>NC_092767.1:3470575-3770575 GCF_047496795.1 Chiloscyllium punctatum | reverse complement strand
CGAGCCACAGTGAGGTGTTGAGTACGTTTAGAGGTAAGCAAGGATACCACAGAATGGGATGTACAGACTTCTACATTTTGATGCGAAGTTATATTAGGGGCAGCCGCTACCATAGTATGAATGGCGGGGAGAATTTGGGAGGAGTTTTAAAATAATCGTGTAGCAGCCACATATACTTTCATCTTGAATGAATTAAATGTGGTCCCAGTAGGCATGCAATTTGTGAGCAGAGTGACTTCTTTTCTAAAAACATTAGACTTTTGCTTTTTTTAAAACATTTTGTATACTCAAAAGTAGAATAGTTTAAAATTGTGCATGCAATTTGTGAGCAGAGTAAAAACAAACAGGCCCTTGATTGATGAAACCATACACACAGGCAGGGAAGGATGAGTCCTTGACTGATAAAGACTGCAGGACAGGGAAACGACTCGAGAGACATCTGCTCCAGATTGATAAGACCGCTAGCACAGACAGAGAAGAATAAGTCTTTGACTGATAAGACTACAGGGTGAGAACTCTGGGAACATTGGAGACATTTATTGCAGACTTTGTGATAAGGGTGCAAATTGGAGAATAATGACGGTTTAAGAATGTGAACCTCATGGCTCGTTAAGAGCCAGGAAGGGGAGGGTCTGGAGACATTTGTTGCAGACTTTGTGATAAGGGTGCAAATTGGAGAATAATGATGTTTTTAAGAATGTGAACCTCATGGCTCGTTAGAACCAAGGAGGGGAGGGACTTGTGCTGTATATAATGAGAAACTTTGTAAGCCTCAGCGTGCCTTTTACTCAGAAGGGTGCCCAACTCTGCAGACTTGCTAATAAAACTTTGTTTTCCTGAATTTGTCTAGAGCGATTATTAAGAAGTGATTTTCGTTTGTAACATATTCCCCCCCCCCCCACACCCCCCCCCCCCCCACCACCACCTCACTTAGCTCCAAGGGTTTTTGTTTACACTGGAGGATATTGTGTGATGGTGGGGAGCTGATGCTGGTGAAGGAAGAAGGATCGCTGACCCTGCGACGGCGAGGACCACACCGTTTTATTTTGCTGCTGGGACACGCTCCAGATGCAGGAGGATGCCCAGGGACTGAGGAAAGAAAGAGAACTTGGAGATGGGAAGAGTTGGTAGGGTTTGGGACTCTGTACCTCAAACTGCAGTCTATACCAATTCAATTGTTACATTTATATTTGACATAAGCAATGATTTTTATTAATCGGTGTATGGGGTCAAGGCAGACAAATGGAGTGAGGTAACAGATCAACACCAATCTTATTGAGGGATTGGAACAGGATCCAGGGGCTGAATGGCCTCCTCCTTTTCCTGTGAAACTTGTTTACAAATTTATGAAAGCTCTTCAGTAAAATTGGAAGGTGATAAATTAATAAGGATGGATAATCTCGTGCCCTGGGGCAGCACAGTGGCTCAGTGGTTCGCACTGCTGCTTCACAGCACCAGGGCCCAGGTTCGATTCCAGCCTCGACTGACTGTCTGTGTGGAGTTTGCACATTCTCCCTGTATCTGCGTGGGTTTCCTCCGGGTGCTCCAGTTTCCTTCCACTGTCCAAAGATGAGTGGGTCAGGTGGATTGGCCATGCTAAAGTGCCCATAATATTAGGTGCATTAGGCGGGGAGAAATGGGTCTAGGTGGGTTACTTTTCGGAGGGTCGGTGTGGACTGGTTGGGCAAAAGGGCCTGTTTCCGCACTGTAGGGGAATCTAATCTAAGACAGGGTTCACTCTGCTGAAACTGCTGGGATGGGACTGTGCATTTCTCATCTAATAGTTACTGTGTCACTGACCCCACTGTGTCTGTGTCACTGACTCTAAGGAGAGCAGACTGATACCTTGTCCCTTTAAGGAGGATGTGTTCTGTTTCTCTTGATGAGGGATGTTATCAACCTGGTGCCAAGGTGTATGTTCCATGGAAAGCAGAGTAAATAACTTTGGGTTTTCTTAAATTATGACCAAAGCAGCATGAGGAAGTGGAGTCTGGCTCTTACCGATCCAGGGGCTCAGTGCTGCTTTCAGTTACTGAAGTTGCATTATTTGGTGCTGAAGCTATTCGTCACAGATGTCACCTCTCTCTGCTGTAGGAAAAAAGTTTGAACTCTCTCCCTGCTGCGATATTGTTTGTTTTTGTGTTCCTATCTTTTGGATTGGAGGAGATAGTAAGTGAGGGAAGTCTGTTTTGCTGAATTTGCCTTTACTATGGGTCTGTTTCTCGGATGTGGCTGTATTGGAACAGTTGATTGGTAGAATTAAATAATATATTATTTTGTTCTGTATTCCAACAGGTTCAAGTTGTGTTTTTTTTCATTGTTTGCATTTTAATTGTGGTGTCAGAATTAAGTTTGTTTTGTGTAAAGCTCAACATTCTGACCAATTGAATGCCGTCCAGAACAGAACACTCATGAACTGTCCATGATGCTACCAGCAATGTCTAAGGTTTGACGTGACTGTTCTCAAACTCACTTGAACTATTAGCCAACAGAGTTCTGTACATTCTAGAAGGGGTGTGAGTGCATTGGAGAGGGTGCAGAGGAGATTGACCAGGACGTTCCCTGGGCTTGGAGAGTTTTAGTTCTGAAGAGTTTGGACAGACTGGAATTGTTTTCATTTAAAGCAGAAGTGATGGAGAGGAGACATGACTGAGATGTATAAAACTATGATAGCCGTAGGGTATACAGGAAGAGAACATTTCCCATGGATGGGGGGATTAAGGACCGGGACATAGATTTAAGTGAAGGAAACTGAACCCTTTAGTTGAAGAGAAGTAGCGTGTCAACAACTAAATGGCTGGAGGATAAGAGAAAGAGCTGGAAAGCACAGCCTAAATGAGTGTAGAGGTGTGAACCCTGAAGACAATTCGGAATTATATGGATGATATTTTGAAATGCCACAGTGGACAAGGCTGCAGACTGATGTAGACAGTGAAGCAAGAGGATATGACAGACAAGGAGTGAAACCCACACCTCTCTGTATAGTGGGCCCAGACCCATACCCTCCCTGGCCTCACCCCTCCATCCCCCTTCAAACTGCTCCATCATCAGTCAGCTGTTTTGGGTTTCTACACTGAGCATGACCAGTACACTGCAGGGAACAAAGAATGATTCATTCCCATCTGCTGCCGTACAGATCGTGTGTGTCTCAGAGTCAGCTCTGAGACCTCTCCAGGGCAGTCTTAATCTGTATCTGTGTCTCTCTGACTCCGTGTCATTGAGCATCACCAGTACACCCTAATGTCTGTGTCTAGAACTGCTTTATATATTCTGGAATATGAACACATTGTAACCTGAGAAAAGTGAGGGTTTCGGTCCTCCCCGGCTTACTCCCTGTTTGATCGCAGTGAGGCCACTTGAACTGGACAGGTCAAAGTGTGACCTCACAGAATAAGTGTGACCTCACCGTGTACATCACAGAGAGAGTTCAGACATCACAACTGGTTTGTAAACTGACTTCAACTGAGACACGAGGTTGTGTCACGAAACACAGGGAAGGCTAGGTCACTGCACTGACCGTGTCTCGGGCTGATCTGTCTGGGAGTGAATGTGATCAGAGAGACCATCAAAACAGCTGGACTTTACCAAGAGAAAACAAAGCTTTGGAAACACCATCAGCAATCGGATCAGGCAGAAGATGGGGAGGTTTGAAAGGTTAGTGTAAAATTCTTCCTCTTGCACTGACTGAGGATTTGGGGGTAATTATAGAGTCATAGAGTTATAGAGATGTACAGCATGGAAACAGACCCTTCGGTCCAACCTGTCCACACCGACAAGATATCCCAACCTAATCTAGTTCCCCCATGGCAGCACCCAGCCCATATCCCTCCAAACCCTTCCTATTCATTTACCCATCAGAAAGCCTCTTAAATGTTGCATTTGTACCAGCCACCACCACATCCTCTGGCAGCTCATTCCAAACACGTACCACCCTCTGTGTGAAAACGTTGCCCCTTAAGTCTCTTTTATATCTTTCCCCTCGCATCCTAAACCTATGCCCTCTAGTTCTGGACTCCCCGATCCCGGGGAAAAGACTTTGTCTATTTATCCTATCCATGCCCCTCATAATTTTGTAAACCTCTATAAGGTCACCCTTCACCCTCCAACGCTCCAGAGAAAACAGCCCCAGCCTGTTTGGCCTCTCCCTATAGCTCAGATCCTCCAACCCTGGCAACATTCTTGTAAATCTTTTCTGAACCCTTTCAAGTTTCACAACATCTTTCCGATAGGAAGGAGATCAAAATTGCTCACAATATTCCAATAGTGGCCTAACCAATGTCCTGTACAGCCGCAACATGACCTCCCAACTCCTGTACTCAATACTCTGACCAATATAGGAAAGCATACCAAACACCTTCTTCACTTTCCTATCTACCTGCAACTCCACTTTCAAGGAGCTATGAATCTGCACTCCAAGGTCTCTTTGTTCAGCAACACTCCCTAGGACCTTACCATTAAGTGTATAAGTCCTGCTAGGATTTTTTTCCCAAAATGCAGCACCTCGCATTTATCTAAATTAAACTCCATCTGCCTCTTCTCAGCCCATTGGCCCATCTGGTCCAGATCCTGTTGTAATCTGAGGTAACCCTCTTCGCTGTCCACTACACCTCCAATTTTGGTGTCATCTGTAAACGTACTAACTGTACCTCTTACGCTCGCATCCAAATCATTTATGTAAATGACAAAAAGTAGAGGGCCCAGCACCGATCCTTGTGGCACTCCACTGGTCGCAGGCCTCCAGTCTCAAAAACAACCCTCCACCATCACCCTCTGTCTTCTACCTTTGAGCCAGTTCTGTATCCAAATGGCTAGTTCTCCCTTTATTCCATGAGATCTAACCTTGCTAATCAGTCTCCCATGGGGAACCTTGTTGAACGCCTTACTGAAGTCCATATGGATGACATCTACTGCTCTGACCTCATCAATCTTCTTTGTTACTTCTTCAAAAATCTCAATCAAGTTTGTGAGACATGATTTTCCACGCACAAAGACATGTTGACTATCCCTAATCAGTCCTTGCCTTTCCAAATACATATAAATCCTGTTCCTCAAGATTCCTTCCAATAGCTTGCCCACCACTGAGGTCAGGTCCACTGGTCTATAGTTCCCTGGCTTGTCTGTACCGCCCTTCTTTCCAGCACCTCACCTGTGTCTATCGATGATACAAATATCTCAGCAAGAGTCCAGCAATTACTTCTCAAGCTTCCCACAATGTTCTCGGGTACACCTGATCAGGTCTTGGGGATTTATCTACCTTTTAACCATTTCGAGACATTCAGCACTTCCTCCCCTGTAATCTGGACATTTTGCAAAGTGTCATCATCTATTTCCCTATAGTCTATATCTTCCATATCCTTTTCCACAGTACATACTGATGCAAAATATTAATTTAGTATCCCCCCCATTTCCTGTGGATCCACACAAAGGCCGCCTTGCAGTTATTTCAGGGGCCCTGTTCACTCCCTAGTAAACCTTTTGTCCTTAATGTATTTGTAAAAACCCTATTGGGGAATAATGCTCTAGAGATTTATTCTGAGAAAGATTGGGGCTTATTGAAACCGGTGAGATACACAGAACTGATTCTTAATGAGGGACAGAAACCGTCTCAAATGTCACTCTTTTCCTCGGACCTAGGCCAATACCTATGTTCGTTCTTTTGAAAAGGGTGGTAAAAATCGTTGAATAGAGAACTGGTCTGCCAACAATTTGAGGAGAACCCAGAGACAATGCATGTCACTTGGAGGAAGACGGGTCAGAAATTGAGTTGGAGAGGGATTGATTGAAGTGGAGCTCCCTGTGAGAGATTAGGGTTGGGAGAGGAATCTGATAGTGAAGATTAGAGGGGAGGGTATTGTGGAGA
This sequence comes from Chiloscyllium punctatum, assembly GCF_047496795.1. Classification (NCBI taxonomy): domain Eukaryota; kingdom Metazoa; phylum Chordata; class Chondrichthyes; order Orectolobiformes; family Hemiscylliidae; genus Chiloscyllium; species Chiloscyllium punctatum. The sequence continues at coordinate 3,764,715 of NC_092767.1, read as the reverse complement.
GATAATGCCCTGCTTCACATCATCATTGCCCTCAATTCCACCAACATTACCAAGGGTGCCAATCTCAAGAACTTGTGGAGATGCTAACCATTCTCAGCATGGAGCCATAGTACTCAATATTCCTCATTAGCTTTTAAAAAATATCTTTCCTCTCAATCTTGAGATTTGTTATTTACTTGGATGGAGTTGACCGTGGATTTGAAAATCCGCATGCTCTCTTGAAACTCATCCTGCCCACATGACTTGGAGGTGCCCGTGTTGGACTGGAGTGGACAAAATTAAAACCCACACAACACCAGTTTATATCCAACAGGTTTATTTGGAAGCACTGCTCCTTCATCAGGTGGTTATGATAAAGGAGCAGCGTTTCGAAAGCTGGTGTTTCCAAATCAATCTGTTGGACTATAACCTGGTGTTGTGATTTTTATCTTCTTCCTGCAGACACAGTTCACAGTCATGAAAGGGAGATTACAGCAGCATTTTCATGGAGAATGATGTCTTTCCAGTTTCAGGAAAACTCCTCCCCCTTTATTCAGTGTAGATTTGTTACCACGAATTGTTGAATGTGGTAATATCCAGGATGAACGAAAATGTGTGTTTGTGGGATTGATTCAGACACTTTTTTTGGAATCTCATGATGTTCACTCTCTGCTGGAATGAACACCCAGCCCGATGCCATTCCTGTGACATTCTGTGAGGCCCTGACCTTTCAGTGGTCACCATAAAGACTGACATTTGACGACTTCATTCATTTTCATCAGTCAAATGCTTACATCGTGCACTCGATGTATCCTGCTCTGATTGCCATCCAGTCAGACCCAGGATAAACCATGGAATGTTTTTACCTTCTTTCTGTAAAATAAGAAGCATTGAAGCTCACCTGTGTCTTCCTTTTTCCTACAATTTTATGTTCTGTTTCACCATTCAAGTTCACGGATTTGCCTCATGAGGTGGATCATCTCAAACTTCAACTGATTCAGCTTTGATGCTCTGAACCCAGAGCATCGATGCACAAATTCCTGTGTGTTCCGAATCTTCTCCCAGACCCAAACTCCAGTTCATATTTAATCTTTAATTAAGTGTGAAGCAGGCCATTCAGACCATCAAGTCCACATGCATCCTCCAAAGAGCATCCCAAGCAGACCTACTCCATCACCGTATTGTTCTCATGGTCAATCTATCTAGCCTGCACATCTTTGTGGGAGGAAATAGAGCGCTTGGAGGCATGGAGAGAATGTATAAACTCCAGTAGGACAGTTACCTGAGGGTGGAATCAAATTCAAGTTCCTAGCGCCATGAAGCAGTAGTGCTAACCACTTCACCACTGTGCTGCCCTGATCTATAATAGGTCCCCACATTGTGATTTCTCCCTGTCTCCTCGAGTCTATCACCAGTCCTAATCTGCTTTGTGTTTTGGGTAACAGACCAAATCCTCTCTCTCCGTCTTTCTGTCTGTCTTTCTCTCTTTTTCTCCGACTGCTTGCTCCTGGATCCATCCTAACAGGGTTCAGGCTTAACTCTGGATATGAACTTTTAGTCTCTGTTTTAATTTGGCTCTGAGATTTTTGCTGCTTCAGGCTCCAAACCAAAGCATCGTGGATGTAACCTTCCAACAATAAAAAGACCACTGTCACTGAAAAGGGCAAATTCCACAGACACTGAGGAACCCGTCAATAGACTATATCGCACTAGTTTGAATTTAAACTATACTGCATTCCGTTCATGTTATTTGATCAAAACGTCCCAGAAATTCCTCCTTAGTAATCCCATGGTTTCTGTCCATCCTTCAGTCCACATTCCTTCAGAAAGAAGGATTTTCTCAGTTTAGTACATTCCAAAGGGATTTACAAAGATAAAGTTTATTAAGCCAGCTGAAGTGGCAGTCACTGTTGTAACGTAGGGAAACAGCAGCTACTTTACACACACTAAGCTTTCACAAATAGTAATATCATTGGAAGCAGATCATCTTTTGTTTCTTGAGTGCTCTGTTGTGAGGAAGAATTATTGGCCAGAAGACACATGGGCTATTTCTGGTATCTTCAAAGTTTGGGAGAAGATTTGTAGCTCGGGTGCTCGTTGTTGTGGTTCTGTTCGCAACACAAATTCCCAGCTCAGCGAACAGAACCACAACATTTCTGATATCTTTTGCAATAGTGAGAATGGTCTGAGTGAAGAGATGATACACTTCATTTAAATGACTGAGGCAATGTAACATTTCCTTTGTAGTGATCCTCCAATAGTGCAACAGCTCCTCATTAATGAGCATGCAACTTTTTTCACTATCTTTGAACAAATTATCTGGAATGCGTTCTGATACACTCTCAGTACTACTCGCTGAATTGCAGCTTTGATTATCCAATGTCTTGAATCATAAAAGTAGAATTCCTGCACAGATTCACAATGATCAAACCCAGCTATATCTCACAATTATTATCAGATCACGTTATATCAAAATATCTCCAGTTTTGTCAAGAATTGAGAATCAAAAAGTCATTACTTTGAGGTTTTATGATCATAAAAGTTATTTATAAATGTTGGAAGTGACCAATCGATCTGGACTGAGTGTTCACAAACAATTTGGAATGGTGAGGGCAGTGAAAGGTGAGAGTTTCCTTTAATGCTTATTGTAATAGGCTTGAGCAGGACAGCATACTATACAACTGACCAATGTATCCAGCGATGGTCAGGTAACTGAACAATACAGACAGGTAAATTTTGAATAGCAATACATGCAACAGCATAACAATTTTCTTGAAAACTATATTAAGTATTATTCAGGGCACAAAAGTTATACATTGTTAACAAATTATTGACTATGTGATCCAGGAGATCCAGGACACATTGTTGGTTACCATTATTCATTGGAACCTAACGCTTTCGTCCCCCTCCATTGATATAGATAGGGGTCTGCCCTCCGTCTTGCTTCCTGAAGTCAATGATCAGTTCTTCTGTTTTGCAGACATTGAGACAAAATTGTTATCATTGCACTATGAAACCAAGCACGCTATCGACTTCTTATATTCTGACTCATTATTATTTGATATGCAGCCTACAACCATGATGTCATCAGCAAACTTGTAGATGTTCGTATGAAATGTGGCCAATCAGTCATGTGTATAGGGAGTGTTTGGGGGCTGAGGATGCATCCTTACGGGGCCGCAGTGTTGAGAATTATTGTAGAAGAGGTGCAGTTAGCTACCTTCACTGATTGCGGTCTGTGCATCAGGAAACTGAGGATACAGTTGCAGAAGTTAGAGCCATGCCCTAGGTCTCGGAGTTTTGAGATTAGTTCAATTGGGATTATAATGTTGAAGGCGGAGCTGCAGTTGATTAGTAGGAGCCTAATGAAGGTATCCTTATTATCTAGATGTTCCAGGGACAAATGTAGGGCGAGGGAATTGTGTCCACTGTGGACCTGTTCTGCTGACCGGTAAATTGCAAGGGAATGAAGTAGTATTATCATGTTGCTCCACCTCTTTCTCCTTTCATTCCATTCCTCATGTGGACTCCTCATTCCATTACTTGCTGCACCTAATGTTGGCTCTCAGTTACTTGGATTTGTTCCTCAATTTAATTATTTTTATAACTGGATATTTCACTGCATATATTAACTGGTCTCTGAATGCTCTCTGTGTTACCACATAAATAAAAGCATTTGTGCAGCAACTCAGGTTCCGCAGCATGAATGCGATTCTTTCAAATGTCCGAAAAGCAGTGTAATTCAAAGAATTAGCAGCACTAAACATATATAAAATGTACCCCAACCAGAGAAGGATGAAGCTTGCACATATGGCAAAGAGTAAAATGGCAGATTTCTTTCTGCTCTCCAGCTCTGGGTCATTCTCTATTTTTCTCTGACCTTTCAGTTCCACACGCACCTTAATTGCCTCGAAGATGTGTCTGACAGTCAGGACATTGATAAATAGAATAAAAGTGAATGGGAACATTGGTGTTAAAAATTGTTCAAAATATTTGAAACTTGCCCACCGACGGCCATTATAATAACCGCGTGTGGTAAAACAGTACCATGGAACGTTGTTGATGATCCTTCCAGGTTTAAATCGGAAGTAGTTAGGAATGTTCTTTAAGGAAAAGAAAATATAAATTGTTGCTAGAACCCTCACTGCAGTTTTCTCTGTGCAATACTTAGTTTTCATCTGGTGAAAACAGATGGCAACAAATCGATCAAAAGAAAAAGCAGCAGTGAACCAGACAGAACAATCAATGGCTGAGCAGGTCAGGACATAGATAACTCTGCAAACAGGAGTGATGTTCAGGAAACAGCGTGGATAATAATAAGACACAAATCTATCAAGTACGATATCAAAAATGATGAACAGTAGATCAGATGTTGCCATGGCCACCAGATAGCGAATGGTGCATGCAGACAGACCACACTTGCCCCGAGCCAAGAGTGCAATCACCACTAGACTCACTGGAAGAGAGAGAAAGGAGAAAAAGAGACTTGAAGTTACTCTGTGTGCCTGAGCTCAGATTGTAAGTAATGGCAAGAAGGTCTTTGTTGTTCCAAACCACATTAAGTCTCGAGAATATGAACCTTAGTAGCAAACTCTCTCTAAATGAATCATTTGCACTTTTAAAAGACAGAGGTAAGAACATGAGCGACAGTGTATTTGTAGCAACATGGTCACATAGTCAATGTTTTGTTCGGGTTGGCAGTGGTTGATTTGAGCTGCTTTATAGGTTAGTCTGACTGGTTGGATTTTCCTATAGGACCGCAACATTTTCACAAAGGCACACTGCATGAGTAAATCAACGATGTTGTATATTTAGCACAAACATTGATTGGAAAATTCTTGCAATCAGTTTTGGAGTTTCCACAGCTCAGATTGTGTCTAGAATTTTAGGTCCACACTGTATGAACTATAATATGGGATATTAAATCACTTCACAGTGACCGGGAGTGGATGCACTCCACAATATGAAATTTTAAAAAATGATAACATTTTGAGTCCATCCCACATGTACAGGATTGAACATACCAACAATTTTATCCATGGAAGTATTCAGCAGTGAATCCAAGCACCATACCCCAAGTTAGGTGCCTACCACAATCATAAGAATTTCAATATTTGGCACGGAATCCCTGACCTGTCTGAGACTGTACTCCACTGCTCCCACCCAAATCCACGCAGCATTGGTTATTGCAACTTTCTAGTTTAGAATTCACACTTTTTATCTGGGATGAAGCAAAGCTTCCTGCCTGATGTCCAGACTCTCTCACACAAGCTTCTCTCCTTGTGAACAGAGATCCTCCTCCCAGATTCAGAGGACATGCTGGGGCTAAGAATGTCCATAGGTTACCCAACACACGCCTTGGAAATCACTAGAATTGGACTAAAGCTTGTTGTGGGAGAGCCAAACATTGTTTCCTTGCCTGGCTTCAGAGGCTCTCTCCGAAATTCAGGCCAATATTAAAGGTTAGGGGAGATGATGGGCTCATGATCAAATACTAGACTCACAACAATCTGGTGACTCTAAGATGATTGCTCCCTTTTTAAAACCACATCTTATGATAGGATATCCTTATGGGATGTTCATTTTCACAAGCGTGCAACTCCCAAAATCGACCCAGTTTTGAAGATAAGAGATCCTTAATTTGATTCAGTGTAATTTTCTAAAGTAAGGAACACCAACGCATAAACCCATAGACCACAGGGAAAAGGATCTGTCTTCTGGCTTATAGACCAGTAGTAGTTGGGAATTTCGTTGGACAAGACAAAATAAGCTTTGACATGGACCATCCACTGGAATAGCTGACATCCTGAATCCAGCAAGATATCAGCACCAAGCTTCCCTACTTTCCCCTTGGTTATTTCTCCTGCTGTCTCCCATGTAGGACATTCTTTTGGACAATAACCACAGCTCAGGTTCAGAGCTATCTTCTTACAGATGTGGGAATATTGGTTAATTTTAAATATACTCACAAAATGTGAGTTTTGGTGTCTGGACCAATAATTCTTGCCCAATTCTAATTGCCTTTGAGATAGTACTGGAGAGCAGCATTTTTGAACACCTGCATTATCTGGTGGATAGGAAAACCCTGTATATTTTGGAGCAGAGTTCCATAGTTTTTAGACAGCAATAGTAATGGAACAATGATGTATTTCCAAGTCAGAATGAAATCTATCCTGAAAGGGAAGTGGCATGTGATGGTGTTTCTATGCAACTCCTGCTCTTGTTCTTCTAGCTATTAGAGGTCATGGTTCTGTGAGGTGCTGTCAAAAAACACTTGTAGTGTAATGTTTTGCATCTGTGGGTGGTATTCATTGTGGGTCTTTCATGCCATTAGTGAAGAGAGTGAGTACGGAATGTGGTAATTGGCATGGTGATCAATCAGCTGTTTGTACTGCACAATGTGGTGCTTTGTAAATGTTGTTGGAGATGCTTTCAGTGAGACACATGGAAAGCAATCCATCCCACCCAAGCTAAACTTTCTGGATGGTAGACATGGATTGGAGAGACAGACAGGGAGCTTATTGCTGCAGTAATTAATATCTGACATACTCCTGTGTCCACAGCACTTGCATGGCTGGACCAGATCATTTTCTTGTCAATGGTTGGGCCAGGTTGTTGTTAGCCATGCATTCAGTGACAGTAATGTCACTGTAAGCCAATGGCATCTTGGTAGATTCTCACTTCTTGGGGATGGCTATTCCCTGGTGCTTGTGGGATACAAATGTTACTTGTCAATTACCAGACCAAGCGAGATGTTATCTCACTGTATAATGACACAGATCTTTTCATTATCTAAGGAGATGTAAATGGTGCTGAATATTGTGCAACCATGAACAAACCTCTCTACTTTGGAAATGGCAATGGAGGGAAAGGCATTGATGAGGCAGCTGCAGATTTTAAGGCCAATGTACAAGTGTGAAGAACTCCTGCAGAGATGTGTGACGGCTGAGATGATTGACCGCCATCAACCGTAACTATCTTCATCTGTGGTCAGGATGAAACGCAAGAGAGTTGTAATCTTGGTGAGTTCAGTTTTTCAAGGAGTCCTTATTGTGAATGTGTTGACAATAAGAGCTGAGCATTTGTTGTCAGTAATTAAAATTTAACTGTAAAAAGAGAAGCATCTGATTGAGATAAATACAATTAATACATCTGTAAATCCAAGTCAAACGATCCTGAGTTTGTCACACTAGAATATAGAAGGTCAAAGGCTGAGGGAAAAAACAGGTCAATGTTTGACACAGTTTGAATGCCCAGGAAAAGTCAGAATGTTTGTCATTATCACACTAAAGGGATTGAAATACTCCCAATTCTGGAAGTGGGAATTGTGAGCTGTCTTAATGACATGTATACCAAGGGCAGGCAGAAATAACTCGCTATGTTGAAGGTAAAATTAATCAGTCATACTTTTCAATATTTCATGTACAGGTTGGTCTGTTACAATGTGTTTCGCTATAATGCAATTGACAAATTGAAGACACTGTTTCTAAAGTGCATTATGTTAAGGTGTGTCTTAGTTCTAATACTACTCCGATCCCATTAGTTCAAATGGTGCTCTTATTATGCAATTTTCTTACAACATGGGATTGCACAAGAATGGAATTACCACATTATAGCAGAACTGACTGTAAGTGTCTCCTTATTCTGCAACTATGTTCCCTCGTTCAAGATTCCTACATAAGTGGAAACATCATCTCAACATCTACCCTGTCAAACCCCCTCAGAATTATGTATATTTCAATAAGATCACCCCTTACTTTTTCAAAATGCTAATGAGTAAAGACCTAATCTGGTTATCATTTTTCCTAAGTCAACCCTTCACCCCAGGAATCAGTCCAGTGAATCTTTTGAACTGCCTCCAACACCAGCATCTCCTTTCATAAATATGGAAACCAGAATCATACACAGTACTAAAGGTGCGGTCTCAACAATCTGTACAGTTGTAATAAGACTTCCTTATATTTACACTTCAAACCCATGGTAACAAAGCCCAAATTCCATTTGTATCCTGAATTACTTGATGAACATGCATGCTAACCTTTTGTTTTGCACACAAATCTCACTTTGCTGACCTTTTTGAAATCTTCCTCCATTTATAATTGTTTGCTTTTTGATTCTGCCAAGCAAAGTGTTTGACCTTACACTTTCCAGCATTAAAGCTCCAGCTTCCATGTTTTTTGCCCATTCACTCCATGTATCTACATCTCCTTGCAGATTCCTTATGTTCTTACCAGAATGTACCCCCCCCCGCCCCCCACCACAGCTATTTAAATATCATCAGTAAATTTGAATACATTATACTCTATTTCCTTCTTCAAGTCATGAATGTAGATAGCAAGGAATTGAGATGCTGGGACAGGTTCTGATGGCACTTCACAAATGACATCTTTCCAACAAAATGTCTATTAATCTCAACTCTCCATCTTCTGTGTGTTAATCCAGTCTCAATCCATGCTAATACATTACACTCAACACTGTGAGCTCCTGTCTTGAGCATTAACCTTCCATGCTGCACTTAAAAAAAAACTTTGAAATCCAAATGCACTACATCTTCACTTTTGACTCCTCAAAGTCTGTCCACCAGCTAGAAGGCACAAGTCAGGAATGCGATGGAATACTCCATACAGTACCACATCCAAAAAGAAGTATGCCTCTGTTTCTTGAAAGACGAGTACAGCTAAAGTTGGGGTACGAAACTTTAAAAAGATTTAGCGATGCAAGATATGGAGATGGGATTTCCATGAATAAGGGTGATGACAACTAGAGTTTGTTTTGTTAGAATATTCATTGAGCATTCGAACACTTCGTAATGGGAAAGGCATGTCAGAGATAGTCAGAGATATTCCTACTTATGCAAGGCCACTGGCTAAGTTGTTCCCCTCCAGTTAGTTACCCACACTCAGTATAATTTTGCTTTGAGAGATGCTCCCAGTGACACCTGAACACTGGGGTAAGTTGTTCCCCTTTAGCTAGGAACCCACACTCAGTGAAATTCTAATTGAAAGATGCTAACTGAATCACAATGTCACTGGAATTAGAAGTTCCCTTCAGGCCATTGACTCACATGCAAAACAGTTCTACAATGAAAGATATTAGCGATTTGAGGGCATTTTCCTATTCATGGTCCACATTGACTACAACGCTGCTTTTACAGATACCCACAGGAAGCGCAAACACTGGGTCACAAATTCCTCATGACCAATTCTTTTTGTTTACTGACACATAGAATCGTTGGCTGGCCAGCATTTTTTAGTCAACCTCAGTTGCCCTTGAGAGGTGATGTGAGCTGCGTTCTTGAACTGCTGCAGTCCATGTGCTGTAGGTTGCCCTACAATGCCATAAGGGAATGGATTCCAGGATTTTGACCCAGTTTGACATTGAAGACGTGGTGATATATTTCCAAGTCAAGATGGAGAGTGGCTTGGAGAGAAACGTTCAGGTGGTGGTGTTCCCAAGTATCCACTGTCCTTGTTCTTCTAGATGGTACTAATCATAGTTTTGGACAGTGCTGTTTAAGGACCTTTAGTGAATTTCTGCACGTATCCTGTAGACTGAACACACTGCTGTCAGTGGTGAAGATAGTGGCTGCTTGTGGATGTAGTGCTAATCAAATGCACTGCTTTGTTTAGGATGTTGTCAAGATCCATCAGTTTTGTTGAAGTTTCACTCATCCAAGCAATTGGGGAGTATTCCATCACCCCCCTAACTTGTGCCTTGCAGGTGGTGGACAGGTTTTGGGGAGTCAGGAGGTGATTTGTTTGCTACAGTATTCTGAGCCTCTGACCTGCTGTCCCAGCCACTGTATTGATGGGGTGAGGCCAGTTGAATTTCTGGCCAATATTGATAATATGGGATTCACTGATGTTAACACCATTGAATGTCAAGGTGTGGAGAGAAGGTCATCTCTTATCACAGATAGTCATTGCCTTGCCTTTGTATGGTGTGAATCTTATCTGCCATTTTTCAGCCCAAGCCCATATACCCAGCATATCTGGCAGCACAGTGGTAATCAATGCTGCCTCACGGCACCAGGCGCCCAAGTTTAGGTTCTAGCCTTGAAGGACCGTCTGCATGGAGTTTACCTGTATGTGTGGTTTTGATTTCAATGGTTTCATCTCACAGTCCAAAGCTGTGCAGGCTTGGTAGGTCAATGCAGAATTATGCCAGTAGGATGGTGGTGTGGGATGATCTTCGGAGGGTTGGTGCTGACCCAATGGGCTGAATGGCCTCTGTCTGCAGAGTAGGGATTCTACAATTCCATGATATTGTTGAGATCTTGCTCCCTTCAAACATTGATTTCTTCAGTATCAGATGAGTTGCGAATGGTGCTGAACATTGTACAATTATCGGCAATCATCCCCACTTTTGACTTTCTGACGGAGGGCACGTCATTGATGAAGCAGCCGAAGATGGTTGGGCCTAGAGCACTACTCTGAGGAACTGCTGCAGAAATGATCAGGAGATGAGAAGACTGACCTCTAAGAACCACTCTGTGCCAGTTTTGACTCCATCCATCGGAGTTTGCTTCCTGATACCCCATTCATTCCAGTTTTGCCTGGACTCCTGATGCTGCACTTGACTGGTCTTGATGTCAAAGGTAATCACTGACACCACATTCCTGGAAATCAGCTCTGCAATTCAGCTCTACAGTGATGGATTCTCCCAACAACAAGACACCATTGCAATCAGAGGGTCCAGCCTGATGTTAGTGATCCCAATACAGTTCAGTTCCATGATCATTAATGCCTTCATTCAGAGTAATTTCTGGAGACTTGACTCAGTATCACACATCAATCCAGTAAATCAGTGGCAATGAAGAGCGCCTGTGGGCAATAAAACCTTGTTTTTGTTGTTCTCAGTTGACGAATTACACCACAGGGTTAGTTTTAAAATGTTAAATGTGTACATTGATATCATACCTTAGGAATTTGTTCTGCCCAGTTCAGTAGCCAGTAAGTCAAGGGTTAAATGTATTTGTCATGGATCAGCATTCAGAGAGTACCCCACATCTGAGAGGTGGCTCCTCTGGGGAGGTAAACACTGAACTTGAAGAGAAGAAATAAATACTTGAAGAGAGCCTATCACAGAATGCTTGTACCCCAGAACATTCAGTCTTCTGTATTGTACTAACCTCTGGCATTATAGCAGCAACACATGTTCTCTGAATCTGACATCGTTCCCTTGGCTGTCAAATGAAATTTGTTTAATATCTTGTCATCTAATATTCCATGGGAATGGGTTGAGCTCAGTTGGATTGTTGGTTTGCAGAGCAGTATGATGCTAACAGCATCAGCTCAATTCTCATCACTGGCTTGAGGTTACCATGAAGGACTCTCCTTCTCAACCTCTTCCTTCATCTGAGGTCTGGTGGCCCTCAAGTTAAATCACCAGCAGCCTCTTCTCTCTAATGAGAGCCCTGTGGTCTGGTAAGACTATGGTGACACAATATATCGAACACTCTATTTTCCTTCAAGTGAATCATTATGGAATTGAAGAACGGTGTCATTATTGCATGAAAGAGTTTGACCCACTGTATTACTCCCCTGATGTAAAACACACTGTTCCAGACATGCCCCAGGCAGCAGTGTTGATGAAGCAGCCTTGACATTTACAATGTACTGTGGGAACATTCAGCTTGGTGTTACTGTTACTGCAAACATTTATAAACTTCCAAGTGCTAGCTGGCATCAGCAAGACCCTTCTATACTATCTCTCATCCACTCCCAATTTAAATTTGATTCCTCGATAGCCACTAAACAGTCTGAGATTACTCAGCACCTACGTGTGATCTCCAATAAATCACCTCATATTGATATAGGGATTCAATCAACATGGAAACTTTTATCCAACCAGAAGGTTCTGAATGCACTGAACTGCCCTGTGTGGGGTCAGTTCCCTGAATGGCCAGGGTTAAGACATGAGTGACTTCCCACAAAGTGAATACAGGTGAGCAGTCATTCCCACTCACCTCAGTTTTCCAACCATTCAGAATGGGAAGAAAATATGACAACATTTCTAAGAGCAGATTGGCTCAAATTGATCAGCAAGATCTTGAATAGCATTGATGTAACATCTCACCTTATAACTGTAGGAACTGATAAGTCTATGCAAATCTGTCTCGATGGTATAAACCACAATTACTGTTTGGACAGACATCCTATGTGCCAATCGGTGCAATGATGTCCCACACCATGAGACAAAGAGCATCATGTAAATCAGGGTCAACAGATGATTCACATGAGAACACAGAACATCGAACTGTACAGCACAGGAACAGTCTTTATAAAGCTGAAACATGACATCTTGACTCTTGCCTTTATTGGCTGATAAATTGAGTGCAAGCTGACCATACATCTTCTTTGCTACCCTATTTACTTGCATGGTCACTTGCAGGGGGCTATGGACTTGAACACCAAGATCACTGTACATCAATGCTGTTCAGGGTTCTGCCATTAACTATATATCTTTTCCCTAACTTTCAATCTCCTAAAGTGCAGCGCCTCGTACTTACCCAGATTAAACTCCATCTGCCACCTTTCCACCCCTATTGGCAACTGATCTCCACTGTATCTTTGACAACCTTATCCACAACTTCGCTGAGCGTTCTATCATCTGCAAATAAACAAAGGGCAGAGGTCCCATTATGGAACCTGGAGGAACACCACGAGTCACGAACCTCCAGCCAGAAAAACACCTTTCCTCACTGTCCTCTGCTTTCTATGGGAATCGAAGCTGCCACTTCACCATGGATCCCATGTAGTGTAATCTTCAGGATGAGCCCACCATGAGGGACCATATCGGGCACCTTTACTGAAATCCATGCAGACAACATCCACTGCTCTACCCTCATCGATTACCTTTGTCACTTCTTCAAAAGATTCAATCAAGTTAGTAAGACATGACCTGCCTTGCATAATGCCATGCGGACTGTCCCTAATTAGGCCCTGCATTTCGAAATGCATGTAAACCCTATCCCTAAGAATCATCTCCAATAGTTTATTTTCATATCCGTTCAGCAGTGTGCTGTTGATGGACTATGATTCAATTGGTGATCCTGATACAGTATCTAACGCAGCAAGTCCCTCAATACTGAACATCAGGTCAGTTGGGTGTCACAGTAGCAGGGCTGACTTTCACTCCATATGGCCGGATGTTCTTGATCCTGATTGGAGCCTCGGAGCAGCACAACTATATCAAATATCCGAAATTGCACATCAGTCACCCCAAACCAAAATGTCTTTCATCTACAAAATATTATGTTGTACCACCCAATCTCCACCGTTCTGAGCCAGGTACAATGACAGAGGTTTCACAAAGTTGATGGAGTACTGCAGTACATGGTGTAACACTCTAGCCTCAAGGTGAATCCATCTAAAAATATATCCAGGGGTTTTAGTCTCTAAAACATCAGTCCCGACAAAATAGTCACAATAATAATGTTATAACAATAATGTGAATAATAATGATAGCAATTACATGTTTAAACTGACAGCTAAAGTCTAAATAATAATCCCAAATCAACGCAAATTGGAGGACCTTCACATTATCATTTGAGGAACATCAAAGGATAAAGCAAGAAAAAGCAAGATTGAAAACATCCTGTTGGGCAATTTGATCCTCTGAGGCATCTAAAACTCCAGCCCTCAGCTCTGCACCACAGCACTGTGTATCATTTTACAAATGGCACACCTCACATGGCATTCACATAATTTCAACAATATACATTGTAGATGGAGCCTTGTGTTCAATAACCTTCCCAATGATCTGTCCTCACAAATATCATAACCCCAGGCATCCACTGACTGACAAAAACTCAAGATGGTCAAAGCCATCTAGGCTGATCCACCCTTATCATGATTAGATTTTCTCCAGGGTGGAAACATTTGGCCCAAAAGGTCCACATTGACACTAATTAATGGACCTAACACTGTATGCAATTTAACATGGTCAATTCACTTGACCAACACCATGTCTCGATTGTGGGAGGAAACCCACACAGACACAGGGAGAACATGCAAACTCCATGCAGACAATCACCAGAGGCAGGAATTGAACCCAGGTCACTGGTGCTGCGAGGCAGCAATGCTAACCACTGAGCCACCATGTCACAGGGAACCTAATCTAATCCAGCTGACTGAGAGCAGGCTTTAAGTGACCAAGGAGAGAGAATGGTCTTGCTAAACCCTTTCTAGACAAGCTGGAGCCGGTGCTCAGCCAAACTTCATCACTGAAGCCTCAGTGTAGGCCCATTCTGCACAGGACAGAGAAACAGACACTGCTACATGTTACTGAGAAACTTCCGAATCGACAAACAATTCACTTTAAACTCTGTAAGTGAGAGCACTTTCATCTGGCATTGGGATTTGCCTTGCTAAATGGAAATTAAATCATCAGTAAATGCAGATCGGAAATATAGACTTATGTAACTTAAGTTGTTCCAAGACTTACCGGGTACACCAACAATGACAAGGATGGTGTCGTATATTTTTGAGATCATTATGTTTGGAAAATACATTTTGTTGTTTGTGAAACAACCTCTCCCTTCCTGCTGCTGGCATCTGTCCGAATTGTCTCAAAATTAGGGATGAGACATATCCAGAGACATCGTTTTATATTTTGTGATTCATTTTATATTTTGTTGTGTCCCTCCTGGGAAAATATGATTACACATTCACCTTTTATTTTAATTTTAAACAAAGAGATTACGACAACAGGTTTATTTTGATGATGTAATGTCATTGAAATTTAAGTCTACATTTGAATACCCCAAAGACTGGATGAATCTAATCTTATTTGGTCACAACCGCTCCTTGCAACTTGTCATCAAACAAGATTGCTTGCAGTGTTTCACACACTAATAGTCCCATCAACATCTGAATATCTTTTGATATTCTTTACTGTGATGACTTTTATTTTACTGAGGATATTCAATCATTCAATACCTCATGTTGTACCTTGACAGCTGTTCTACTGCACACTGTTATACCACTGTTTTCCTTGTTAATTCAGTTCCACAACTCGTTTGGGAAAGTCTGTCTGATTCAGCACTTGAATATCGAAGCTGAAACTAATACCGACCACCACAATAACTGGAACTTACACTTGGTAATAATTTCTCAAAACAAAGACAAAAAGAAATCAGAACCTTAACTTCAAAATTATAGAATGATAGCACCATATAGGACAGAGGTGACCCATCGATCCACAAAGATTGTTCCTCCAAAAATTACATGAAAAGCTGCACAAGTCCCACTCCCCAGCACTTAGTCCACAGTCTTGAATGTTATGACATTTCAAGTGCTCATTCAAGTACTTTTTAAAGGTTTTGAGGATTTCCTCCTCAGTTACCCTCCTGGGCAATGCACTGCAGGCCCCTGCCATACTCCGGATGTTATGTTCCCTCTAAACCTCCTGCCTTTCAGCTACACCTCAGTACTGGCCCTCCACTTACTAGGATGCTACCTGGACTGGAAATTTTGAGCTATAAGACAGGGTTGAATAGATTGGGACTTTTTTTCCCCAGGAACGTAGGAGACTGAGAGGCAACCTTATTGAGGTCTATTAAATCTTGTGAGATACATATAAGATAGATAGCTAACAGATTTTCACCAGTATAGGAGAGTCAAAAATTAGAGGGCATAGGTTAAGGTGAGAGTGGAGAGATACAAAAGGATTCAGAGGGACACTTTGTTCAGATGGTGGTGAGTGCTTGTAACAGGCTGCTAGAGGTATTGACAGACACAAGTACAATTTTGTGATTTTATTAGATGAGGTTCCCTACAGTGTGGAAACAGGCCCTTCAGCCCAACAAGTCCACACTTGTTGCCCACCCAGATCCATTCCCCTACACCCAATGGACAATTTAGCATGGCCAATTCACCTAACCTGCGCATCTTTGGACTGTGGGAGGAAACCAGAGCACCCGGAGGAAACCCACACAGACACGGGGAGAATGTGCAAACTCCACACAGACAGTTGCCCGAGACGGGAATTGAAACCGGGTCCCTAGCGCTCTGAGGCAGCAGTGCTAACCACCAAGCCACCGTGCCGTCCGAAGAAACATTTAAATAGATACATGAATGGGATAGGTATGGAGGGATATGGACCAAACCCAGGCAAATGGGACTAGTTTAATTGTGAAAACTGGGTGGCAGAGCAATTTGGGCCATGCTGAGAATCTCTATGACTTTATCTATGCCTGGACTGGTAAAGACACGTATCTTGTATGCCTTAACTATCCTATTACCCTGTGTTGTTGCCTTTGGGGATCTGTTAACAAGCACCTCAAGGTCCTTCTGTTTCTCTGAGCTTCCTGGTGTCCCACCACTCATTGCATTATGTTGTGACTTCTACTGAAGTGCATCATCTCACATTTGTCAGAGTTAAATTGCATCTGCCACTGATCTGCCCATCTGACTGGTCTATATTATTTATGAATATGACAAACAATAAGGGATTCAGCACTGATCTCTGCGATGCACACTGTACATAAGCCTCTAATTACACAAACAGCCTTCTGACAATATTCGCTGCCTCCTCTGACTGAGCCAATTTCCCAGCCAACTTGCCAAGTTACTCCAGCTGCCATATGCTTTTACCTTCATTCTCAATCCCCCATGTTGGACCTTGTCAAAGACTTTGCTAAAACCCATGTAAACTACTTCAATTGTCCTAGCCACATCCACAAACATGGTCACCTCCTCAAAATCTCCACCAGATTTGTTAGGCATGACAAAGCTGTGCTGACTGTCCATGATCAAACCTTGTTTCTTCAATTGGAGATTAATCCTTTCTTTTGGAGTTTTCTCCAATAATTTCTCTAACATTGATAGACACTCACTGGTCTATTATTCCTGGTCTACCTCTACCACATTTCTCAAAAAGTGAAAACACATCAGCTGTCCTCCAGTTCTATGACACTTCCCCTGTGGCCGGAGAGGAATAAAACATTTGGGTCAGAGTCCCTGTAATTTCTTCCCTTGTCTCCTTGGTTACAATTCTTCCAGACCTCAGGATTTGTGTACTTTGAAGCTCCCCAGTCTTCAATAACTGTTCTCATCATATATAAATCTGCTGAAGAGAGACTGAGAGTGAGATTGTTGTTTTGCATTTTGCATGTTTCCTTCCCAATGCTGTTCCCATCCTTACTGAGGTGGGGGCAACATGTGTTCTTAGGACCCTGGGTTTCAAATTCCAATTTATCAGATAAGCACATTCCAAAGTCCTTTAAGACTAAGGGGAAGAAAGAGTTCTTATTCATGCAGAAGAATTTCTAAGGTATTTCACACAGAGACACAGAAAGACACGTACACATGTGTGCACACGCACACACACACACACCACATTTACCTCACACACGGCTAAATTATTCTTTTACCTTTCTACTCAATACCTCCCTCTGTATGGTAAAATAATTCCCTCTAATCATCCATCGTTCCATTATAACTCCCACTGAGCAAATACACAAACCTATCTTGCCCTGATACAAACTGTATATTCTCACAATTGGTCATAGTCAAGACAAATTCATGTAGTTGACCACAATCACTTAGTCTGTCGTATTTCCACTTTTCGGGATCAAATAGAAACAAATTAACTTATCACTAAATGGTTAAAAAGAAGTCTTAAAACTTTTATTGGGTAATTGGAACAGTGGTTAGCACTGCTGCCTCACAGCGCCAGAGACTCGGGTTCAATTCCCGCCTCAGGTGACTGTCTGTGTGGAGTTTGCACATTCTCCCCGTGTCTGCGTGGGTTTCCTCTGGGTGCTCCGGTTTCCTCCCACAGTCCAAAAATGTGCAGGTTAGGTGAATTGGCCATGCTAAATCGCCCATAGCGTTAGGTCAAGGGGTAAGTGTAGGGGAATGGGTCTGGGTGGGTTGCCCTTCAGCGGGTTGGTGTGGACTTGTTGGGCCAAAGGTCATGTTTCCACACTGTATGTAATCCAATCTTAAAAAAAATCAAGTTGGGTTCCAACTCAGCCAGGAAGCCAGCCATTGAATTAGCTCATATTCAGATACTTCAGAGCTACGATCATGGAATTAGGTCAAAACCCAGCATGACAAAACTTCAATTTCATAAGTATGTGGATTATAACTCTCATGTCAACCATGAAACTAATGTCAGTTGTCAAAGAAAATGCACCTGGTTCATTAATATCCTTTAAGGAAAGATAACTACTGTCTTTACCTGGTCTGGACTACATGTGACTCCAGACCCACAGAAATTGGTGTGGTTTATGGAGGTCAGCCATCTAAGCTCCAAGACCTCACAGCAGGAGGTCCTCAAGATTGTGTCCTAGCCCTAACTATCTTTAGTGACTGTATAACTGACCTTCTCTCAATCAGAATGCCATAAATCAGAGGGTTCGCTAATACTTGCACAATGTTCAAAGCATTCTTACACCCTCAGATACTGAAGCACTCCATGTCACTCTGTCACAAGACCCCTGAAAAATCCAGCCTGGGCTGACAATTGGCAATTAACATTCACGCGAGACAAATGGGAAGCACTTACCACCTTCAATAAGAGATTACCTAAATAATGCTTCTGGACACTTAAGGCTTTGCTGTTGCTGAATCCCCTACAATCAACAGTATCGGAGTTACCATTGAGCTGAAAATGAACTGGACTCATGAGATAAGTCCTGCTCACTGTGGATAGAAGGGCAGGTCAGAGATCAAAAATACTGCCGTGAGTGATGCAGTTCATGACACCAAACGCCTCTCTGCTACCTACAAGGCACACAGCAGGAATATGATGGAATACAGCCCATTTGACTGGATGAAATGTATCTCCAACAACAGTCAAGAAATTGGACACCACCATGATAAAAACATAATGCTGTAGACACTTGAAGCCTGAAATGAAACCGGAAAGTGCTGGAGAAAGTCAACAAGCCTGGCAGCATTGGTGGAGAGAAACACAGAATTGACCTTTTGATTCCAATATAACTCCTCTTCAGAACAGGACTGAGGAGGAGTCATGTAGGACTAGAAACATTAATTCTCTTTCTCTCTTAACATATACTACCAGACCTGCTGAATTTCTCCAGCACTTGCTTTTTTAGGACAAAGTAGCCAGTTTGATTGGCATCATATCTACGAACATGCAGTGAATCCAACACCAATCTTCTGTAGCAGCCTTATGTATCATCAACTAGATATGCTCCAGAAATTCACCAATGCTCCTTAGACAGCATCTTCCAAATGTACAACCATACCTTCCTAAAGACAAAGGCGGTAGATGCATGAGAACACCACTACCTGCATGTTTCCTTCCAAGCCACTCAGTATCGTGCCTTGGATATATATTCCTTCCATGTCCCCATCGTCATATTGAACCACAGGCTGTTCTCTCATTAGCGAGACATGACTGGTCATGAGTTTAACCTGAGTGTCTCCATGCCCCAGGGGAGGGGTGAGGTTGAGAAGGTGGGACCTTCATGGTGATCTCCGCTAGTGTGTGGGGATTGAACCTGTGCTGTCGGTGTCACTCTCCATCATGAACCTGCTGTCCAGCCACCATTGCCACAGGGGGTCAGTTAGCACAGTTGGCTGGACGGCTGGTGTGAGGTGTAAAGTGGAGAAGTGATCCTTAGGTTAAGCTCACCACCAGTTGACTCTCTCTCTCTCTCTCGATGAGAGAGCAGCCATATCGAACTAGGACTGGGGCGATTTCTACGGTAACCCTGGTTACGACACGAGGTAAATCCTCCTGCTTAATTTTAAACCAGCAACACAGAAAAGATTGATCCTGTGCAGTAATCTGTAAAAATTCGAATGGCCAAGGAATATTTAAAATAAAATTAACTGCTTTATTTCTTAAAGTATAACAGAGAATACTTAACTACTATTTATAATTTCTTTCTCTCACCTACATTCTACCTTCCCTTCTATAATACTAGTCCAATAAAACTCCCAATTAAGATTTACTAAACAACACTTCTTATCTCAGAACCAGGCAGCTGTAGATTCTTGTCTTCGGATCTTCCTGTGTCTGGAGTACTGAGAAACAGAAGTACTCTAACTCCCAGTACTTCTGCTTAACAGAAATCTTAGTTTTCGCTTAAGAGTAAACAATTGATCAGATATCGATGTCTGTTTGTGGAAGGAAACTTCTATCACCTGCATCTACCTTCTAATTTATAAATGGTGGATAGAATTTGGCAGTCACTCAGTATCTAGTCTCTGCCACATTCTCAAATCCACATTTGTAATAATCAGGCAGTTGAATATTTTCTTGTTGGAAATGGTGATTTCTTCATTAGTAAGTACTACCTGCCACACGATGGTGTACAGGTCGTGCTGTAGGAGCCTTGTGAGCTGCCTTATTCTCGAAGGAATTTGGAATGGAGCTGAATGATGTAAAATTGCTCATGAACATCGCTGTGACTTTATATGATAAATGGATGATTGTTGAAGGAACAGCTGAAAATGGGCAAGATGGGGATGCCACCTGGAAAAACTCCTGATCATAGAATCCCTACAATGTGGAGAAAGACCATTTGGCCCATTGAGTATGTGCTGACCCTCCCAAGAGCTTTCTCCTCAGACCCTGCTCCCTACCCTACACTGTAATCACACATTTGCGATGTTTAATCCACCTACGTGACATTTTTGGACTGTGGGAGGACACTGAAACACACGACGGAAACCCATGCAGAACATTGGGAGACAGTACAAACACCACACAGACTGTCACCCAAGGCTGGAATTGAACCTGGATCCCTGGCACTGTGAGGCAGCAGTGCAAACCGCTGAGCCTGATGTCCTGAGAGAAAGACAAAAAGACAAAAGACAAAATTAAAAACACAAAATGCCAGGAAAGCACATGTGATCAGACAGTATCTGTGGAGAGAAACAGTTTGGTACAGGTCAGGACCTTTCCACATGAGATACAACCTTCTTGAGACAACTGAGATTCCCAGAGGACTTGTCAGGGTCAATGCAGAAAGATTGGTTCCTCTTGCAGGAGCAGAGGGCATAATCTCTGAATAATCTCTCAGCTATCTAAGACAGATGAGGTAGAATTTCTTCTCTGAGTGTAATGAATCTATGGAATTATTTATCACAGAGGACTGTATCGGCTGGATAAGGACATTCAATACTGAGCAATTTTTAAGGGAATCAGTAAGCATTATATCAAATTGGTCATGATTTCATTGAATGGCAAAACGGACTTCAGGGACGGCATGACCACCTTCTGCTGTGTCTTACTGCAAGGATTAACAGATGTAATGGTCAAACTGTAAATATTCATATTAATATAATTCAAATTCATATTAATCAGGGTTCATGCTAAAACTATACTAATTTCAAAAAGGCAGGGATCAGAGACAAGGGTTTCTAATCTGTGAATGGAAACTGACCAAGGATTAACTGAATAAAAGACCCTAATAGTCAAAGCCAATTAGTATCAACATGTACAAAACCAATGAATTTGAGAAACAACCTGTTTAGGAACAAGAAAGGAACCAAGGATAAAAAGCTAATTAGACTTGAACAGGATGCTAAGAAATTCTCCTGGAAGAATTCAAGAAGCAGAATATGGTTGTCAAAGAAAAGCATGGGTTCAGTGAAATTTAGGGGATCAGTCTATGCACTGCTGCAAGAATGAAGACTTTAAGAAGTGTGGCCAGATAATATGAAACTTTGTGGAACTGTCAATTAAATGGTAACAGGGTTACAGTCAGTGGAGAAACTCAGCAAGAAGCTGCAGCAGAGAAGAGTGTGCTTTTGGGCCAAAGATATCAAATGTGGTGAATTAGAATGTGAACCATCAGGCACAGCATGGATTAGAGTTGGATAGCACATTGCTTTCACATGATTCTCTGCCAGTTGTAACTGTATGGTGCTGCACCTTTAAAGATGTTAACATAGTCCAAAGCAACAACTGGTTAGTGCTGCAGCCTCACAGTGCCAGGGACCTGGGTTTGATTCCAGCCTTGGGTGACTGTCTGTGTGGAGTTTGCACATCTTCCCTGTGTCTGCGTGGGTTCCCTCTAGGTGCTCTGGTTTTGTCCACAATCCAAAGATGTGCAGGTTAGGTGAATTGGCCATGTTAAATTGCTCATTGTGTTCAGGGATGTGTAGCTTAAGTGTATTAGTCAATGGTAAATGTAGAGTAATGGGAAATGGGTTTGGAGGATCAGTGTAGACTTGTTGGGCCGAAGGGCCTTTTCCCACACAGTAGGGATTCTAAGATTCTGAGTGAACAGTTCATGTTCAAGGAGTTACAGAGATACAAAACATGAACCTGCTGTGAGAATCAATTCAGTTCACGCCAACTGATAGCAAGTTGTGGCTGGGAGCATTGATAAATTGAAGACTACAGGTTCTGATAATATCTTGGCTGCAATGTTCAAGACCGATCCATTGCATTGCCTCCTTCTTATTCAATGTATTCTAGTGTTTTTATACCCCTGGCATCCACCCAGCATTGTAGGGACTAAGTAAATTAAGTTCTACCTAGATAAAAAAAGATTATCTTTAACCTAATCCTTTTATTCTCCTGCAAAACATCATAACACGGCAGTAGTCGTCAAGTAGTACATATCAACCAGCCATTTGGATACAGAACTGGCTCGAAGGCAGAAGACACAGGGTGGTGATGGAGGGTTGCTTTTGCAGACTGGAGGCCAGGACCAGTGGTGTGCCACAAATATCGGAGCTGAGTCCACTGCTTTTCATCATTTACATAATTGATTTTGATGTGAACTCAGGAGGTATAATTAGCACGTTTTCAGATGACATCAAAATTTGAGGTAAATTTCTTTACTATACACTGCACCTTCAGAGTACAATGGGATCCTGATCAGATAGACCAATAGGCCAAGGAGTGGCAGATGGAATGTAATTTAGATAAATGTGAGGTGCTGCATTTTGGAAAAGTAAGTCAGGGCAGGACTTATACACTTAATGGTAAGGTCCTGATGAGTGTTGCTTGGAGTGCAGAAAGGGTTCAGAAAAGATTTACAAGGATGTTTGCCAGGGTTGGAGGGTTTCAACTGGAGAACTGAATCATAGCCTTACTCAGAAAACTTAAGAAATCAGGAGAATTAAACAAGACAGACTTCCAAAAAATGAAACCAGACAGATCCAGCACAGCATGCTTCTATGGACTACCCAAAGTCCACAAACCAGGAGTCCCCCTCAGACCCACAGTCTCACTACCAGGAACACCAACATACAGACTAGCCAAGGAACTCCACAAGAGTCTAAAGCACTTAGTAGAGTACTCCTACCACTGCACCTAAGAACTCCTGAACCTCATTAAAGACACCAAGAAAGAAGTGGATGAAATAATGGTCTCCTTTGATGTAACAGCCCTGTTCCCATCCATCAACATCAACCTGGCCAAAGAAACACTGACTACGCTATTAGAAAAACCAAAGACACATACACCAAACACCACCAACTTCATCAGCAAGGACAACATCATCAAGCTGGTGGAACTATGCCTCACCACCCACTTCACTTTCAATAGCAGGACCCTTAAGCAAATCAATGGGATCACCGATATCAGGGTTCCTCGCAGAAACAGTAATGCAGAGACTCAAACAAACAACTCTCCCAACCATCCAAGCCACACTTTGAGTCCGCTGCGTGGATGGCACCTTTGTGATCACTGAACAAAACAATTTAGAGGAAACCTTCAAGATCATCAATAGTATCCTTACTGGCATATAATTCATAAAGGAGGAGGAAAACAACAATACCCTGCCATTTCTAGATGTCACAGTAGAGCAGACAGCCAATGGAGACCTTCAAATGAGCATCCACAGGAAAACAACACATACGGACCAAATACTGAACTACAGAAGCAATCATCCCAACACCCACAAACAAATTTGTCTTGCAAATGTTTCGTCCCCTGTCTAGGTGACATCCTCAGTGCTTGGGAGCCTCCCGTGAAGCGCTTCAGTGCTATTTCCTCCGGCATTTCCAGTTGTCAGTTCCAGCTGTCCGCTGTAGTGGCCGGTATATTGGGTCCAGGTCGATGTGTTTGTTGATAGACTCTGTGGGTGAGTGCCATGCCTCTATGAATGCCCTGGCTGTTCTCTGTTTGACTTGCCCTATAATGCCCTACCATTATAGGGCAAGCCAAACAGAGAACAGCCAGGGCATTCCGAGAGGCATGGCACTCATCCACAGACTCTATCAACAAACACATCGACCTGGACCCAATATACCGGCCACTACAGCGGACAGCTGGAACTGACAACCGGAAGCGGAACAGACAGGCCACTATAAATGCCGGAGGAAACAGCACAGAAGTGCTTCACAGGAGGCTCCCAAGCACTGAAGATGTCGCCTAGACAGGGGACGAAACGTTTGCAAGACAAATTCCCAGCTCGGCGAACAGAACCACAACAACGAGCACCCGAGCTACAAATCTTCTCCCAACCTTGAACCCACAAACAAAGCTGCATTAGGACAGTATTTCAATGAGCCACCACACACTGCAGCACTGTAGAACTTCAAAGAGCAGAAGAAAACCACCCATACAGTGTATTCAAGAAGAACAGGTACCCAATAAACACATTCCGCCAATTTCTCAGCAACAAACCCAAACAAACAGACAAAATAGTCCCAGAAGCCTTAGGCACTTTACCCTGCATCAAAGACATCTCTGAAATGACTGCCAGCCTACTCAGACCTGTTGGCAGCATGACAGCCCACAAACCCAACAACACACTTAAACAGTAGCTAATGAACCAGACAGCATGCAAAACAAACGTCATCGACAAAATCGAGAATCGATGTTTCAGGCATAAGCCCTTCTTCAGGCTTATGCCCGAAACGTCGATTCTCCTGCTCCTTGGATGCCCTGCCTGACCTGCTGCGCTTTTCCAGCAACACATTTTCAGTTCTTTGCCCCTTAGCACAGGACATAATTGCACTGATTATCCCATGGGATGTCTGACCAATCAGTAATTGTGGTTTACAGATGAGGTGGTTTATTGGAGGTTTATTGGATATTAAAAGGGACCTAAGGGGCAAGCTTTTCATGCTGAGGGTGGTGTGTGAATGGAATGAGTTGCCAGATGAAGTGGTGGAGGTTGGTACAATTACAATTTTTAAAAGGCATCTGGATGAGTATATGAATAAGAAGGGTTTAGAGGGATATGGTCCAAGTGCTGGCAAGTGGGACTAGATGAATTTAGGATATTTGGTTGGCATAGACAGGTTGGACTGAAGAGTTTGTTGTCATGCTGTATGTTCTATGTCTCTGTCTCGAGTACCATCTGGCAGCTTCTACTCTCCAATGACCAGGTCAGTAAATCTTTGTTTACCTTCTGTTGGAATTATTGAACTCCCAGTTTCATCATAACCTCAATGGGCTGAGGGAAAATTGAGAAACTAACGCTAGAGGAAATGTGAGAATAATTGTTCTCAACACCAAGACTATTGAGTCAAGTATAGTGTCAAAGGAACCGAACAAAACAAAAAAATGGATTGTTTACCATGGCCTTAGGATGCCAGGAATCAAAACAGAAAATTCTGGAAACATTTAGCACATCAGGAGGCATCAGTGAATAGAGAAACAGAGTTCACATTTCAGATTGTAACCTTGCATTGATTCTGATAAAAGCTGCCAGTTAATGAAATCATGGCTGATCTGATAACCCTCAACTCTACTTGCCTGCCTTTTCCCATAATGCCTGATTCCCTTATTGATTAAAGTCGATCTGTCTCGGCATTGAATTTTCTTAAAGCCCTCTGTGGTGTTGTATAGAAAGCACATCCGTTTATCACCCTGAAAGGTATTCCTTGAATTTTCACGCTTCTCTCTTATTTCTGGGCTGTTCTCCCCTGACCTTTTCCCAGGGAAATAATCTCTCTTTACCTATCTTTACCTTAAATATTGATCAAGCTGATACAAATGTACATCATATAACCTGGCCTCGTTGAAGCTTTTTTAATCTCAGAATCATTCTGCTGATTCTGTATTGCACCTCCCCCATGCTGCAGTGCCGAATTGGGTACAGTGTCCCAGATCACGTTTGTGTGTGTGTATTTATATATATAAAATATATATATTTCTATACCTCGACCCATAAAAACAGTCATTTGGGTCGGAATGACAGCATTGAGAAGACAAAGATCATTGAAAAATGCCTTGTTAAAAAGGATATATTGCTTTGTGAAATTAGAGTTGTGTGCTTATGAAAGTCTCTGGGTAAACGGTTCGGTGATAATACCGCTAGACCATTGCCTCCCCCTAAATGAAAGACAATGCATTCATATCAAAACAGTGAGTATTTTGGCAGATATTTAAAATTTGTTTTTAAACTTTTGGACACCTTAAGTTCAAGGGGAGCTCATTGAGCTAACTGATTTCGTTTAAATTTGATAATTAATTAATTGATGAACGTATTTGGCTTTATTGCTTCATCTTCAGCTACCGGATCACAATCATAGTAATAATGAAACATGGGTCTGCAGACCAGCTAGTTTAAAGATGGTTGTAGGAAAAATATTGCAATTTTTACTCAAAGCCATAATGGTAAAATATCCAGAACTGAGGAAACAATAAAGAACAGTCAGCATTGGTGTCTAACCTTATTGAATTGTTTGATGACATAACAGTATATGTAAAGGTATTGGGGAGGGTGTGTTTTTGTCTGGATTTTTAAAAGATATGTTAATAGTAAACGAGAGTTACAACATGGATGCAGGGAAGAAGTAGCAGAATGGATAACAATAGGGTTAGAAACAGAAACTAAAGCTAAAAGTTAGTTGTTCAGACTGACAAAATGTGTTGTTCCACAGGGTACTAGTCCTGAAAGTAATTGTGCCTGGAGATCAGGGGCATAACAATTATGTGGATGACAGGAAATTGGCGATTATGGCTAATACTGAGGAAGGTTGTGGTAAAATAGAAGAGTCCAGAAAGGTGAGCAGAATGGGCAAGACAGTGGAAAATAATTTTAAGAGGTGGTGTATTCACATAGGAAGGAGAAGGAGGAAGCTACTTCGATGTATGTTTAAAATTGAGGGGATTTGATGATGTGGGTGTAAAAACGTGGTGTCTGCACATGAGGAATAAAAATCAGATGACATCAATATAAGATGGTCACAATTAAGACCAATAAATTTGGGAGAAATGTCTTCTCCAAAGAGCTTTCATAATGTGGTGTTCAATGCCACATGTAGTTGAGAGGAATATTGTAAGTGCCGTTTAAGGTGGTGTTCATCAAGTCCATGAGAAGAAAATGAAAACCTGAAGGATGTACAGAGGGTTAGATGGAACGGAGTGAATGAGTCCCTTCTGAAGCTTAAAGACTGAACAGAGCAGCTGAGCCTAATAAACTTCAAAGTCAATCATTCATATATTCTTTTCAATAAAAAAAGAAAGTTTGTGTAATTTGTATTATTATCTGTTTCAACCCCACCCCACCCCGAACATTAGGCATGTCTACAGAAGAGACAGCTGATGCTGGGCTTCAGTACCTGAGGACCAGATGATGGAGTAATGATGGAGTCATAGTCACCCATAACACAGGGAAGCGGGCAGCCAGGTTCACCACTAATACAATGCCATGGGTTGCAGTGATTGGTGACACCATCTATTATGGGATGGCATTGGGAGAGGTCCACACTTCTACCATTGAAGATATTTCCCTGTGAAGTCAGTACAGAGGATGAAGTGACATCCCAGGGTATTTGTTCCTACTTTCTATTGGATCATCTGAGAGTTCTCATCTACCTCATATCACTGGAGTTATTAATAACATTCATGCTCACTTCTTTCAGTCCATTCTTTCAGTCTTACAGAGCAGGAAGATCGATGGTTTCATCCTTGATTGATGCTGAGAAATCTGATTATTGACAATGATCAACTTCAGTGATGTTTAATGAGTGACTATTGGAAATCCGTTGGGCTTCCCTCTTCCAATCACAAGGCAATGACCTTCCTGTCGCCTTGGGGTTTATGAATTTCAGTGAAGAAAGGATTTTGCTTTATTTCCTTCCATTATTGAATACTGCTCAATAACAGTGAGGTACCGGAAGGCAACTGTGGTCCGTGGACCATGAGTCAGGAACTTCAGCTTCTGAACAAATTAAAAGGAAACCGTGAATTAAACTACATTCTTAATCATCATATTTCCTCGAAAGGAAAGTTTGTGTGTTAAGTCCTAAGATGAAGTTGAGGCTGTAATTTAACCTGTGATCAAAGAACAATCAAATGAGGGCACAACGGAGACTTGAGTCATTCATTAAATAGGAGCTGGGAGTCCTGAGGGACCAAGGTTGCATTCATCCTTTAATCAATATCATCAAAACCGATTCCCTCTTACATTTTATGGGATTTGCTATGTGCAAATTGATGGGTATGTTTTGCAAAGATAATAGTAATGACTGCAGTTCAAAAGGAATGAGTTCATGGTGAAGCCTCTTGGGGATAACCTGAAGTAATGGGATGGTGCCACATGAAATGACATCATATCCTTTTGTGTTCCTATTTACTCCTCAGATCAAAGTTTGTGTTCTTTTGTAAAGGCTGTCATGCTCCAGGTTAGCGCTGAGCCCAAATGACCCAAGTACTCCATCAGATTTCTAAAATAAATGGCATATTTTAGATAAATGACATGTTTTGTGGGGCTTTATAGATTTGTTTTTCAAAAGATTCTTTAAAGATTTGAAGTTTTTACCACCAATACATTATTAATGCAATTGAAATCAAAAATGTTCTGGCAAATTTGGAATGCTTTACTTTAAATGTTATGTAAGCCCTTTAATAAAGTCATAGTTAGACAGTTCAGAAAAGGCCCTTTGTCCTATTGAGTCCTCACTGACATTAACTATCACCAAAGGCATGGTCATCCCAAATCCCTGTACTCGTCACATAGTCTTGAATGTTATGTTATTTCATGTGCTCATTCAAATATTTTTAAAGGTTGTAAGATTTCCAACCTCTCCTAATATACTGGCAGGGAGATTTCTTCGAGCTGCTCATGAGGATTTAAACTAGTGCAGGGTGGGAAAGGGTGCAGAGGTGGGGTGTGAGGGGGGTGTAGGGGGAAGACCTCGGGAGATAGTGAGAAAAGAGATCAATCTGAGACTGGTACAGTTGGGGAAAGGAGCAAGTCAAATAGGGTAGGCAGGAACAAAGCAGAGAATGAGGTAGGACTAATAAATTAAGCTGCTTTTGTTTCAATGCAAGAGGTGTAACAGGGAAGGCGGATGAACTCGTCATGGTTGGGAAAAAGGGATTGGGATATCACAGCAATTATAGACTTAGGGATCAGGGATGGACACGACTGGCAGCTTCGTATTCCAGTTTATAGATGCTATAGGAAGGATAGAAAGGGGCAA
Source organism: Chiloscyllium punctatum (assembly GCF_047496795.1). Taxonomy (NCBI): domain Eukaryota; kingdom Metazoa; phylum Chordata; class Chondrichthyes; order Orectolobiformes; family Hemiscylliidae; genus Chiloscyllium; species Chiloscyllium punctatum. Next base: position 3,735,412 of record NC_092767.1, on the reverse strand, counting down.
GAGAAATGGGGGAGTGGCGTTTTTGATTAGGAATAACATGACTGCTGCACTTTAGGAGGATATTCATAGGAATGCACACAGGAAAGTTATTTAGGTAGGTCTGAGAAATAAGAAAAGGATGATCACCTTATTGGGATTGTACAATAGAGACCTTAAACCCCCAATAGTCAGCAGGAAATAGAGAAACAAATTTATAAGGAGATATCTGTTATCTGCAAGAATAATAGGGTGGTTATGGTAGGGGATTTTAACTTTCCAAGCATTGACTGGGACTACCATTCTGCTAAGGGCTTGGATGGAGAGGAATTTGTTAAGTGTGTGCAAGAAAGTTTTCTGATTCAGTATGTAGATATACCGACTAGAGAAGGTGCAAAACTTGACCTTTTCGGGATAAGGCAGGGCAAGTGAATTAGGTATCAATGGGGGAGCGAACATCATTCTGTTAGTTGTAAAATACTGATGTAAAAGGATAGATCAGATCTAAAAGTTAACATTCAAAATTGAAGGAAAGCATATTTTGATGGTATTAGTCAAGAACTTTCGAAAGTTGATCGTGGGTGGATACTCACAGGTAAAGGCACAGCTGGGTAATGTCAAACTTTCAAAATGAGATAATGGGGTCTAATATACTGTATGTTCCTACTCGGTTGAAGGGCAAGGCTGGTAGGGGTAGAGAATGCTGATAACTAGAGTAATTATGTTTCTGGTCAAGAAAAAGAAGGAAGCAGATGTCAGGTATTAACAGCAGGGATTGAGTAAATCCCGAGAAAAATACCAGGAACAATCCGCTCCTTCCGAGTATTAGCCTAGTAAACCTGTTCTTCTTCCAACACATTAACGTAAGTACGGTGACCGGTACTGTACATAGCACTCCACATGAGGCCTTACCCACATCCTGCGTAAGTGAAGCAGAGCCTTCACACTCTTGCTTTCAATTCCTCTCACAATAAAATGTGACACGATTCGCCTTCCTGATTACTTGCTATACCTATAGATTACCTTTCTGTGATTTGTGTCCGAAGACACCCAGATTCCTCTCCATCCCTGAGCTCTTCAGCCATAGTATTGCAGTAATATGTTGCCTTATTATTCTTTCTGCCAAAATGCACCATTTCACACTTTGCCACATTGTGCTCCATTTGCCAGATGGTTTGTCTTTACAACTCATTTTCCTACCCACCTTTATGTCATCAGCAAATTGAGTCTTAACTGCCCATTGCACAATTAAGGATGGACAATGATGGACATCAGAATGAACTGGCAATAGAGATAGATCGTGAGGGAGCATACTAAACTGGGTATGGGGAGAGACAGCATCAAGACATTGACCTGGGAATGGGGAGAGACAGTGACAAGACATTGCCCTGGGAATGGAGAGAGACAGTGACAAGAGATTGCCCTGGGAATGGAGAGAGACAGTGACAAGAGATTGCCCTGGGAATGGAGAGAGACAGTGACAAGACATTGCCCTGTGAATGGGGAGAGACAGTGACAAGACATTGCCCTGGGAATGGAGAGAGACAGTGACAAGAGATTGCCCTGGGAATGGAGAGAGACAGTGACAAGAGATTGCCCTGGGAATGGGGAGAGACAGTGACAAGACATTGCCCTGGGAATGGGTAGAGACAGTGACAAGACATTGCCCTGGGAATGGGGAGAGACAGTGACAAGACATTGCCCTGGGAATGGAGAGTGACAGTGACAAGGCAGTGAACTGGGATTAGAGACATCACACTGAATTGGAAATGTAGAGACGTAATGATTAGATTACATTACTAAGTGTGAAAACAGGCCCTTTGGCCTAACAAGTCCACACCGACCCTCCAAAGAGCAACCCACCCAGACCCATTCCCCTACATTTACCCCTTCACCTAACACTACGGGCAATTTAGCATGGCCAATTCACCTATTGTGGGAGGACACCGGAGCACCTGGAGGAAACCCATGCAGACACGGGGACAGTTGCCTGAGGCGGGAATTGAACCCGGGTCTCTGGCACTGTGAGGCAGCAGTGCTAACCACTGAGCTATTGTGCCACCCAGAAAAAAACTTAAATGCACCCGTTCCCTGGCTGGGAATCGAACCCAGGCCACGACGGTGAAAGCACTGAATCCTAAGCACTAGACCACCAGGTAATGAGAGACAGTGATTTGGGATTAGAGAGAGACAGAATGGCAACACAATGAACTTGAAAATGAGAGACAGAGAGACAACTCACTGAATTGGGAATGCAGAGAGAGATGGAGTAACAACACAGAACTGGCAATAGCAACAGAGATGAAAATGTGTTGCTGGAAAAGCGCAGCAGGTCAGGCAGCATCAAGGAACAGGAGAATCAACGTTTTGGGCATAAGCCCTTCAGGAATGCTGCCTGACCTACTGCGCTTTTCCAGCAACACGTTTTCAGCTCTGATCTCCAGCATCTGCAGACCTCACTTTCTCCCCAATAGCAACAGAGATACAACACTCTGAACTGGGAAAAGAGGGAAACAGGATACAAGATACTGAATTGGGAATAGTGAGAGATAGACAGACAATACAAACAAAAGATGATAACACACTGAACTGAGAATAGAAGGAGATAAACTAACATCACAATGAACTGGGAATGGAGAGAGAGAAACAGAGAATGCATTGAACTGGGAGAGGTGAGAGACAAACTGAGAACACACAACTTGGAATCAAGAGAGACAACACACTGAACTGGAACAGAGAGTGACAGAACTGACAATAGAGAGAGATAGAGAACACCCTGAACTGGGAATAGAGATTGAGAGACACCCACAGTGAACTGGAAATGGAGAGAGACAAAGAGACAACACATTGAACTGAGAATAGAGTAAGATAAACTGACAAAACACTGAACTGGGAATGGAGAAAGAGAGAAACAGAGAGTATACAACTAAAAATAGAGAGAAACAGAGATAAAACACTGAACTGAGAATAGAGAGGACAGAGAGTGTGATAATACACTGAACTGGCAATAGAGAAAGATAGAGAGACAACACATTGAATTGGGAACAGAGAGAGAGAAAAACAGAGACCACACAACTGGAAAAAGTGAGAGACAAGCGGAGAACACACAACTGGGAAGAAAGAAAGGTGGAGAGATAACACACTGACCGGTGAACACAGGGAGACAGAGAGTGTGACAATACACTGAACTGGGAACAGAGAGTGACATTATGAGAGACAAGACCTTGGAGTGAATGTCCACAAGTCCTTGAAGGTGAGTGGGAGGATTATACAGTGGTCACAAAATCATACATTTTCTTATTAGCTGAAGCATTGGAGGTTTTATTGATAGGTTAGGCTACAGCTGGAGTACAGAACATAGTTATGGTCAATGCACAACAGGAAAGATGTAATATTGCTGTTCAGTCCTGTAGCTAATGATTTCATCCAAACTAATACCGACCGTCCTACTTTGTGAACTTCAACATTGTCAGGAGCCTTTTATGTGGCATTTTTGTCAAATGTTTTCCAAAACAGCATCCAACATATTCCCTTCATCAACCTTCACTGTTACTTCATCAAAAAATTCCATTAAATTAGTGAAGCAAAATCCACCTTTTACAATGTGTCTTGGCTCTGTGATTAACTAGAAATATCCCAGTGTTTATCAATTTTTGCCCAGATTATTACTTATAAAACCTGCCTCATCACTGACATTAAACTGACTGGCCTACCATTACTAGGACTGAGCTCGCACCTTTTTGAGCAAGGATTGGAAATGTCTGATTCTGTAGCATCCTCCCTGAATCAAGTGAAGACTGGAAATTCACAATGAGCCATCTCCTATGTTCACATCCTGTTCCTTTTGCAGCCTGGGATGAAGAGTGGGGATGTTATGAGTTCTGTTCAATATTTACTCCCAGGTATTAATGCAGAAACCGGTGATTTGGTCATTACCACATTGAGTTTGTGACCACTCAATGTCACATTTCCTACTGAAACTATACTTTGGAAGGATTCATTGACCGTAAAGCAGTTTGAAAAGACCTATCATTGTGACACCTATCATTCTATCAATGCAAATCATTCTTTTTCAAGTTGAATAGCCAGGATGGGTCTTGTGAATGAGAGTGAAGTGAGCTTGAGAGGGTATGGGGGAGAAACTACACGGTACAACAGAACACAGTGAGTTAAAACAATGGAACATGTTCAGATATTGTGATTGGTTGTTACTAAATTCCCAATCTCAGTTTTGTTATTGTGTTGAAACACGTGGTCAATGTTCACATCCAAACAATGAGGAAAACAGAATCACAGAATTGGCATAATGCAGCAGGAGGCCATTCGGTGCATTGTGCTGCACATGGGTATTCTGACCATCACCTCGTGATCATCAGCTGATGATGACTCTGAACCAACAACCAACCAAGGGACAGTATGAACACTCAAACAGGCTGTCACCAACTCACACCTGATCAAAACTGTTTGATCACAGGATTATAACCGTCTACACAATCTTCACTACCTTTAAATTTCACTTAAGACACTTGCACCTCTAAAAATGTTAGCAGTTCTCAAGATCATGGCATAATCTTCATATGTTATCAAGTCTGCCCTAAGGTATTAAAGTGAAGCTGTTCCAATTCATCTACAATATTGACCCTGACACTAACAGTGACCATATAGTATGTCCTTCCCAGTTGGACCAAATCTGCCTCAGTGACTAACCACCACATTAACTAACTTAGCAACAGAAAATTAAACCTATGATCCATCAAACCAGGTTTGATTCTGGTCCAGTATTACCATCAGTTGGGGATCAGAACAAGTTTCATTGTCTATATGGAAGAGTAGATGTCTACGTGTTCTCTGAATTCAATGGAATTCAAATCAAATGGGTTCTATCATAAGTGGAAAATTGCAGCTGGGTGTTGAATGTGAAAACTAATGTCTTAGAATAATGTACATTTGATAAATTGAACAGTATGGGCTTGGATGGAAAGGAAGTTCTTAAGTGTGTACAAGAAAATTTTCTGATTCAGTGTGTGGATATACCGACTAGAGAAGGTGTAAAACCTGATGTCTTTTTGGGAAATAAGGCAGTCTGCGATGACTGTGGTGTCAGTGGGGGAGCACTTTGGGGCAAATGAGCATAATTGTATTAGTTTTAAAACAGTCATGGAAAAGCACTGACCTAAATTTAAAGATTAAAGTTCTAAATTGGAGGAAGGCCAATATTGATGGTATTAGGCAAGAACTTTCAAAAGTTGTTTGGGGTCGGGCTGATGTTTGCAGGTAAAGGGATGGCTGGAAAATAGGATCCCTTCAAAAATGAAATAATGGAACTACAGCGAAGGTATGTTCCTGTGAGGGTGTAGGGCAAGGTGGTAGGTGGAGGAAATGCTGGATGACTCGAGAAATGGAGGTTTTATTTAGTCAAGAAAAAGAAGGAAGCAGATGTCAGACATAGACAGTAGAGATTGGGTGAGTCCTTCGAAGAGCATATAGGCTATAGAATTATATTTAAGAGGAAAATCAGGAGGACAAAAAGGGAACATGAGATAGCTTTGGCAAATAGGATTAAGGAAAATCCAAAGGGGCTTTACAAATACATTAAGGACAAGAGGGTAACCAGGGAGACAATAGGGCTCCTCAAAGATCAACAAGACAGCCTACGTGTGGAACCACGAGAGAATGGGGGACATAATAAATTAGTGTTTAGCATCAGTGTTTACTGTGGAAAGGAACATGGAAGATATAGAACATGAGAAAATAACTAGTGATATCTTGAAACATGTCCATATCATCGAGGAGGAGGTGCTGAATGGCTTAAAATCCTTAAAAGTGGACAACTCTCCAAGACCTGGTCAAGTGTACCCGAGACGTCTGTGAGAATCTAGCAAAGTGATTGCTGGGCCCCTTGCTGAGATAAATGTATCATCAATAGCTACAGGTGAGGTGCCGGAAGACTGGCTAATGTGGTGTCAGTATTTAAGAAAGGTGGTCAGGAAAAGCTGGGAAACTATAGACCAATAAGCCTGACGTTGGAGGTGAGCGAGTTGCTGGAGAGAATCCTGAAGGACAGGATTTACATGTGTTTGGAAAGGCAAGGACTGATTAGGGATAGTTAATATGGCTTTGTGTGTGGAAAGTCATGTCTCACCTACTTGATTGAGTTATTTAAGAAGTAACGAAGAGGATTGATCAGTACAGAGCAGTGGACATATTCTATATGAACATCAGTAAGGTGTTTGACAAGGTTCCTCATAGTAGCCTGGTTAGCACAGTTAGTTCACATGGAATACAGGAAGAAGCCATTTGGATACAGAACTGTCTTGAAGATGGAAGACAGAGGTAGTGGTGGAGGGTTGTTTTTCAGACTGGAGGCCTGTGATGAGCAGTGTGCCTCAGGGATTGGTGTTGGGTCCACTACCTTTTGTCAGTTATATCAATGATTTGGATGTGAATATAGGAGGTGTGATTCGTCAGTTTACAATAACAACAAATTTGTAGGTGCAGTGGATAGTGAACAAGGTCACCTCAGAGTAAAGTGGGACCTTGATCAGATGGGCCAATAGGCTGAGGGGTGGCAGATGGAGTTGAGATAAATGTGAGGTGCTGCGTTTTGGAAAGGCAAATCAGAGCAGGACTTATACACTTAATGGTAAAGTGCTGGAGTGTGTCCCTGAACAAATAGACCTTGGAGTTGCAGGTTCATAGTTCCTGGAAAGTGGAGTTGCAGGTTGACAGGATAGTGAAGAAAACATTTGGTATGCTTTCCTTTATTGGTCAGTGCAATGAGTAGGAGTTGGGAGGTCATGGTGTGGCTGTACAGGACATTGGTTAGACCATTTTTGGATACCACATTCAATTCTGGTCTCTCTGCTATCGGAAGAATGTTGTGAAACTTGAAAGGGTTCAGAAAAGATTTAGAAGGACCATCAGAGGCTGAGGAGTGACCTTATCGAGGTTTATAAAATCCTGAGGGGCATGGATAGGGTAAATAGACAAGGTATTTGCCCTGGAGTGGGGGAGTCCAGAAGTGGAGTGTATAGATTTATGGTTTGAGGGGAAACATTTAAAAGGGACCTAAGGGGCAACATTTTCATGCAGAGGTTGATGTGTGTATGGAATGAGCTGCCAGAGGAGGTGGTGGAGGCTGGTACAATTACGACATTTAAATGCCATCTGAATGTGTATATGATTAGAAACGGTTGAGAGGGATTTGGTGCTAATGCTGGCAAAAGGACTAGATTAATTTATAACATCTGGTCAGCATGGACAAGTTGTACCATGTTGTACCACCCTATGACTCGATGTCACCTTCCACCAGCGTGTATCTAATATGAGCTTCTCCCTCCCTCGTGCTGGAAGCGATTACTGTCTCTCTTTCGACTGACAGGAAGATCATTAATAGAGAACACAGCTAAAATAATTAGCAAAAGAATGTTTCATAGTTCCTTGCAAATAGGGCTATTTGGCCTGGAGCTTGGAGACTGGGGGCCGGGGGGGGTGGGGGGGCGGGGGGCGGGGTGACCTTATCGAGGTTTATAAAATCATGAGAGGCATGGATATGGTAAATAGCCAAGATCCTTTCCCCAGGGTAGGGGAATCGAAAACTGGAAGGCATAGTCGAGAGGGAAAAGTTTTAAAAGGGACTTAAAGAGCAACTTTTTCACACAGGTTGTTGCGTGTATGGAATGAGTTGCCAGAGAAAGTCGGGTGGGGGGGGTGGGGGGGGGGTGGGGGAGCGGTGCTCGTGTAAATACATGTGAAAGGCATCTGGATGGGTCCATGAATAGGAAGAGTTTGGAGGGATATGAGACAAATCCTAGCAAATGGGACTAGATGTCTTCAGGATATCTGGTCAACATGGACAATTGGAATTAAGGGTCTGTTTCCATACTGGACATCTCTATGACTATGCATCCCTTTATCCTCAACTCTCCTCCTCCACTCTGGTAAACAGGGCCTTCATTGATATACTCAATGAATTTACAAAAGACACGATAAGGATTCAGCTGAGATCGTTTTAAAAAGGTGGAAGCCACACTGCTAGTAGTTTACAGGTGATGACCAAATCCTCTGAGGAAAACAGAAGAGTAGTATGTCAGACATTTTTGAATATTTTGAAGTGTTAGAGTATTTGGGGATTTCATCTCTCAAATATCTCTCAATATGAACAGTGTGAAAGACACTGAGAGCAAAAAAGATTATTGTATCATATTTAACTGACCCCTTTAGCACATCAGAACTCAGTGAGAGGAAAAGCAATTCTGAAATGAAGCTGGTCTTCTGGATGAACTCAGAGAGAGGGACTATTTTTGAGCTGCTGACATTAATACATTTACATTGAGCATAAATATGGAACAAGACAAAGACAACAAGATTAAAACGATGACGTCAGGGGGAACAAATCCCATGAGTCTGCCACGAGGGGTTATATTTTTAAGGCGTTAGGAGGAAGGTATAGAGGAGACATCAGAATTAGGTTCTTTACGCAGAGAGTTGTGAGCACATGGAATGCATTGCCAGCGGTGGTAGTGGAAGCAGATTCATTACGGACATTGAAGTGACTGCTGGACTTGTACATGGACAACAGTGAATTGAGGGGTATGTAGGTTAGTTTTTTTATTTGAAATTAGGATTAATCCTCTGCACAACATCTTGGGCCAAAGGGCCTGTTCTGTGCTGTACGTTTCTATGTTCAATGTTCTTAATCTGAGAGATAATCTGACGAAGTTGGACTGGATGCAGGTATTTGAAGATAAAATAATGACAAATCAGTGGGAGGATCTCAAAAGTGAGATTCTAAAGAAACAAAGTAAACATGATCCAACAACAGATATCATTATATTTCCACATCTCGTGCTCCATAGGTGTCCCCAAGCATACAGGGTGACATGAAACAGTAAAAGAAAGATACTGATCCTGACAAAACAATTAAAAAACAGTGGAAGCTCAGCCTAGAACCTAAATGGGTGAACTGAAAACTAAAAAAAACTTAGAAAGGCCAAGGAAGCACAGGGAAATTGTTAATGGGTAAAATCGACAGGAAAAGAAATGGTTTATCAGTTGATTAAGACCAAAAAGTTAACTATGAAAATGATAGGGGTGTCCAAGATGATTAATGTTGCCTATGCCCATTCGCACACTAATACACATACACAAACCATGATAATCCAATGTATTGCTTCTTGTATTATTACTTTAATCACAGTGAATCATGTCACTGTGTTTGTGATTTATTCCATACTCATGAATATAAATCTGATGTGGTGAAGACCAATGTGAAAGATTTGTCTCAGGCATCATCCAGATACCTTTTAAATGCTGTAATTGTACCAGCCCCCACCACTTCCTCTGGCAGCTCATTCCATACACACACCACCCTCCGTGGTATTGAAGTACAAAATTTCCTGAGATCAAAGAACTGCATTGAGAGAAGATAGATCAGAACTTAAACACTGTATTGGAGAACTGTGTCCCATTGTTACTATCACCATTAAGATAAGGCATTTGGAAATAACAGCCCAGACAGCTGCAAATATATCTTGAACCACAACCTGGAAGAGAGGAGGAGGGAGATAGAATCTGGGGATGGCTTCAAACAGGACAGTGATGTCCTTAAAACCAAAAAAAGGCTCATACTAGGAATTTCCTAACATGACAGTCATAGTAGAAGAAAGAGCATGAAGATCTAACTTGGAATATAATCCCTGAAAGTTGCCACCCAGGTTGATGGGGTTGTTAGGAAGGCATATGGTGTGTGAGCTTTTATTGGTAGAGGGATTGAGTTTCGGAGCCATGAGGTAATGCTGCAGCTGTAGAAAACTCTGGTGCGGCTGCATTGGGGTATTGCACACAGTTCTCGTCACCGTATTACAGGCAGGATGTGGAAGCTTTGGAAAGGGTTCAGAAGATTTACTAGGATGTTGGCTGGTATGGAGGGAAGGTCTTATGAGGAGAGGCTGTTTTCATGAGAGAGAAGGTTGAGAGGTGACTTAATTGAGCCATATAACATAATCGGAGGATTAGATAGAGTGGACAGTGAGAGATTTTTTTACTTGGATGGTGATGGCTAGCACAAGGGGACATAGACAGATGTCAGAGATAGTTCCATTACTCAGAGAATAGGAGGGACATGGAATGCACTGCCTGCAACAGTAGTAGACTTGCCAACTTTAAGGGCATTTATATGGTCATTGGATAAACATATGGATGAAAATGGAATAGCGTAGGATAAATAGGCTTCAGATTAGTTTCACAGGTCGGCGCAACATCAAGGGCCGAAGGGCCTGTACTGCCCTGCAATGTTCTATGTTCTATGACTTGCTGCTGAAGCTGGGTAAACCGCAGGCACAATTGCGAGAGAAACTTAGCAGGTCTGGCAACATCTATGGAGAGAAAACAGAGTTAATATTTCAAGTCCAGAGACTCTTCATCAGAAGTAGTAAGATCAGATACTCCAAAATCGAGTTCAATGATCTATTCATTAGAAAGATGGAAGGGGATGCAAGAGAAGAGGAGGAGTGGCTATTTTGATGAGGGAAAACATCACGACAGGACTTGGAGAGGATGTTCCTGAGGGATCGCCCAATGAAGCAATGTGTGTGGATCTGAGAAAAAAGAAAGGTTTGATCACTTTGATGGGATCGTAACATAGATTCCCCAGTAGTCAGCAGGAAATTGAGGAGCAAATTGATGATTGACTGGTACGGGAAGTCATAGTTTGAAGATATTAGGAGGAAAGTATAAAGGAGACATCAGAGGTTGGTTCTTTACGCAGAGAGTTGTGAATGCATGGAATGCATTGCCATTTGAGGTGGTGGAGGCGAAGGCATTGGGGACATTTAAGTGACTGCTGGACTTGCTCATGAATAGCAGTGAGTTGAGGGGTGTGTAGGTTAAGTTACTATATTTTACATTAGGATTAAATCTGGGCACAACATCGTGGTCTAAGGGCCTGTTCTGTGATGCACTTTTTTTTAGATGAGGTGAGATTACTTACAGCGTGGAAATAGGCCCTTCAGCCCAACAAGTCCACACCGACCCGCCGAAGCACAACCTACTCAGACCCATTCCCCTACCTTTACCCCTTCACCTAACACTACGGGCAATTTAGCCTGGCCAATTCACCTACCCTGCACATTTTTGGACTGTGGGAGGAAACTGGAGCTCCCGGAGAAAACGCACACAGACATGGGGAGAATGTGCAAACTCCACAGAGACAGTCGCCTGAGGCGGGAATTGAACCCGAGTCTCTGGCGCTGTGAGGGAACAGTGCTAACCACTGAGATACCGTGCCACCCACCATGTGTCTATGTTCTAAATATGCAGGGAGGTCGCTGATAGCTGTAAGAATAATAAAGTTATAAGAGAAAGAGTTCTTAACTTTCCAAACATAGACTGGTAATGGATGGGAGGACTTTGTTAAATTTATTCAAGAAAACCTTCTCAATCGATATGTAGATGGCCCTCTGAGAGAAGGGGCAAAATTTAATGTCCTCTTGGGGAATAAGGCAGGGCAAATCACTGAGATATTAATGGGGAAACACTTACCACAATTCTATCAGTTTTAAAATAGCTATGGAAAAGGATAAGCCTGATCCAAAAGTTAGAGATTTTCGAATTGACAGTGGGAATAATTCAATCTCTGGACATTCCAGCCTGTAAATGTGATGTGTCGAGTTGGTTTCCCAATCTTTGATATTGTACATGAAGTGAGACCACTCAGCACTCAGATCTCTGTTATTCTTTGTATGTCTGATGGATTCTGTTCATATATTTAATGTTTCTCTCCACATTTGTGTTTGTAATTGTATCTTTAATATTGTAAACTACAAATAGATTTCTGTCGTATATCAATCATAAATAACCTGAACTCTATGGGAATTTCTGTTTTAATTAAATAACTTGTGTGCATTCTGAACATGGAGCGAACCTACATGATGTAAAACAGAAAGTGCTGCAAATACTCAGCAGATCAAACAGCATCTGTGGAGAGAGAAACACAATGAATGTTTCTGGTCAATGACCTTTCATCAGAGAAAATGACTGAGTATTTCCAGCAGTCTCTGTTTTTATTTAATGTTCACAGCATCTGGACAATACAGCTTTTCCAATTATAAACCTTCACAAAATACTATTCAGTTGGTTGATGTGGGTAACTATTGAGAGATTAACGCAGTCCTTTTTGATCTTATAGTCGCTGTGATTTGGAGGCTAGGATTTGTCTAGAGCTTAAAAATATGTTGCTGGAAAAGCGCAGCAGGTCAGGCAGCATCAAAGGAGCAGGAGAATCGATGTTTCGGGCATAAGCCCTTCTTCAGGAATGTTTCCTGAAGATGGGCTTCTGCCCGAAAAGTTGATTCTCCTGCTACTTTGATGCTGCCTGATCTGCTGCGCTTTTCTAGCAACACATTTTTAAGCTCTGATCTCCAGCATCTGCAGCCCTCACTTTCTCCTAGGATTTGTCTACAGACTGGCGTGCAGAGAATTGGAAATGACTTATTTCTCTGTTGATCTGTTTGAATGTTAGAATATAAATATGTCACTGGACTGTGAGATCGGAGTGGGACTGGACACAGTCTCTATTTGAGCCTGTGGTTTGATGATCTCTGTGTATCCCTGTGAGTGATAATGTACCGACTGTGGGAGAGAAGGAACCACCTGCATTATTCCTTGGATCTCAGGAGAAAGGTGGGATGGAAAGCAGAAGGGAAAGTCGGTGATGGGTGGAGGGCAGGAGAGACTTCAATGACGGAATGACCAAAATGGTACAAGGACTAGGGTGGGCAGGGGAAATCAATAAATGAAGGAACAAAAGCTGAGGGTGTAAATGACAGGATCTTCAAAAGCTGTTGTCCAAAAGCAATCAAAATGAAAGAAAATGGTGACAGAAATAACAATTTGAGATACTCTGTCATGACTTTGTTTTTGTTTACAGGGTACACAGTTACCGTCAGATTCTGAATGACTTCTGCCTGGTTTCTCATCACCAACTCGTGTATGGCCAGTTACTGTCAATATTAAAGTATCTTGTTTCAGCAAAGGGAGCTGGAGTCAAGCAGCCAATTCATTGTTGGATAGAAATTCCATTCCAGCCCAGCTTCAGTGGGAAGACACAGGGAAATGTCCTCTCTCTGTTGAAAAATCCATCATTAAGGATGAGGTTTCTCTAGAATCCATCATTAAGGATTAAGGATGATGTTTCTAAATTCTTCGATGAGCAGAGTCGGATTAGAACAAGTCAACATGGATTTAGTAAGGGGAGGTCGTGCCTGACAAACCTGTTGGAATTATTTGAAAAGGTGACAAGTAGGTTAGACCAGGGAAACCCAGTGGATGTGGTCTATCTAGACTTCCAAAAGGCCTTTGATACGGTGCCACACGGGAGGCTGCTGAGTAAGGTGAGGGCCCATGGTGCTCGAGGTGAGCTACTGGTATGGATTGAGGATTGACTGTCTGACAGAAGGCAGGGAGTTGGGATAAAACGATCTTTTTCAGAATGGCAGCTGGTGACGAGCGGTGTCCCGCAGGGTTCAGTGTTGGGGCCACAGCTGTTCACGTAATATATTAATGATCTGGATGAAGGGACTGGGGGCATTCTAGCGAAGTTTGTCGATGATACAAAGTTAGGTGGACAGGCAGGTAGTACTGAGAAAGTGGGGAGGCTGCAGAAGGATCTAGACAGTTTGGGAGAGTGGTCCAGGAAATGGCTGATGGAATTCAATGTGGTCAAATGCGAGGTTTTGCACTTTGGAAAAAAGAATATAAGCATGGACTACTTTCTAAACGATGAGAAAATTCGTAAAGCCAAAGTACAAAGGGATCTGGGAGTGCTAGTCGAGGAATCTCTAAAGGTAAACATGCAGGTTGAGTCCGTGATTAAGAAAGCGAATGCAATGTTGTCATTTATCTCAAGAGGTTTGGAATACAAAAGCACCATTGTACTACTGAGACTTTATAAAGCTCTGGTTCAGCCCCATTTGGAGTACTGTGTCCAGTTTTGGTCCCCACACCTCAGGAAGGATATACTGGCGCTGGAGCGTGTCCAGCGGAGATTCACATGGATGATCCCTGGAATGGTAGGTCTAACATACGAGGAACGGCTGAGGATCCTAGGATTGTATTCATTGGAGTTTAGACGATTAAGGGGAGATCTAATAGAAACTTACAAGATAACACATGGCTTGGAGAGGGTGGACGCTCGGAAATTGTTTTTGTTAGGTGAGGAAACTAGGACCCATGAACACAGCCTTAGAATTAGAGGGGGTAAATTCAGAACAGAAATGCGGAGACATTTCTTCAGCCAGAGAGTGGTGGGCCTGTGGAATTCATTGCCAGAGTGCAGTGGAGGCCGGGATGCTAAATGTCTTCAAGGCAGAGATTGATAAATTCTTGATGTCACATGGAATTAAGGGCTACGGGGAGAATGTGGGTAAGTGGAGTTGAAATGCCCATCAGCTATGATTGAATGGTGGAGTGGACTATCCTGGGACATCTGCATTAAACAAAGGCAGACTGTGTCTGTTGATGAGCAATCTCTGTGCATGTGATGAGTCTCCTATTTGTGAACTGAATATTACAGACACAGTTTGCAGTGAAGGGGCTGGAGGAGGATACAGGGATAGGGAATGGGGATAGGACAGAACATAGAACATGGAATATTACAGCGCAGTACAGGACCTTTGGCCCTTGATGTGCCGAAGTGTAAAATCAACCTGAAACTCATCTCACCTTCACAATTCCATTTTCATCCATGTTTATCCAATGAACATTTAAATGCCCTTAAAGTTGGCGAGTCTACTACTGTTGCAGGCAGTGTGTTCCATGCCCCCTACATTCTGAGTAAATAAACTACCCCTAACATCTCTCCTATATCTATCATCCCTCAATTTAAAGCTATGTCCCCTTATGTTAACCATCACCATTCAAGGAAATAAGGATGCCCACTCTATCTAACCCTCTGATTATCTTACACGTCTCAAAGTTTGTGAGAAGATTTATAGCTCGGGTGCTCGTTGTTGTGGTTCTGTTCGCCGAAGTGGGAATTTGTGTTGCAGACGTTTCGTCCCCTGTCTAGGTGACATCATCAGTGCTTGGGAGCCTCCTGGGAAGCTCTTCTGTGATCTTTCCTCCGGCATTTGTAGTGGTTTCAATCTGCCGATTCTGGTTGTCAGTTCCAGTTGTCCGTTGCAGTGGTTGGTATATTGGGTCCAGGTCGATGTACTTATTGATTGAATCTGCGGATGAGTGCCATTCCTCTAGGAATTCCTTGGCTGTTCTCTGTTTGGCTTGTCCTAAAATAGTAGTGTTGTCCCAGTTGTCCCAGAAATATACACATATAAACATAAACAAGAAAGAAACCATGGTCTCATTCGATGTAATGGCACTGTTCACCTCTATCGACAAAACCCGAGCCAGAGAAACAATAGCCAACCTGCTGGACACACAGAACAGACAACAGGACGTTGAACCTATCAACAAAGACGGCATACTCAAACTACTGGACCTGTGCCTCACAACAAACTTCACATTCAACAACCAAATATATGAACAAATCAACGGCACACCAATGGGCTCACCCATCTCTGGACTCATAGCAGAAGTGGTAATGCAAGGGTTAGAAAAAACAGTCGTACCACAAATTCAACCCAAACTCTGGGTCAGATATGTGGATGACACCTTTGTAATCATTAAAAACACAGAAATAGAGAACACACACCGGATCATCAACGCCACACTGACAGGAATCCGATTCACTAGAGAGGAAGAAAAGGACAACCAACTCCCATTCCTAGACGTGATGGTACAGAGAACACCGAACGGAGAATTCACCACAAAGATATACAGGAAAGACACACACACAGACCAAGTCCTGAACTACGAAAGCAACCACCCCAACACACACAAAAGAAGTTGCATCAAGACACTGTTCAAAAGGGCCACAACACACTGCAGTACATCAGAACTGCAAAAAGAGGAAGAAGAACACCAATACAGTGTATTCACCAAAAACCGATTCCCCCGCAATTTCATCAACAGATGCCTAAGGGAAAGACAACGGAAAGAGGACATGCCACAACCCAAAGGACTAGCCACACTACCATACATCAAAAGCATTTCTGAACTGACAGCCAGACTACTGCGACCACTAGGACTCATAACAGCACACAAACCAACAGCCACACTCAGACAACAACTCACCTGGACAAAGGACCTGATACCCAGCATGAGCAAAACCAATGTAGTGTATAAAATCCCATGCAAGGACTGCACAAAACACTACATAGGACAAACAGGAAGACAGCTAACGATCCGCATCCATAAACACCAACTAGCCATGAAACGACACGACCAGCTATCCTTAGTATCCACACAAGCAGAGGACAAGCAACATGAATTCAACTGGAACAACACTACTATTATAGGACAAGCCAAACAGAGAACAGCCAGGGAATTCCTAGAGGCTTGGCACTCATCCACAGATTCAATCAATAAGCACATTGACCTGGACCCTATATACCGACCACTGCAGCGGACAGCTGGAACTGACAACCGGAAGCGGCAGATTCAAACAACGACAAATGCCGGAGGAAAGATCACAGAAGCGCTTCACAGGAGGCTCCCAAGCACTGAGGATGTCACCTAGACAGGGGATGAAACGTCTGCACCAGATATTCCCAGCTCGACGAACAGAACCACAACAACTCCACCTAGCTTAGTGTCATCCGCAAATTTACTAACCCCTCCTTCTACGCCCTCATCCAGTTCATTTATAGAAAAGACAAACAGAAATGGCCCCAAAACAGGCCTTGCAGTACCCCACTAGTAACTGAACTCTAGGGTGAACATTTCCTATCAACCACTACCCTCTGTCTTCTTTCAGCTGGCCAATGTCTGATCCAAACTGCTAAATCACTGACAATCCCACGCCTCTGTATTTTATGCAATAGCCTAACGTGGGGAACCTTATCGAACTGAAATCCATATGCACCAGATCAACCACTTTACCCTCATCCAGCTGTTTGGTCACTTTCTCAAAGAACTCTATAAGGTTTGTGTGGCATGACCTACCCTTCACAAAACCATGTTGACTATCCGTAATCAACCTATTCCTTTCGAGATGATCATTAATCCTATCTCTTCTAATCGTTTCCAGCACTTTACCCACAACCGAAGTAAGGCTCACTGGGAGATAATTATCAGGGTTGTCTCTACTCCCCTTCTTGTACAAGGGGACAATACTTGCTATCCTCCAGTCTTCTGGCACTATCCCTATCGACAATGACGACATAACGTTCAAAGCCAATGGCTCTGCAATCTCCTCCCTGGCTTCCCAGAGAATCCGAGGATAAATACCATCTGCCCTAAGGGACTTATTTATTTTCCCACTTTCCAGAATTGCTAACAACACCTCCTTGTGAACCTCAATCCTGTCTAGTCTAGTCACCTGCATCTCAGTATTCTCCAAGACAACGTAGTCATTTTCCAATGCAAGTACATTGAAAAGAATTCAGTTAGCACTTCTCCTATCTCCTCGGACTCCACGCACAACCTCCCACTACTGTCCTTGTTTGGCCCCAAACTCACTCTAGTCATTCTTTTATTCTTGATATACCTGTAGAAACCTTTAGGTTTTTCCTTGATCCTACCTGCCAATGACTTTTCACATCCCCTCCTGGCTCTTCTTAGCTCTTTCTTTCGGTCTTTCCTGGCTAACCTATAAATCTCAAACACCCGAACTGAGCCTTCACATCTCATCCTAACATGAACCTTCTTCTTCCTCTTGACAAGAGATTCAACTTCTTTTGTAGACCGCGACTTCCTTACTCAACCACTTCCTCCCTGCCTGACAGGTACATACTTATCAAGGACACGCAGTAGCTGTTCCACATTTCAATTGTGCCCATCCCCTGAAGTTTCCTTTCCCATCCTATGCATCCTAAATCTTTCCTAATTGCGTCCTAATTGCAACAGTTATACCACTGCTATAACTCTTGCCCCATGGTATATACCTAACCCTTTCCATTGCTAAAGTAAACACAACCAAATGTGGGCACTATCACCAAATGCTCACTAACCTCTGAATCTAATACATGCCTAGGTTGCTTACCCAGTACCAAATCCAATATGGTCTTGTCCCTTGTTGGCCTGTCTACATACTGTGTCAAGAAAACCTTCTGCACATGTTGGACAAAAACTGACCCTTCTAAGGTACTCAAACTATAGTATGTCCAGTCAATATTTGGAAAGTTAAAGATCCCATAACAACTACCCTGTTACTCTCTCTCCTATCCAGAATCTGCTCTCCTTTCCTCTATATCTCTGGAACTATTTGGAGGCCAGTAGAAAAGTCCCAACAAGGTGACATCTCCTTTCCTGTTTCTAACCTCAGCCCATACTACCTTAGTAGACGAGTCCTCAAATGTACCTTCTGCCACCGTAGTACTGTCCTTGACTAACAATGCCACATCTCCCACTCTTTTACCATCTTCTCTGTTCTTACTGAACCATCTGAATCCCTGAACGTGCACGAACCATTCCTGTCCCTGCTCTATCCATGTCTCCGAAATGGCCATAACATCGAAGTCCCAGGTACCAACCCATGCTGCAAGTTCACCCACCTTATTCAGGATGCTCCTGGCACTGAAGTAGACACACTTCAAACCACTTCTTGCATGCCGATGTACTCTTGCAACCTTGAAACCATATTTCTGACCTCACCATTCTCAACCTCTTGGACAGTGGAACTACAGTTCAGGTTCCCAACCCCCTGCTGAATTAGTTTAAACCCTCCCAACAAGCATTAGCAAATTTCCACACACCGCCCTCCTCCCCCGCCCAGGATATTGGTACCCCTCTGGTTCAGGTGGAGACCATCCTGTTTTCTCCAAATGATATTGTTAGTGCTTATGTGGACCACCTTGGGGGCTGCTACCTCTCCCCCTCAAGGATCCCAAAAACATGATCCGAGACATCCCAAACCTTGGCACCTGCGAGGCATCACACCAACTGTGAGTCTCTCTCCATTGGAACCTCCAATCCATCCTCCTAGCTATGGAGTCCCCAGTGACTAATACTCTGCTCATCTCCCCGCTTCCCTTCTGAGCAACAGGAACAGACTCTGTGCCAGGGATCTGTACCCCATGGCTTACCCTTGGTAAGTCGTTCCCCCCCCCCAACAGTATCCAAAGTTTTATACTTGTTATTGAGGGGAATGGCCACAGGAGTTTCCTGCACTGTCTGCCTGGTCCCTTTTCATCCCCTGAGAGTAATCCATCTGCTTCCTTCTTGTACCTGAGGTGCAGCTACCTCCCTGTAACTCCTCTCAATAAGTCCCACTGCCTCCTGAATGATCCGAAGTTCATCCAGTTCCAGCCTCAGTTCCCTGACGTGGTTTCCGAGATGCTGGAGTTGGGTGCACTTCCCGCAGATGTAGTCAGCAGGGACACTCGTGGGGACACTTACCTCCCACATTCTGCAGGAGGAACATTCAACTGCCTGAACCTCCATTCTCACTATTCTAAATTCCCAGAGAGACGATTGAAAAAGAAACAATAAAAGAAACAAGTAATCTGCAATGGTTGCAATGATAAGGTGGCGTTTTGCGGTTATACAGATACATGGAAGTGCACAGGTCCTCGGGAAGATTATATGGATTGGGAAGTGTGTTATTATTACTTGTTTTCAGGGGTGGAGGGTGGAGCAGAGCTGTAAGTATATAACTAACTGACCGTGGGGATTCCCGGCCTTGTTTTCAGGGTCATGGGGTGGAGCAGAGTTGTAAGTATATAACTAACTGACCGCGGGGATTCACGGCCTTGTTTTCAGGGAAGGAGGGTGGAGCAGAGTTGTAAATATATAACTAACTGACCGTGGGGATTCACGGCCTTGTTTTCAGGGGCAGAACGTGGTGCAGAGCTGTAAATATATAACTAACTGACCATGGGGATTCACGGCCTTGTTTTCAGGGTCAGAGGGTGGAGCAGAGCTGTAAGTATGTAACTAACTGACCGTGGGGATTCACGGCCTTGTTTTCAGGGTCAGAGGGTGGAGCAGAGCTGTAAGTATATAACTAACTGACCGCGGGGATTCACGGCCTTGTTTTCAGGGAAGGAGGGTGGAGCAGAGTTGTAAGTATATAACTAACTGACCGCGGGGATTCACGGCCTTGTTTTCAGGGGTGGAGGGTGGAGCAGAGCTGTAAGTATATAACTAACTGACCGCGGGGATTCACGGCCTTGTTTTCAGGGGTGGAGGGTGGAGCAGAGCTGTAAGTATATAACTAACTGACCGCGAGGATTCACGGCCTTGTTTTCAGGGTCAGAGGATGGAGCAGAGCTGTCAGTATATAACTAACTGACCGTGGGGATTCACGGCCTTGTTTTCAGGGTCAGAGTGTGGAGCAGAGCTGTCAGTATATAACTAACTGACCATGGGGATTCACGGCCTTGTTTTCAGGGGTGGAGGGTAACGTCCAGCTAAAAGTAAATAACTAACTAACTGCGGGGATCACAGCGAGTAACTGAAAGCAAACTGAAAAGGTAGCGTCACAGGGTAACTGTGATCTGATTGGCTGATAGAAAATGCATCTGAAATATGAAATAAAAGACTCTCCAAAATGAACTAGATTAACTAACCAGGGTTAAACTAACTAATAAGTTAATTAACTCAGTAGAGATGGCAGGGCGGGTGATGTACTGTAGCTGTGTGCTGCGGGAACTGGCTGATCCCAATGCGAGCTGCAGTCACCACATTTGCAGCAAGTGTTGTTTGCTGGAAGTACTCTGGCTCAGAGTTAGATTAGATTAGATTAGATTACTTACAGTGTGGAAACAGGCCCTTCGGCCCAACAAGTCCACACCGCCCCGCCGAAGCGCAACCCACCCATACCCCTAACCAAACACTACGGGCATTTTAACATGGCCAATTCACCTGACCTGCACATCTTTGGACTGTGGGAGGAAACTGCAGCACCCGGAGGAAACCCACACAGACACGGGGAGGACGTGCAAACTCCACACAGTTAGTCGACTGAGGCGGGAATTGAACCCGGGTCTCTGGCGCTGTGAGGCAGCAGTGCTAACCACTGTGCCACCGTTGATGAGCTGGAATCTGAGCTTCAAACACTGTGGCCTATCCAGTGGGAGGAGAGGTCCATGGATGAGCCCTCTGGCGTCGGAGTGCTTGACCTTCCCTGCACCCTGCACATTCTGTTCGTCAGGCTCGATGCCATTCCCTGCCCGGGGAGCGTGGCCTGGCATCCATCTGTGTTGTGGCTGTCAGTGAAACCTGGTCATCAGGCGTGAGGCACTGTCATTGCTGTTATATGTGGCACAGGTCTGGTCTATTCCCAGAACTTGTGCCACT
Organism: Chiloscyllium punctatum; assembly: GCF_047496795.1. NCBI lineage: Eukaryota > Metazoa > Chordata > Chondrichthyes > Orectolobiformes > Hemiscylliidae > Chiloscyllium > Chiloscyllium punctatum. Next base: position 3,714,079 of record NC_092767.1, on the reverse strand, counting down.
GCAGTCACCCAATCTTCCAATTTATATGGAGATCAAAGATAGACCGGGTCCGAAGGGACTCGATGTATAAAGATCTGGGCAACGGGGGAAAAAACACACCCAATGCCACCCTCGCCCTGATGGCCACCTTCGTGCATGGCTGCATCAAGCTGTACGTGGATCCCTGGTATGCAAACACCAAGTGTCACTATGTACTGAGGTTCTACTTGTCCCCAGTCTTGTGAAGGATGGGCCTGGTGAAGTTTATGAAGAAAAACACCTTTGACCACAAGTCCATCAGGAAGTGGTCAGCATGTAGTCTCCTTGAGACACTTTGGGAAAAGAAGAGGGAGGATCCTATCGAACAGTTCCCTGAGCAGACTGTCAAAGTCATTTGGCAGAATGCCTCATTGCCAGAACTTTCCAACAAGCACCAAGACATGGCTTGGCTGGTGGTGAGAAGGGCTCTGCCTGTGAGACCCTTTATGCACGCCCGGACTCTCAGCCGCACCGCACGCTGCCCTCGAAGTGGCTGCAGGGGGGGGACAAGACTGTCACACACCTCCTTCTGGAATGTGTCTACGCAGAAGAAGTCTGGAGAGGAATGAAGTGATGTTTGTCGAGGTTCGTCCCAAGCAGTGCCGTGACGTGGGACTCCATGCTCTACGGTTTGTTCCCTGGGATGCACACCAAGATGAACATCAACTGTGCCTGGAAGATCATCAACTCTTTGGTCTGTCTGAAACCTCTTGATCTTCCAACTGAAGGAGTTGACCCTCAGTGTTGCAGACTGGCACATTCCAAGGCCCAGGACTACGTGTTGATGGACACGCTGAAGCTTGGGGCAGCTGCCCGCCAAGACGTGGTGGGGAAAGACCACCGTGTAACATCTGCCTGCCTTATTATAAGAACAGGGGGCCCACCCAGTCATTTGGGCTCCTCTGACGCCTCAGCAGAAGAGCTGGATAGTAAATGTACAGACTTGTATCTTTGAAAAATAAATTTCGATGTCTGTATGTAAAGCAATGTAATGTGTGCATAAGAATGGCATGACCAATTGTATAGAGATCCAAATAATTTCATGAATAAAGTATATTTTTTAAATTTAAAAAAAAGAAGTCCCTGGATGCTGTGTTTCACCAGGCAGTCACACCTGGTAGATTAAGGAGTATAAATTCTGTCAGAGGCCAGGGACAGCATAGTGTGTTTGAAAGTGAGGCTGGTAGAGGGATCCAGGTAGAGGAGCCTCAGCTTTTGTCCTTGTCCAACAGGTACAAGGTACTTGCTTCCTGTGTGGATGAGGAACAGAGCTGTAGAGAGGATAAGCCAGCTGACCACGGCATAGTGATACATCATGCCATTCAAGAGTGGGGAGCAAGAAGGCAAGTGGTAGTTAGGAGAAAGTTTTCTATCTCTCTGTCTGTCTTTCTCTCTGTCCCTCTTTCTCTCTGTCCTGCCTTTGTCCTCCTTCTGTCTCTCTGTCCTTCTCTCTCTCTCTGTCCCTTTTACCCCATCCCCACTCTCTCTATCTCTCTCTCTTTTTCTCTCACCCTCCCTTTCTCCCTCTTTTTCTTTCTTTCAGACCTGAAAATGTCCAAACCACTTTGCATTTCCCAGAAACATTTTGCCCCCATTTTCATTCCCCTCCCAATGTATGTCCTACCCCAATTATTCACTTTACACCATATGAGCCCCTGCAAATGTTTTGCTGCCCCCAATATTGTGCTGAGGCCCCCCTCCCTGGGACAGAGGTAAATGAGCCTGGGTGGTCTGACTGGCCTGTGGCTGACTGTTTTAATGCACAGCAAGATCCCAGCGCTGGAATTACCGAAGTTTTACGTGACAGAGGGATGTCAATGTAATGGAAACAGTTCTGAGAAGTTTTAGTGGACGAATCCCTGGAATGAGGGGATTGTCTGAAGAGGGAAGGGTCCCCACCTGAAAGTCCTTGAGATATTAACAGGATGTTAATCAGAGCAGATGAAGAGAAGCTATTTCCACTGGTTGGGGGTTTGATAACGAGGGAGCAGAGTCTAAAAATTAGGGTCAGAGCGTTCAGGAGAGATGTTAGGAAGCACTTTGACACACAAAGGGTGGGAGAGGTTTGGAATTCTCTTCCACAAACCACAGTGAGTGTTGGATCAGTTGTTCAGTTTAAATCTGAGAGAGAGATTGTTTTTATAAGTTTTGTTGTGGATCAGGCATGAATTGGGACGCTGTCTGCTCTCACTGTCTGCAATGTTTGATTTAACTTCATTTTCTTTCCCTTGAATTGATCAGTGTTCCCTCTGTCTACAGCGAATGTGACCAGCAGCAGCTTCCCCACAGCCACTGGAGCACCCAGTTCAGAACTGACACATGCAGCCAGTTCCCATGTCCACACTCAGTCAGGGGGTACCCCAGCCGACCTTTCCCTCTGCACCAATAGACCCCTTACCTTCCCTTGCTCCAGTACGACTCATCTCAGCCCCAATGGACCCACCCCCACACACCGAACCTTCAGCTCCATCCACAGGAACAGCTTCTTCCATCAGTCACCAAGAATGGGGGAGAGAGCCCTTTGTGGGCAATGCCGTGTTCCCATTGGTGAGGCACTGCCCACTGTTCCCGGGGTCAGAGCAGAGACAGTGAACAGTGAGACTGGAGAATTCGGGGCCAGTGAGACTGGGCCCATCACCCACCATCAATGTGCCCGATACTTCAGTGGGTACTGGGGGCAGTGAGGATGTGCCTGTCGTGGGTTTGGGGGGGGAAATGGTAACCTGGCATCTCTGGTGGGTAAGGAGGCTTAGTGCAAATTGACCAACCAAACATGAGGGAGCACAGACAGTCAAGCAGTGTCCATGGTAACCATTGTGACTGGGAGTGTGACGAGGGTGAGACTGTCCCTGTCCTGACCACTCCATCAGAGGGTGCGGCCAATGGGGGGAGGGGAGACTGTGTTTGGAGAGCAGAGAGTCTGGCTCCCCTGGGACTGAGGAAACCACAGCCACCACAGGGAGGGGAGTGGGGGATATCCAGCCTCGTTACCAGCGACAATCTGTCCCTCAACGTGAGCAGCAAGGCGACAGCTAAAGAGATGGTCACCATAGTGTAAGAAATGGGGAAGTGTGTTGTTTTTGCAGGGAAAGAAAAGGCAAGCATTAGGGAAATGTATCTTTATCTTTAATGAATAATTGTGGATAATTAAATACTAAATTTGGGGACGAATTATTAAAGCAAGTAATTCTTTTAAGTAAGAGTCTCAGCAAAATAGCTGAGACAGTTGAAACACAGAAACCAAGCATGAAAAGATACATTGTTAAAACGTATGTTCAAGAATGGAATGTACCTATGAACAATGGAAGATGATACAAGCAAAGTAAAAGAACATCAAGGTACAAGTTTAGCCTCATGTCAGCACTTACAGAGGGAAAGGTTGCCAACTTGGAGAAAAGGGGGCGATAAGGGCGGAGCACAGCTGGGTAGTGGTAGAATACAAAATGAAAGATTGGGTAATGTAAGAGTCGGGAGAGGTGACCTCACGCAGCTCAAAAGTATAACTGTGTTCTAGTTTGAATGATCATTGCTCATTTGCTTCTATAATTGATGCCCTTTCTTATAAGATTGTAGAATAAATTGTCTTGTTTCCAGTGTTGGTGGTCTCGTCTAAATTTTATTGATTTTGTTTCTAACAGATTTGGGGGTTCATTCGGGATCCCGATCTCCGGTTGCTCGGCATTTTGGGGAAAACGGAGAAGGTGCACCTCGCTGATTTCGGTAGTCTCTAGTTTCCGTCCTTGCCACGGCGGCTCGGGCGAGCGTGATCTGGACTGAGAGACCCTGGAAACAAGACAGGCAGACGCGGCGGGTTTGGTCAAGTGACTCTTGTGTGCACAAGACCTGGGTAAGAAAGGTCTTAAAAGACTTATCCGGGTAACCGGGGTAGGCAGCGGTAGTTGCTGCCAGTCAATATATCCAGGGATCCGGGGAACCTGGGTTCTGGGCGACCGGGTTAGGAGAATCCGGTCGACCAGGGTAGGCAGCGATAGTTACTGCTGCCAGTTGGATATATCTGGGGAGTTGCTGCGGGACAGGGCGTGCTGACACGCAGCGAGTTTGGTCGGGTAACTCCTTTGTACATAGGCAACGGTCGTGGTTGCCAGGTATTGCCGTGGGACGGGGCGCTCTGATTCGACCAGGTAACTCTTGTGCACAGACCAAGGTAAGAAAATTGACCTTTTCGTATTGCTTTGGTGGTCGGGGACATACGAGAAGTGCGGGAAATTGGCAACATATAAAATAAAGTGTTTAATTGACTAGATTAATCTGACGAGTAAGGTTTTATCACCCAGCCTTAGAGCGGCTGTTAAGAGGGGAAATCCCCCTCGCGAAGGTCAGGACCCTGAAGTGGGTGTGGAAGAAGGTGACACCGAACCTCAGTAAGGTTAACTAAATTACAGAAAGAAACGGCGAGCATCGAAATGGGGAATAAAAATAGTGATTTAAGTTTAGAAGGAGACATTGGAAGGACGTCCAAGGACCACATCCCAACGGACAATCCTTTAGGAAAAATGTTAAGTAATTGGAAGTACAATCCTCAGACGCGAAGGAAGGATAAAAAAGAAATGATAAACTTTTGTTGTTTTGTCTGGACGAAGGAAAGCATTAAAACTCCAAGTTGAATTCCATGTTCCAGGAAGGAGGATGGCAAGGTACGGGACCCTTGGATAATGAGGGAAGTTGTGAATTTAGTCAAAAAGATAAAGGGAAGCAATGTAAAGTTTAGGAAGCTAAAATCAGACAGGGTCCATGAGGAATATAAAGAAAGTAGTAAAGGACATCAAACAGGATATTGGGAAAGCAAGGTGGTTTCACAGAATGTCCTTGCCAAGAAGGGTTAAAGAGAATCCCAAGATATTCTATGGATACATTAAAAACAAGAGGATAACTCTGGTGAGGGGAGGACCACTCAAGGATAAAACTTGTGCTTGGAGGCAGAGGATGTGAGGGAGATCCTAAATGAGTAATTTGCGTCAGTTTTAACCCATGACAAGGATATGGAGGATAATGAGATTAGTGTGGGACATGCTAATATGCTAGGGCATTTTTAGGTCAAGAAAGAAGTGGTATTGGGTCTCTAAAAGAGAAACTGAAGTGGATATCTCCACAAGACCTGATGGGATCTACCCTAGGATATTGAGAGAGGTAAGAGAGGAGATTGCTGGCATCATGACCAAGATCGTTGTATCATCTTGAGCCACTGGAGAGATCCATGAGTAGCTAATGTTGCTCCTCTGTTCAACAAGAGAAATAGAGAAAATCCAGACAATTATAGACTGGTGAGTCTCATATCAGTGGTTGGGAAGCTTCTCAGGCATAGGATTTATGTGCTTTTGGAAGTGTATGGCCTAATTAGGGTCTGTCCCCATGGCTTTGAGCAGGATAGGTCATGAATTGACTTTTCTTTTGAGGAGGTGGGAAAAGTGATTGATGGTAGAGTAATGGATGTTGTTTATATAGATTTTATTCAGGCTTTTGACAAGGTCTCTTATGCTACACTCATCCAGAAGATGAAGCTGCAATGGGATACATGGTGACTCGGCCACTTGGATTCAGAATTGGCTTGTTCACAGAAGGCAGAGGGTAGTGGTGGAAGGGTGCTTATTTTCCTGGCTGGATGTCTGTGTTCCAAGGGAATAAGAACTGGAACCTCTGCTGTTTGTGATTTATATGGATGACTTGGATGAAAACATAGATGGATAGCTTAGTAAGTTTGAACACAACACAGAGATTGGGAGTCATGGATAGTGTAGAAGGTGGTCAAAGGATACAGTGGGATCGAGATAAATTGCAAATAATGGCAGAGAAATGGCAGATGGAGCTGAATCCAGCTAAGTGTGAGGTGTCACAATTTGGGAGATCAAATATTAAGGAAAAGTATACAGTTAATGGCAGGACTCTGAACAACATTGTTTTCAGAGGGATCTTGGATCTTAGTCCATAGCTCCCTGAAAGTGGCCATGCAAGTAGGTAGAACGGTGAAGGAGGCCTATGACATGCTCACTTTTATTGGTCAGGGCATTGACTATAAGATATAGTCGGGATATCATGTTGCAGCTTTATAAGATACACTTATTGCATTCAATTCTGGTCGCCACATTACAGCAAGGATGTGGATTCTTTCGAGACGGTGCAGAAGAGTTTTACCACGATGCTACTTGGAGTAGAGGGTATGAATTATAATGAGAGGCTAGAAAAACTCAGGTTGTTTTCTCTGGAGTGGCAGAGGCTGAGGGGAGACTTGATAGAAGTATATAAATTTATGAGAGGCACAGATAGGTTTGAGAGTCAAAATCTTTTTCCTGGAGTTGAAATGTCCACTACTAAAGGACATTTTAGGTGGGGGGAGGGAGTTCAAAGGAGTTGGAAGAGGCAGGTCTTCTACACAGAGTGGTAGGTGCCTGCAACATGCTGCCACGGATAGTCCTGGAGGCAAATATGACAGAGGCGTTTCAGGGACTTTTAGATAAGCACATGAATAAGCAAGGAAAGGAGGGGTATGGACCATGGGCAGCAAAAGGGATAACTTAATTTGTAAACATGTTCAGCACAACACCTTGGGCTGAATGGCCTGTTCCTGTGCTGTATCGTCCTGTGTTCTATGTAATGCCCTTCTCTCCATCGTCATTTCCAAATTAGAGATGCTTTCTCGTGATTGTACAATGTTCAGCATCATTTGCAACTCCTTCGAAAATGAAGAGGTTTATGTCCATGTACAGCAAGATCATATCTAGCTTGGTCTGATAATTGACAAGTAACATTCCTATCCCACATGCAATGACAATCTCCAAAAGTGAGAATCTACCAATCTCCCATTGGCTTACTCTGACATCACCATCACTGAGTGCAAGGTAATCAACAACCTGAGCCAATCATTGACAAGAAAATGACCTGGTCCAGCCTTATAAATGCTGTGGTAACAGGAATATGTCACATACCCTGATTACCGTGTCAATAAGCTCCCTGCCCATCTCTCCGATCCATGTCCACCATCCAGAAAGCAGACCTCAGGTCAGATGGAACGCTATCCATGTATCTGGCAGAGTGTAGCTCAAATTCAATACTGAGTACAACACTCACAAAGCTCCACATTGTGTAGGACAAACAGCTGATTGTATGGTGTGCCAATCACCACATTCAGTTTTCACTCCCTTCACCAACAACATGCCTGACCAGAAAGGAATGCTACCTCGAAGTTGCAAATCAGTAAGACTCCAAGTCTCTTTTGACAGCACCTCATGAACCCATGACCTCCACCACCTGGAAGAACAAGGGCAGTAGATGCATAGAAACACCATTGCATGTATGTTCCCTTTCAACCCAAATTTCAGGCTGACCTGGACATCTATTGTTGCTGGGTAGAAATTCTGCAACTCTCCCCCAAGAACACAGTGGGTTTCCTGCACACTAGAGAATGCAGATGTTCAAAACGGCTGATCTCCAACACCATCAAAATGGCTGGACAATGAACACTGGCCTGGTCACAAAAGTGATTCTCCTGATGAAGGGCTTATGCCCGAAATGTTGATTCTCCTGCTCCTCGGATGCTGCCTGACCTGCTGCGCTTTTCCAACACCACACTCTCAACACTGATCTCTAGCATCTGCAGTTCTCACTTTCTCCTGGTCACAAAAACGCACATCTCATGAGTACTTTTCAAAATGATCACTGTTCCCAACCATGCAAGAGAATATCTCTTAACCTAAGGGGTGGCTAGTGTCCAAGGGAATGTCGTGTATGGCAGAAAACAGGAGAAATGTCCACGATGAAAGGTTGGATGCTTGATGCTAAGGTTCTGATGAACTCAGAGCATCAGCAATCCCAGTGGGTAATCCATGTCATGGCTTATTTTGCCAAGCACAATAAATTTCTCAACATTTGATGATCTCAAAACCAGGAGACAGATCCTTTTGCCTCGGTTGTCTTTGCTGGGTACTGGTTGATCTGTTGGTGTTCCCTACTCCAGTTAACTACACTGAATCGAGCGGAGGATCCTTTATCTCCAAACGTGGACCAAAACTGGAATGGATCATTTCATATTTATGACAATGGACTCAGTGTGGGGATATCCAGTCTTGGGGAGTGGTCTAAAACGGGAGCAGTGGTCTATAGCAGGAGTTGGCTGAGGATGGGAGAACCATTTTCTCTTGCTCCTGAAGGGATGTGGGTGTTGTTGGCTATGCCAATACTTACCACCCTTCCCTAATTACCCAGAAGGCAGGTTAGAGTCAACCAGGTGGTTGTTGATTTGGAGTCATATCTTGGCCAGACCAGGTAAGGATGACAGATTACCTTCCCTAAAGGAAGGAATGAGATGGATTTTCCTTAACAATTGACAACAATTTCATTATTATCTTCAGACTCTTAAGTCCAAAATTTTTAAACATTGAAATTCCATCATCTGCCATGGGGAATATCAAACACAACTCCCCAGAACATTACCTAAATCACTGAATTAACAATCTACTGGTCAGACCATCAGGCCATTGTCCCACAAACCATGAGCATTGGCCTGAATTCTCAGGGATTTAAGAGTGTGACCATGGTTCAGTGGTTAGCATTGCCGCCAAACAGTACCAGGGACCCTGGTTTAATTCCAGCCTCACACGACTGTCTTTGTGGAGTTTGCACATTCTCCCCGTGTCTGGGTGAGATTGCTCCAGTTTCCTCCCACATTCCAAAGTTATGCAGATTGAGTGGATTGGCCATGCTGAATTGCCCCATAGTGTCTGGGGATATGCAGGTTAGGCAGGGTTTTTAAAAAATTCATTCATGGATGTGGGTGTCACTGGCTCGACAAGCATTTATTGCCCAAACCATAATTGCCCAGAGGATGTGCAGAGTCAACCACATTGCTGTGGGTCTGGAGTCACGTAGGCCAGACCAGGTAAGGATAGAAGTTTCCTTCACTGCAGGACATTAGTGAACCAGATGATTGACAATGGATTCAGGGTCATCATTAAACTCTTAATTCCACACTTTTTAAAGCTCAAATTCAAATTCCAATGTCTTCCATGGCGGGATTCGAACCCATATCTCCAGAGCATTACCTGGGTTTGTGGATTAACAGTCTGGTGATAATACTGCTACATCATCACTTCCCCATGATGGTTAGTCATGATAAAAACCATGGAGGTTGGGGGAGGGTCTGGGTACGATGCTGTGTGGAGGACTGCAGCAGTCTCGATGGGCCAAATGACCTCTTGCTGCACTGTAGGGTTTCCGTGATCCTACCACAGAAACAGACTCTGGTGCCAAGCTGTGGTACACTTCTGGTGATCTCCATGAGAATGCTGGGTAAACTGTGGGGATTTTTAGCCCCAGTGTGTGCTCCGAAGCTGGGAGGGAGAATCTCCATTCACAAGGAGAGAGCCTGGAAGAGGAGCTTGGGAACGTGAGCCAAGACATCAGGCAGGAAGCTTTGCTTCATCCCAGATAAAAGTGTCTGCTTTCCACACCAGAGTGTGACCATGACCAGTGCTGTGTGGACTCAGATCTTATTTGGTTTGGGGCTGTGGTATACCATCTTGGAAATGTGCGGGGAGTCTGTACCAAATGTTCAAGTTCATCTCATTGCGGTGGGTATCCAACCTGAGACATGATGCTTGGATACACTGCTGAATACTTTCATACTTCAAATTGTCAGAATGTTTAAGCCTTTACAGGAGGGAGGGACTCAATGCACAATAATTTGTTCATCCATATTGGCGGGTGGGGGGGGGGGGGGGGGCATCCATTTCTGGATACTGTGGAGTGATTCAATGCCCTGCACTGTCCTTCATATAGTGTGGACATACAATTCTGGAGGCAATCTGAACTGTGGAGACATCAAAACCACAGACAGAAATTTTGCATCTGATGTCTGTGTTGGATGTCTCTTATTCTTTGTTTTCTTGATCCCAGGTGGCTTTGTGTGGGTGCTGTGGTAATATGGGAAACTCCAGCCAGTCAGAGTAACCTGGAAAGCAGGTGAAATCAATTGCTGCTGACACAAAAAATATTGACGACAAGACCCTGTTTCTGTGAGCAATCTCATGTTCTTCCCTATGTCTTTTAAAAGTGCATCGATTCATTTGGAGAGAATTTGCTGCTGTGGTTCAGATTCTTTAAATTTCATATGGAACAACAATTATCTTTGTGTCATCACTTACCATCTGGGCTCAAGCACAGAGAATGTTTGATCAGTCACTTAGAGTCATAGAGATGTACAGCATGAAAACAGACCATTCAGTCCAACCTGTCCATGCCGACCAGATATCCCAACCCAATCTAGTCCCACCTGCCAGCACCCGGCCCATATCCCTCCAAACCCTTCCTATTCATGTGCCCAGCCAAATGCCTCTTAAATGTTGCATTTGTACCAGCCTCCACCACATCCTCTGGCAGCTCATTCCATACACGTACTGTGTGAAAAAGTTGCTCCTTAGGTCTCTTTTATACCTTTTCCTCTCTCACCCTAAACCTATGTCCTCTAGTTCTGGACTCCCTGACCCCAGGGAAAAGACTTCATCTATTTATCCTATCCATACCCCTCATAATTTTGTAAACCTCTATAAGGTCACCCCTCAGCCTCCAGGGAAAACAGCCCCAGCCTGTTCAACCTCCAACCCTGGCAACATCCTTGTAAATCTTTTCTGAACCCTTTCAAGTTTCACAACATCTTTCCGATAGGAAGGAGACCAGAATTTCACGCAATATTCCAACAGTGACCTAACCAATGTCCTCTATAGCCGCAACATGACCTCCCAACTCCTGTACTCTATACTCTGACCAATAAAGGACAGCATACCAAACGTCTTCTTCACTATCCTATCTACCTGCGACTCCACTTTCAAGGAGCTATAAACCTGCACTCCAAGGTCTCCTTGTTCAGCAACACTCCTTGAGACTTTACCATTAAGTGTATAAGTCTTGCTAAGATTTGCTTTCCCAAAATGCAGCACCTCGCATTTATCTGAATTAAACTGCATCTGCCACTTCTCAGCCCATTGGCCCATCTGGTCCAGATCCTGTTGTACTCTGAGGTAACCCTCTTCGCTGTACACTACACCTCCAATTTTGGTGTCATCTGCAAACTTACTAATTGTACCACTTATCACTTCAAATCTCTTTTTCTCCTTTCTCTTACCGTGAGTCTAGTGGTGATTGTAATTTTAGTTTGGGCCAAGTGCGGTCTTTCTACATGCAGGACTCACTATCTGGTGGCCATGGCAATGTCTGATCTATTGTTCATTGTTTTTAATGTCATATTGCGCAAATTTATGATCTATTACTATCCACTCTGTTTCCTGGACATCACTCCTGTTTGTTGTGTTCTCCATGCCCTGAGCTGCTTGACCATTGACTGTTCTGCCTGGTTCACTGTCGCTTTTTCTTTTGATCGATTTGCTGCCATTTGTTTTCATCAGATGAAATCTCAGTATTGCACAGAAACCTGCACTCCAAACTGCAATGAGTGTTCTAGCAACAATCTGTATTTCCTTTTCTTTAAAGAACATTCCCAATTACTTTTGATATAAACCTAGAAAGTTCATCAACAATATTCCATGGTACTGTCATACCAGGTCTGCTTATTATAAAGGCTATGGGTGGACAAGTTTCAAATATTTTGAAAAATTTTTAACATCATTTCTACCATTCACTTTTATTATCTTTATCAACATCCTGACTGTCAGACATATCTTTGAGGCAATTAAGGTGCGTAAGGGACTGAAGGGTCAGAGAGAAATAGAGAGTGACTCAGAGATATAGAGCAGGAAGAATTCCGTGACTTTACTCTTTGCCATATCTGCCAGCTTCACACTTCTCTGGTTGATATATATTTTACGTTTCTTTAATGTCGGTAATTCCTTGGATTCCAATGCAAATCTTTCTAAAAGTTGGATATGTGCTGAGGAACTTAACTTGTTGCACAAATGCATTTCTTTATGTGGTGACACAGAAAGCATTCAGAGACCAGTTAAAGTATGCAGTGAAATATCCACTGATAAAAATAATCCAATTGATAAATAAATCCAAGTAACTGAGAGCCAATGTTGGATGCAGCAGATAACGGAACAAGACGTTCACACGAGGAATGGACCGAAAGGAGAAGGAGGAGCAGCAACATGATAACACTCCTTTCCTCATGGGCAAGGACTGACTCCATCTGAGGGGCAAAATGAAAGAGAGCAATGTAGTGTAAAGTGCTGTTAGCAATGAGCAACAGTTGGTCGAAAGCTGAACAACAAAAGCAAAACCGAAAACTGAAGTAGACTGTGAGCAAAGATATATTCATCCCAGAAACAAAAATAAACGACCTGGAGGAAATGATCATCTTCACTACAGGCCTGAGTGGGAAACGCCATCACAGGGTCCTCCCCCCTCTTCCTCGCTGAATTCACTGATCCATACATCGGTACAAAAGTTTTAAAAAAAAGCAAGTTTCAATTATATAAAGAAAATAATACCCTGGAAAGATTCTGTGTCTTCTAACTGAAAATTTATTTATTTCCATTCGATTTACTGATAACATTGCGTTTCTTTATTCACTCCAAAGAAATTTAATGCAAAGGAGGAGACAAAGGCAGTCTGGACTAAACTATTTCTCTGACATCATTCCATTTCTTTACTTGTTCCTTTCTAAGAACTGTTTCTTTATTTGTTCCTTTCTATGAACCAGCTGATGCAATGCCGGGTGAAACCAGAGGGATTTCTGGACTCCCTCCCTGTAACTACCCAATGACCCAGCTCCCTCTCCGAATAAGATGCTGCTTAAAAAACCTCTTCATGTAAGTTATTTTCACCTGACCTAAAATCACCTTCAGTGAATCAACATTAACTCTGACCAAAAGTAGAAAACAGAGGGTGGTGGTAGAGGGTTGATTTTCAGACTGGAGGCCTGTGACCAGTGGAGTGCCACAAGGATTGGTGCAGTTGACACCAAAATTGGTGGTATAGTGGACAGTGAAGAAGGTTACCTTAGATTACAATAGGATCTTGATCAGATGGGCCAATGGGCTGAGGGGTGGCAGATGGAGTTGAGATAAATGTGAGGTGCTGCATTTCAGAAAGGCAAATCAGAGCAGGACTAATACACTTAATATTAAGGTCCGAGAGAGTGGTGTTGAACAAAGAGACTTTGGAGTGCAGGTTCATATTTCCTTGAAAGTAGAGTCGCAGGTTGATACGATAGTGAAGGCAGCATTTGGTATGCTTTCCTTTATTGGTCAGAGTATTGAGTACAGGAGTTCAGAGGTCACGTACAGGATACTGATGAGGACACTTTTGGAATATTGCGTACAGTTCTGGTCTCCTTTCTATCAGAAGGATGTTATGAAACTTGAAGGGGTTCAGAAAAAAATGAAGGATGTTGCCAGGTTCAAGCTATAGGGAGAGGTTGAATAGGCTGGGCCTCTTTTCCCTGGAGCATCTGAGGCTGAGGGGTGACCTTATAGAAGTTTATAAAATCATGAGGGGCATAGATATACAGCTTTCATTCCAAGGCAGTAGAATGTAAAATTGGATTAGAGAGAGACAGTCTGAACCTGCTGCTTTTTCTCTCACCTCTTCCCTCCCTCCATCCCTCTCCCCTCTAATCCCACTAAGATGACTCTGGTTGTGCTCCATGGTGAGGGAGGTATACCCCGGGAAGGGGGAGCTGGGACTTAGAAAAAGAGGGGGCTTTGAGTGACAGTCCTGGGGGTATTTCAGTCCTGGGGATTCGGACAGCCATTGTCCCTTTCACTGTGTGTACTGAGCAGGGGGTGAGTATCAGTGTGCTTCTGTCTGTCTCTGTGTGTGTGAGAGTGTGGGGAGTGTTGGAATCTCAATCCTAATTTTGATCCTCTAACCTCAGCCCCTCCGTGAACCAGACCCTCCTAAAGCAAGGCCCTGGTCTGGGGTCGGTCTCTAATGAGAGAGATGGAGCGTGACAGAGACCATCGAGAAAGCTTGGGCCAACCAGAACAGTGAGTATCACTTCTTTCAGCTCGCTGTGTCTTTCATTATCACCTGTTTGTATCTGTCTGATTTGTCCTCTTTTCGTGCTCAGTCTCTTTCTTTTTCTCTGGCTCTCACTCTCCGTCTGTATCAATTTCTACTTCTCTCTCTCACACTACCTTTCCTCTCTCTCTCTCTCTCCCCCTTCTTTCTGGCAGCCTCTTCTTTACTCTTTCTTTCCTGCTTCTTCTTTCTACCTTTGTCTATGTTCTTTCCAATTCTCATCCTTTCTTTCTTCTTCTCTCACTTTTCCTCTGTTTCCTTCTCTTCCTTTCCTTCCCTATTTTTGTCTTTCAATTCCGAAACTGCACCTCCTTCCAATTAAGTGGACCCAGTACTGATCCCTGTGGAACACCGCTGGTCACAGCCCTCCAGTCCAAAAAGCAATGATCCAACCACTCTTTGTCTCCTATCATTAAGTCATTTCTGTATCCAATTGGCAAGCTCACCCTGAATCCCAAGTGATCTAACTTTACTAATTAGAAAACCTGCAGAACTTTGTCAAAGGCTTTATTAAAGTCCAGGTAAACAACATCATCAATTTACACTCATCAATTTTTTTGTTTACTTCTAAAAACAAATTCAATCAAGTGTGTGCGACATGATTGTCCTTGTCCAAAACCATGCTGATTATCCCGGATCATTCCTTGCCTCTCCATATGCATGTAAATCCGATCTTTCAGAAGCACTTCCAACAACTTACCCAACACCAATGTCAGACCTATAGTTCCCATGCCTCTTCTCACATCTCTTCTAAACTAACATTAGCCACTCTCCAGCCCTCTGATCCTTCACCTGTGTTTATTGATCTTCCAAATATTTCTGCTGGGGCCCCGCAATTTCCTCCCTAACTTCCCACAGTGTCCTGGGATACAGGTCCTGGAGATTTATCTTCTTTTATGTTTTTTTAAGATCTCCAGCACTTCCTCTTCTGTACTGTGAACTGTTTTCAAAACATCAGCATTTATTTCCCTGATTTCTCTAACCCCTACTTCTTTCTCAACACTAAAAATTGATGCAAAATATTCATTCATACCTCTCCATCTCCTGAGAAAGGTTTCTTGAAATTAAACAAATTCTTCACCATCCAAACCTTTAATCCTATGGTAGTCCCAGTCAATATTTGTAAAATTAACGTCCCCTACTATTGCATATATTTGAGATCTCTCTTAATAGTTGCTTCTCAATTTCCCTCTGACAACTGTGGTCATACAGTACAATCCCTTCAAGGTGATCACCTTTTCTTATTTCAAATTTCTCCCATATATTCTCACAATATGATCCCTCAGAAATATCTTCTCTAATTACAAGAGTTATGTTTCCTGAATCAACCACTCCCCCTCCTCACTTACCTCTCTGTCTATCCTTCCTAAAACATCTAAAACCCGGGACGCCAAGCTTCCAGTCTTGTCCATCCCTCATCCAAGTTTCTGGAACAGCTATGACGCCCCAGTTCCATGTTCCCAGACGTGCCCTGAGTTCATCAGCCTTATCCGTAAGACCTCTTGCACTCAAATAAATGCAGTTTAACTATTCAGAGTTACTTTGTTCTCTGATTTGCTCTTGTCTGCCTTTTTCTAACTAACTTGTCCTTTTCCAATTCAGAATCATCCCCATTTTCTGTCTATTTTCACTGTTATTTAGGAACCCCCACCCACCTCTCTAAACGTTTACAGGCTTCCGAGATGGAATTAGCAAATCACTCTGCCAGGATATTCATCCCTTTCCAATTCAGTTGAAACCCTTCCTTTTTAAAAGATCTTTTCTGTCCCAGAAGAGATCCCAATGCTCCAAGAAACTGAATCCTTGCACGTTGCAGCACCTCTTCAACCATTGATTTATCTGCCCCATCCTCTTCTTCCTTTCCCCCATTTGAACTTGACACAGGAAGTAAACCTTCCTCCTAACCTCTTACACTCACTCTGAATCCTTAATCCTTTCCCTGACTATGACATTCCTATCAATGTGCACAACAATTTCCATCTTCTTAATCTCCCCTTTGACAATCTGCTTCAAATGTTTTGAGACGTCCTTCACCCTGGCACCAGAAAAGCAACGTACTATCCTAGATTCGCACTCACTCCCACAGAATCTCCTGTCTGTGCCCCTGACAGGAGAGTTCCCAAAGACATTTATTTTTTGAAATTCTAACAAACCCATTTAACTTAAGGTTTGTTCTTAGTGCCCAAGATCTGATGACCACTTCTATTTTCCTCTGAGAGACCCTTTCAATGGTTCACAAAATGGAGTATCTGTTTGAGAGAGGAATAGCCACAAGAGCCTTCTGAATGACCTTGTTCCCTTTCCTTCCAGTCAATGATGTATCTGACTGATCCTGCTGTGTAAGCACTTCTCGAAATCTACTCGTCACTCAGTAACTCTTGTATGCCCCCATCGACATTAAGCCTAAAACGAAGCAGATCTCAATAGCACCTTTATATGTAAGCTAACCTTCCTCACCCACTGATTTAGTATGAAGCGTGGAATTTTTTTTTTAAAAAATTAAAAAGAAATCAAAGCTGAACTGAACAAATGAAAAAAAATTCCTCCTCAAATAATCCAACATTCAGCTTTCAATCTCAATTAAAAAACCCTCCAGGCCATCCATGTGTAGACCTTACTATAAGCTCCATATAAAAACATTCTCTCCTTCTTCACATTTTTTAACTTAATTTTTAAAATCAGAACTTACCCCCCACTGATGACAGGCTCCCAGTTCTGTAGTTCCTGGCTTTTCCTTACCACCTTTCTTTAATAATGGCACCACATCAGCCACCCTCCAGCCTTCTGACACTCACACTTGATAATACAAATATCTCAGTGAGGGGCCCAGCAATCTCTTCCCGAGCTTCCTCACTAACTGACATTTTTTGAAGATCAGAGAATCATTTTACGCCAGACCATGTGATGTGCAGTCCACAAACAACATGGCCTCCAATCCGCTCCCAACCTACATCATGGAGACTGTACAGAATGGCAGATGGGAAGATCTGGTCAAACCACTAAACCTGGAGAATCCTTGGAGAAGAATAGAACCCTCAGAGGTAATGACCCAATGTGCTCCATTCATCTCCATGGGACTTGACCAGCCATGACCGCCCCATGGTGCGTGAGATCATGACTCTGCCTGGCAGCATGTCCGAATATATAAGGAAAGGCATTAACCACCTCCCACCCACCCTCCACAAGGGCAAGGGGGAAAGAAGAGAAGACTGACCCCACTGTGTCTCTGTCACTGACCCAGGGGGAGCAGACTGACCCCACTGTGTCTCTGTCACTGACCCAGGGGAGAGCACACTCAGCCCACTGTGTCTCTGTCACTGACCCAGGGGAGAGCAGACTGACCCCACTGTGTCTCTGTCACTGACCCTGGGGAGAGCAGACTGACCCCACTGTGTCTCTGTCACTGACCCAGGGGAGAGCAGACTGACCCCACTGTGTCCCTGTCACTGACCCAGGGGAGAGCAGAGTGACCCCACTGTGTCTGTGTCACTGACCCAGGGGAGAGCAGACTGACCCCACTGTGTCTGTGTCACTGACCCAGGGGAGAGAAGACTGACCCCAATATGTCTCTGTCACTGACCCAGGGGGGAGCAGACTGACCCCACTGTGTCTGTGTCACTGACCCAGGGGAGAGCAGACTGACCCCACTGTGTCTGTGTCACTGACCCAGGGGAGAGCAGACTGACCCCACTGTGTCTGTGTCACTGACCCAGGGGAGAGCAGACTGACCCCACTGTGTCTGTGTCACTGACCCAGGGGAGAGCAGACTGACCCCACTGTGTCTCTGTCACTGACCCCAGGGGAGAGCAGAGTGACCCCACTGTGTCCCTGTTACTGACCCAGGGGAGAGCAGAGTGACCCCACTGTGTCCCTGTTACTGACGCCTGTTTCGAGCATTATCCCTCCAACTCATCAAATGTGAGTTCTCGAGGTTCCTAATGGATTCCTACGCTGAGTGTGAGATAATAGTTTTCCATTTAGGACTGGTGTTTTTAACTAAATTTGTTTTTCAGCGTATTTGCAATTTTCCACGTCCCGGGTGCGTCCCAGTGGCCAGACGTCTTTTCCCAATTTCTTATGCAGTGCTATCGATGGCTGATGCAAGTTCCGCTCATTCTCCGGGAATTTCAAACACATAAAGGTTAAGGATGAATTAATCTTAGCCTTATCTCAGGCCTGTCCCGTACTACAGCACACAGTGCTATGTTATTCCTGGTACCAAAAACAAACAGAGATAAGGGCCCAATTTGAAAAGTAAAAGTCTCTCTGATTTCTTAAAAAAACGTAAACAAAATATCCCAGCATGGCTTCCCGGGTCAACCAACAAATGGATCCCTGATCCACTCCACTCGATCACAGTCCACTGAAGATTTTAGAATTTAGATTTGGAAACCGTCATCTGCGAGTGTCCTCTGCAAGGGGTGAGGGGTCACAGCGGTCAGCCAAGGGAAACAGTTAGACCCAGGTTTTAATGCTTACCTCAGATGCCCAGGTCTGACCCATATCCCTCGGCTGCAGCTGGATCTCTTCTTCAGTCCCTGACAGAATTCACCCAGGTGATTTGGTTTTCGGTCGCAAAGCCAAATATCGAAAATGTAGTCATTTCATAAACTGCTGATTCCCATGTCCTCACTTCCCGATTAAGCCTTGTTTGATTCCATTGTAACATCCACGCAACTGTTTCTGACCTTTTGCCACAGTCCTTCTAACTTACTGAATTCAACTCGAGAGTTTGACCAAGTTTTTCCCATCATGCAAGGTCATATATTCCCCACAATACCACATTTTCCCCTTTTGTCATATCATGACAATCAGTTATACAGGCACTTTGAAAATCCCAAATGGCCTCAGCCCGCATAGAATCATGAATCAGTTTGTCAAGATGATATTGGCACGTACTTTATTTGTGACACCAAAGTGCACCCATGGCTTACTATTAATTGGGTAAGATCCTGCTATCTTGGATTATGTTGTACCCTACATGCATCACCTCACCTCCCTTAAGCACTACCATCCACAAATTACGAGAGCCATTACTGGGCTAGACCAGTTCCTCATGTTATCTTTTCCATTGTATGGAATGGGACGAGGATCCAGCGAATTGGTTCACACGGCCTCAGCATTGGAACACCTGACCAATGAGACAGCTTTATAAACCAAAGGAACTGGACAAGTACTGACTGTGGTGTCAGCTGAGCTCGTGGCTGTCTGGACAGCGGTACTGCAGAATCAACTGGCTTTGGATTATCTGCTAGTCTCACAAGGATGAAGATGTGTCGGTCAGGAGTGCAGTACTTCCATTCCAGATACCTCTGGAAATATGACCAACCTAGTTGAACATATTAAGCAACATACAAGGTGTTGTTAAAGTACTCCACGGTTATATCCCATGGAGTTCATTGAGTTGGTTGGATCACGGAATGTTTGATTGGATCTTTAAAGCCTTTTTGCTCACAGTACTATTGCTCGTAGGATTAGGGTTATGTGTTTGCTCGTGCCAATGCATTTTCAGTCAGATTTTCAATGTACCTATATTACTGATTGATTGTCGTGATATGACAAAGAGGCGAAATGTGGTATTGCGTGGAACATATAATATTGCATGATGGGAAAAGGTTGGTTAAACTCTTGAGTTATAATTCAGTAAGATAAAAGGACTGTGCAAAAGCTCAGAAACAGCTTTCAGGACCAGGCTGAATGTAAACAAATTCCACAAGTTTATTGAGACTTTAGAAATCTTCTTAATGGCTCCTTGTATACTTCAAACTGCAGATGTTAGCTGAAACAAAAGGTCCATATAACAGAAACAGAGTTATGCAATGATGCAAATGATTAATGTTTTTTAGGACTAAGGTTGAATGTTACAGATGATGTATATTTCATGATAATCTGTAAATTCATCAGCATTTCTTAAAATATATAATGCGCACCTAAAGGTGCAAAACGTGGAAGAGAAATAGGGAAAAATTTGGATCCCTCCTTTTCTCAAGTTTCAGCCAAACTGCGCCAGTATTTACAATAAAGGCTGATTATTGTCAGTTCAATTGATTTTTTCTTTTGAGTATTGCTGATTTATTTTGCTCTCACAGATCCCTGCTAATTAAATTCCATTTTGACACCCCCCCTCATGCTTCCAAATTCCAATGGATATGATCCCGGTCTACTCAGTCTCTGCTCATAAGCCAACCCACTCAACTCTGGAATCAACCTCGTGAATCTCTTCTGCACCACTTTTAGTGCTAGTACATCCTTTCTTAAGTAAGGAGACCAAAACTGCTCACAGTACTCCAGGTGCACCCTCACCAGCACTCTCTACAGCTGCAGCATAACCTCCCTGTTTTTAAACTCAACCTCTTTCGCAATGATGGACAAAATTCCATTTGCCTTCCGAATTACCTATTGCACCTGCAGACCAACCTTCTGTGATTCATGCACAAGGACACCCAGGTCCCTCTGCATAGCAACATGCTACAATATTTTACCATTCAAATAATACTCATTTTTGCTGTTATTCCTACCAAAATGGATGATTTCATATTAATTAACATTGTACTCCATCTACCAGACCTTTGTCCACTCACTTAAACTATCTATGTCCCTTTGCAAAGTTTCACAGTCCTCTGCATACCTTGCTCTACCACTCATTTTAGTATCATCTGCAAACTTTTAGACACACTCTATATGCTCCCCAACTCCAAATCAACAATATAAATTGTGAATAATTGCAGTCCTAACACTGATCCAAGGTATACCACTACTCACTGATAGCCAACCAGAAAAGCACTCATTTATTCCCACTCTTTACTTCCTGTTAGTTAATCAATTCTCCCTCCATGCTAATACATTACCCATAATGCCAGGCATCTTTACTTTATGCAGCAGCCTTTTGTGCAGCACCTTGTCCAATGCCTTTTGGAAATGTAGATGCACCCCAACCACTGGGTCCCTGTTGTCCACCATGATTGCAATGTCTTCATAGAATTCTGTACATTAGTTAAGCATGTCTTGCCTTTTATGAACCCATGCTACGTCTGCCCAATGGGACAATCTCCATCTAGGTGCCGTGCTATTTCTTCCTTGATAATAGATACAAGTATTTTCCCCACTACAGAAGTTAAGCTAACCTGTCTATGATTCTCCATCTTTGTCTATCTCCTTTTTAAACAGTGGCATCACATTTGCTGTTTTCTAGATTGCTGGAACTACCTGAAGGGCTTATGCCTGAAACATTGATTCTCCTGCTCCTTGGATGCTGCCTGACCTGCTGTGCTTTTCCAGCACCACACACTCGACTACTGCAATTGCCCCAATAAGTTTTGGAAAATTACAAGTGCATTCGTTATTTCTCTGGCCAACTCTTTCAGCACCCTGGGATGCATTCCATCAGGGCCTCCCCCCCACCATATCTCAGTCAGCACCACCCTCTTGACCTGCAATCTTCTTCCCGACCTCTCCGCCCCCACCCCCTCTCTGGCCTATCACTCTCACCCTCACCTCCTTCCACCTATTGTATTCCCAGCACCTCTCCCCCAAATTCTCTCCCCCTACCTTTCATCTCAGCCCACTTGGCACACCAGCCTCATTCCTAAAGAAGGGCTTATGCCCAAAACGTCGATTCTCCTGCTCCTCAGATGCTGCCTGGCCTTCTGTGTTTTTCCAGCACCACATTTTTCAACTCTGGTCTCCAGCATCTGAAGTCCTCACTTTCTCCTAACTACCACTTGCCTTCTTGCTCCCCCCTCTTGAATGGCACTATGTATCACTATGCCGTGGTCAGCTGGCTTATCCTCCCTACAGCTCTGTTCCTCATCCACACAGGGAGCAAGTACCTTGTATCTGTTGGACAAGGACAAAAGCTGAGGCTCCTCTATCTGGATCCCTCTACCAGCCTCACTTTCAAACACACTATGCTGTCCCTGGCCTCTGACAGAATTTATACTCCTTAATCTACCAGGTGTGACTGCCTGGTGAAACACAGCATCCAGGGACTTCTTTTTTTTAATTTAAAAAAATATACTTTATTCATGAAATTATTTGGATCTCTATACAATTGGTCATGCCATTATTGTGCACACATTACATTGCTTTACATACAGACATCAAAATTTATTTTTCAAAGATACAAGTCTGTACATTTACTATCCAGCTCTTCTGCTGAGGCATCAGAGGGGCCTAAATGACTGGGTGGTCCCCCTGTTCTTCTAATAAGGCAGGCAGATGTTACACGGTGGTCTTTCCCCACCACGTTTTGGCGGGCAGCTGCCCCATGCTTCAGCGTGTCCATCAACACGTAGTCCTGGGCCTTGGAATGTGCCAGTCTGCAACACTGAGGGTCAACTCCTTCAGTTGGAAGATCAAGAGGTTTCAGACAGACCAAAGAGTTGATGATCCTCCAGGCACAGTTGATGTTCATTTTGGTGTGTATCCCATGGAACAAACCGTAGAGCATGGAGTCCCACGTCACGGCACTGCTTGTGACGAACTTTGAAAAACACCACTGCATTCCTCTCCAGACTTCTTCTGCGTAGGCATATTCCAGAAGGAGGTGTGTGACAGTCTTGTCCCCCCCCCGCAGCCACTTCGAGGGCAGCATGCGGTGCGGCAGAGAGTCCGGGTGTGCATAAAGGATCTCAGAGGCAGAGCCTTTCTCACCACCAGCCAAGCCATGCCTTGGTGCTTGTTGGAAAGTTCTGGCAATGAGGCATTCTGCCAAATGACTTTGACAGTCTGCTCAGGGAACCGTTCGATAGGATCCGCCCTCTTCTTTTCCCAAAGTGTCTCAAGGAGACTACATGCTGACCACTTCCTGATGGACTTGTGGTCAACGGTGTTTTTCTTCATAAACTTCACCAGGCCCATCCTTCACAACACTGGGGACAAGGAGAACCTCAGTACATAGTGACACTTGGTGTTTGCATACCAGGGATCCACGCACAGCTGGATGCAGCCAACGCACGAAGGTGGCCATCAGGGTGAGGGTAGCATTGGGTGTGTTTTTTCCCCCATGGCCCAGATCTTTATACATCGAGTCCCTTCGGACCCAGTCCATCTTTGATCTCTATATAAATTGGAAGATGGCCCAGGTGACTGCAGTGGCACAAGTTCTAGGGATAGACCAGACCTGTGCCACATATAACAGCAATGAAAGTGCCTCACGCCTGATGACCAGGTTTCCCTGACAGCCACAACACAGATGGATGCCAGGCCACGCTCCCTGGCCAGGGAATGGCATCGAGCCTGACGAACAGAATGTGCAGGGTGCGGGGAAGGCCAAGCACTCCGACGCCGGAGGGCTCATCCAGGGACCTCTCCTCCCACTGGATAGGCCACAGTGTTTGAAGCTCAGATTCCAGCTCATCAACTCTGAGCCGGAGTACTTCCAGCAAACAACACTTGCTGCAAATTTGGTGACTGCAGCTCGCATTGGGATCAGCCAGTTCCCGCAGCACACAGCTACAGTACATCACCTGCCCTGCCATCTCTACTGAGTTAATTAACTTATTAGTTAGTTTATCCCTGGTTAGTTAATCTAGTTCATTTTGGAGAGTCTTTTATTTCATATTTCAGACGGATTTTCTATCAGCCAATCAGATCACAGTTCTCCTGTGATGCCACCTTTTCAGTTTGCTTTCAGTTACTCCTTGTGTTCCTCGCAGTCAGTTAGTTATTTACTTTTAGCTGTACGTTACCCTCCAACCCTGAAAACAAGGCCGTGAATCCTCACGGTCAGTTAGTTATATACTTACAGCTCTGCTCCAGCCTCCACCCCTGAAAACAAGGCCGTGAATCCCCACGGTCAGTTAGTTATATACTTACAGCTCTGCTCCACCCTCTGCCCCTGAAAACAAGTAATAATAACACACTTCCCTATCCATATAATCTTCACCAGGACCTGTACACTTCCATGCATCTGTATAATCCCAAAACACCACCTTATCATTGCAACCATTCCAGATCACTCGTTTCTTTTATTGTTTCTTTTTCTATCATCTCTCTGGGAATTTAGAATAGTGAGAATGGAGGTTCAGGCAGTTGAATGTGCCTCCTGCAGAATGTGGGAGGTAAGTGTCCCCACGAGTGTCCCTGCTGACTACATCTGTGTGAAGTGCACCCAACTCCAGCATCTCGGAAACCACGTCAGGGAACTGAGGCTGGAGCTGGATGAACTTCGGATCATTCAGGAGGCGGTGGGAGTTATTGAGAGGAGTTACAGGGAGGTAGCTGCACCTCAGGTACAAGAAGGAGGCAGATGGATTACTCTCAGGGGATGAAAAGGGACCAGGCAGACAGTGCAGGGAACTCCTGTGGCCATTCCCCTCAATAACAAGTATAAAACTTTGGATACTGTTGGGGGGGGAAACGACTTACCAAGGGTAAGCCATGGGGTACAGATCCCTGGCACAGAGTCTGTTCCTGTTGCTCAGAAGGGAAGCGGGGAGATGAGCAGAGCATTAGTCACTGGGGACTCCACAGCTAGGAGGATGGATTGGAGGTTCCAATGGAGAGAGACTCACAGTTGGTGTGATGCCTCGCAGGTGCCAAGGTTTGGGATGTCTCGGATCATGTTTTTGGGATCCTTGAGGGGGAGGGGTAGCAGCCCCCAAGGTGGTCCACATAAGCACTAACAACATCATTTGGAGAAAACAGGATGGTCTCCACCTGAACCAGAGCGGTACCAATATCCTGGGCGGGGGAGGAGGGCGGTGTGTGGAAATTTGCTAATGCTCGTGGGGAGGGTTTAAACTAATTCAGCAGGGGGATGGGACCCTGAACTGTAGTTCCACTGTCCAAGAGGTTGAGAATGGTGAGGTCAGAAATATGGTTTCAAGGTTGCAAGAGTGCATCGGAATGCAAGAAGTGGTTTGAAGTGTGTCTACTTCAGTTCCAGGAGCATCCTGAATAAGGTGGGTGAACTTGCAGCTTGGGTTGGTACCTGGGACTTCGATGTTTTGGCCATTTCGGAGACATGGATAGAGCAGGGACAGGAATGATTCGTGCACATTCCAGGATTTAGATAGTTCAGTAAGAACAGAGAAGAGGGTAAAAGAGTGGGAGGTGTGGCATTGTTAGTCAAGGACAGTACTACGGTGGCAGAAGGTACATTTGAGGACTCATCTACTAAGGTAGTATGGGCTGAGGTTAGAAACAGGAAAGGAGATGTCACCTTGTTGGGACTTTTCTATTGGCCTCCAAATAGTTCCAGAGATGTAGAGGTAAGGAGAGCAGATTCTGGATAGGAGAGAGAGTAACAGAGTAGTTGTTATGGGGCTTTAACTTTCCAAACATTGACTGGAAATACTGAGTACTTTAGATGGGTCAGTTTTTGTCCAAAATGTGCAGAAGGTTTTCCTGAAACAGTATGCAGACAGGCCAACAAGGGACGAGACCATATTGGATTTGGTACTGGGTAAGGAACCTAGATTCAGATTCAGAGGTTAGTGAGCATTTGGTGATAGTGCCCACATTTGGTTGTGTTTACTTTAGCAATGGAAAGGGTTAGGTATAGACCATGGGGCAAGAGTTATAGCAGTGGTATAAATGTTGCAATTAGAGTGCAATTAGGAAAGATTTAGGATGCATAGGATGGGAAAGGAAACTTCAGGGGATGGGCACAGTTGAAATGTGGAGCTTATTCATGGGACAGCTCCTGCGTGTCCTTGATAAGTATGTACCTGTCAGGCAGGGAGGAAGTGTTTGAGTAAGGGAGTCGCGGTCTACAAAAGAAGTTGAATCTCTTGTCAAGAGGAAGAAGAAGGTTCTTGTTAGGATGAGATGTGAAGGCTCAGTTAGGGTGTTTGAGAGTTATAGGTTAGCCAGGAAAGACCGAAAGAAAGAGCTAAGAAGAGCCAGGAGGGGATGTGAAAAGTCATTGGCAGATAGGATCAAGGAAAAACCTAAAGGTTTCTACAGGTATATCAAGAATAAAAGAATGACTAGAGTGAGTTTGGGGCCAAACAAGGACAGTAGTGGGAGGTTGTGCGTGGAGTCCGAGGAGATAGGAGAAGTGCTAACTGAATTCTTTTCAATGTACTCGCATAGGAAAATGACTGCGTTGTCTTGGAGAATACTGAGATGCAGGTGACTAGACTAGACAGGATTGAGGTTCACAAGGAGGTGTTGTTAGCAATTCTGGAAAGTGGGAAAATAAATAAGTCCCTTAGGGCAGATGGTATTTATCCTCGGATTCTCTGGGAAGCCAGGGCGGAGATTGCAGAGCCATTGGCTTTGAACTTTATGTTGTCATTGTCGATAGGGATAGTGCCAGAAGACTGGAGGATAGCAAGTATTGTCCCCTTGTACAAGAAGGGAGTAGAGACAACCCTGATATTTATCTCCCAGTGAGCCTTACTTCGGTTGTGGGTAAAGTGCTGGAAACGATTAGAAGAGATAGGATTTATGATCATCTCGAAAGGAATAGGTTGATTACGGATAGTCAACATGGTTTTGTGAAGGGTAGGTCATGCCACACAAACCTTATAGAGTTCTTTGAGAAAGTGACCAAACAGCTGGATGAGGGTAAAGTGGTTGATCTGGTGCATATGGATTTCAGTTCGATAAGGTTCCCCACGGTAGGCTATTGCATAAAATACGGAGGCGTGGGATTGTCAGTGATTTAGCAGTTTGAATCAGACATTGGCCAGCTGAAAGAAGACAGAGGGTGGTGGTTGATGGGAAATGTTCACCCTAGAGTTCAGTTACTAGTGGGGGACTGCAAGGCCTGTTTTGGGGGCCATTTCTGTTTGTCTTTTCTATAAATGAACTGGATGAGGGCATAGAAGGATGGGTTAGTAAATTTGCGGATGACACTAAGGTAGGTGGAGTTGTTGTGGTTCTGTTCGCTGAGCTGGGAATTTGTGGTGCAGACGTTTCGTCCCCTGTCTAGGTGACATCCTCAGTGCTTGGGAGCCTCCTGTGAAGCGCTTCTGTGATCTTTCCTCCGGCATTTATAGTGGTTTGAATTTGCCACTTCCGGTTGTCAGTTCCAGCTGTCCGCTGCAGTGGTCGGTATATAGGGTCCAGGTCAAAGTGCTTATTGATTGAATCTGTGGATGAGTGCCAAGCCTCTAGGAATTCCCTGGCTGTTCTCTGTTTGGCTTGTTCTATAATAGTAGTGTTGTTCCTGTCGAATTCATGTTGCTTGTCTTCTGCGTGTGTGGATACTAAGGATAGCTGGTCGTGTCGTTTCATGGTTAGTTGGTGTTCATGGATGCGGATCGTTAGCTGTCTTCCTGTTTGTCCTATGTAGTGTTTTGTGCAGTCCTTGCATGGGATTTTATACACTACATTGGTTTTTCTCATGCTGGGAATCAGGTCCTTTGTCCTGGTGAGTTGTTGTCTGAGTGTGGCTGTTGATTTGTGTGCTGTTATGAGTCCTAGTGGTCGCAGTAGTCTGGCTGTCAGTTCAGAAATGCTCTTGATGTATGGTAGTGTGGCTAGTCCTTTGGGTTGTGGCATGTCCTCTTTCCCTTAGGCATCTGTTGATGAAATTGCGGGGGTATCCGTTTTTGGCGAATACATTGTATAGGTGTTCTTCTTCCTCTCTTTGCAGTTCTGGTGTACTGCAG
Source organism: Chiloscyllium punctatum (assembly GCF_047496795.1). Taxonomy (NCBI): domain Eukaryota; kingdom Metazoa; phylum Chordata; class Chondrichthyes; order Orectolobiformes; family Hemiscylliidae; genus Chiloscyllium; species Chiloscyllium punctatum. Next base: position 3,686,510 of record NC_092767.1, on the reverse strand, counting down.
TGTGTTGTGGCCCTTTTGAACAGTGTCTTGATGCAACTTCTTTTGTGTGTGTTGGGGTGGTTGCTTTCGTAGTTCAGGACTTGGTCTGTGTGTGTGTCTTTCCTGTATATCTTTGTGGTGAATTCTCCGTTCGGTGTTCTCTGTACCATCACGTCTAGGAATGGGAGTTGGTTGTCCTTTTCTTCCTCTCTAGTGAATCGGATTTCTGTCAGTGTGGCGTTGATGATCCGGTGTGTGTTCTCTATTTCTGTGTTTTTAATGATTACATAGGTGTCATCCACATATCTGACCCAGAGTTTGGGTTGAATTTGCGGTACGACTGTTTGTTCTAACCCTTGCATTACCACTTCTGCTATGAGTCCAGAGATGGGTGAGCCCATGGGTGTGCCGTTGATTTGTTCATATATTTGGTTGTTGAATGTGAAGTGTGTTGTGAGGCACAGGTCCAGTAGTTTGAGTATGCCGTCTTTGTTGATAGGTTCAACGTCCTGTTGTCTGTTCTGTATGTCCAGCAGGTTGGCTATTGTTTCTCTGGCTATGGTTTTGTCGATAGAGGTGAACAGTGCCATTACATCGAATGAGACTATGGTTTCTTCCTTGTCTATGTGTATATGTGTATATTTCTGGGACATCTGGGACAACAATACTATTATAGGACAAGCCAAACAGAGAACAGCCAGGGAATTCCTAGAGGCATGGCACTCATCCGCAGATTCAATCAATAAGCACATCGACCTGGACCCAATATACCGACCACTGCAGCAGATAGCTGGAACTGACAACCGGAAGCGGCAGATTCAAACCACTACAAATGCCGGAGCAAAGATCACAGAAGTGCTTCACAGGAGGCTCCCAAGCACTGAGGATGTCACCTCGACAGGGGACAAATCGTCTGCAACACAAATTCCCAGCTCGGCGAACACAACCACAACAACGAGCACCCGAGCTACAAATCTTCTCACAAACTTTGAGACCTGTCAGATAATCAGAGAGTTAGATAGAGTGGGCATCCTTTTTTTCTTGAATGGTGATGGTTAACATAAGGGGACACAGCTTTAAATTGAGGGATGATAGATATAGGACAGATGTTAGGGGAAGTTTATTTACTCAGAATGTAGTAGGGGGCATGGAACACACTGCCTGCAACAGTAGTAGACACGCCAACTTTAAGGGCATTTAAATGTTCATTGGATAAACATGGGTGAAAATGGAATTGTGAAGGTGAGATGAGTTTCAGATTGATTTTCCACTTCGGCACATCGAGGGCCAAAGGGCCTGTACTGCGCTGTAATGTTCCATGTTCTATGTTCTGTCCTATCCCCATTCCCTATCCCTATATCCTCCTCCAGCCCCTTCACTGCAAACTGTGTCTGTAATATTCAGTTCACAAATAGGAGACTCATCACATGCACAAAGATTGCTCATCAACAGACACTGGATTAGTGGTGCTGGAAGAGCACAGCAGTTCAGGCAGCATCCAACGAGCAGCGAAATCAACAGACACAGTCTGCCTTTGTTTAATGCAGAAGTCCCAGGATAGCCCACTCCACCATTCAATCATAGCTGATGGGCATTTCAACTCCACTTACCCGCATTCTCCCCGTAGTCCTTAATTCCTTGTGACATCAAGAATTTATCAATCTCTGCCTTGAAGACCTTTAGCGTCCCGGCCCCCACTGCACTCTGCGGCAATGAATTCCACAGGCCCACCACTCTCTGGCTGAAGAAATGTCTCCGCATTTCTGTTCTGAATTTACCCCCTCTAATTCTAAGGCTGTGTCCACGGGTCCTAGTTTACTCACCTAACGAAAACAATTTCCTAGCGTCCACCCTTTCCAAGCCCTGTATTATCTTGTAAGTTTCTATTAGATCTCCCCTTAATCTTCTAAACTCCAATGAATACAATCCCAGCATCCCCAGCCATTCCTCGTATGTTAGACCTACCATTCGAGGGGTTATCCGTGTGAATCTCCGCTGGACACGTTCCAGTGCCAGTATGTCCTTCCTGAGGTGTGGGGACCAAAGCTGGACACAGTACTCCAAATGGGTCGAACCAGAGCTTTATAAAGTCTCAGTAGTATAACGGTGCTTTTATATTCCAACCCTCTTGAGATAAATTACAACATTGCATTCACTTTCTTAATTACGGACTCAACCTGCATGTTTACCTTTAGAGAATCCTCGACTAGCACTCCAAGATCCCTTTGTACGAATTTTCTCATCGTTTAGAAAGTAGTCCATGCTTGTATTCTTTTTTCCAAAGTGCAAGACCTCGCATTTGCTCACATTGAATTCCATCAGCCATTTCCTGGACCACTCTCCCAAACTGTCTAGATCCTTCTGCAGCCTCCCCACTTCCTCAGTACTACCTGCCTGTCCAACTAACTTTGTATCATCGGCAAACTTCGCTAGAATGCCCCCAGTCCCTTCATCCAGATCATTAATATATAACGTGAACAGCTGTGGCCCCAACACTCAACCCTGTGGGGCACCACTTGTCACCAGCTGCCATTCTGAAAAAGAACATTTTATCCCAACTCCCTGCCTTCTGTCAGACAGTCAATCCTCAATCCATGCCAGTAGCTCACATCAAGCACCATGGGCCCTCACCTTACTCAGCAGCCTCCCATGTGGCACCTTATCAAAGGCCTTTTGGAAGTCTAGATAGACCACATCCACTGGGTTTCCCTGGTCTAACCTACTTGTCACCTTTTCAAAGAATTCCAACAGGTTTGTCAGGCACGACCTCCCCTTACTAAATCCATGTTGATTTGTTCTAATCAGACTCTGCTCATCCAAGAATTTAGAAACCTCATCCTTAATCCTTAATGATGGATTCGAGAGAAACCTCATCCTTAATGATGGATTTTTCAACAGAGAGAGGACATTTCCCTGTGTCTTCCCACTGAAGCTGGGCTGGAATGGAATTTCTGTCCAACAATGAATTGACTGCTTGACTCCAGCTCCCTTTGCTGAAACAAGATACTTTAATATTGACAGTAACTGGCCATCCACGAGTTGGTGATGAGAAACCAGGCAGAAGTCATTCAGAATCTCACGGTAACTGTGTACCCTGTAAACAATAACAAAGTCATGTCAGAGTATCTCAAATTGTTATTCTGTCACAATTTTCTTTCATTTTGATTGCTTTTGGACAACACCTTTTGAAGATCCTGTCATTTACACCCTCAGCTTTTGTTTCTTCACTTGTTGATTTCCCCTGCCCACCCCAGTCCTTGTACCATTTTGGTCATTCCGTCATTGAAGTCTCTCCTGCCCTCCACCAATCACAGACTTTCCCTTCTGCTTTCCTTCCCACCTTTCTCCTGAGATCCAAGGAATAATGTAAGTGGTTCCTTCTCTCCCACAGTCGGTACATTATCACTCACAGAGATACAGAGATACACAGAGATCATCAAACCACAGGCTCAAATAGAGACTGTGTCCAGTCCCACTCCGATCTCACATTCCAGTGACATATTTATATTCTAACATTCAAACAGATCAACAGAGAAATAAGTCATTTCCAATTCCCTGCACGCCAGTCTGTAGGCAAATCCTAGGAGAAAGTGAGGACTGCAGATGCTGGAGATCAGAGCTTAAAAATGTGTTGCTAGAAAAGCGCAGCAGGTCAGGCAGCATCAAAGGAGAAGGAGAATCGACTTTTCAGGCATAAGCCCTTCGTCAGGATACATTCCTGACCTGCTGCGCTTTTCGAGCAACATATTTTTAAGCTGTAGACAAATCCCAGCCTCCAAATCACAGCGACTATAAGATCAAAAAGGACTGCGTTAATCTCTCAATAGTTACCCACATCAACCAACTGAATAATACTTTGTGAAGGTTTATAATTGGAAAAGTTGTATTGTCCAGACGCTGTGAACATTAAATAAAAACAGAGACTGCTAGAAATACTCAGTCATTTTCTCTGATGAAAGGTCATTGACCAGAAACATTCATTGTGCTTCTCTCTCCACAGATGCTGTTTGATCTGCTGAGTATTTGCAGCACTTTCTGTTTTACATCATGTAGGTTCGCTCCATGTTCAGAATGCACACAAGTTATTTAATTAAAACAGATATTCCCATAGAGTTCAGGTTGTTTATGATTGATATACGACAGAAATCTATTTGTACTTTACAATATTAAAGATACAATTACAAACACAAATGTGGAGATAAACATTAAATATATGAACATAATCCATCAGACATACAAAGAATAACAGAGATCTGAGTGCTGAGTGGTCTCACTTCATGTACAATATCAAAGACTGGGAAACCAACTCGATACATCACATTTACAGGCTGGAATGTCCAGAGATTGAATTATTCCCACTGTCAATTTGAAAATCTCTAACTTTTGGATCAGACTTATCCTTTTCCATAGCTATTTTAAAACTGATAGATTTGTGGTGAGTGTTTCCCCACTAATATCTCAGTGACTTGCCCTGCCTTATTCCCCAAGAGGACGTTAAATTTTGCCCCTTCTCTCAGAGGACCATCTACATATCGATTGAGAAGGTTTTCTTGAATAAATTTAACAAATTCCTCCCATCCATTACCAGTCTATGTTTGGAAAGTTAAGATCTCTTTCTATTATAACTTTATTATTCTTACAGCTATCAGCGACCTCCCTGCATATTTAGAACATAGACACATGGTGGGTGGCACGGTATCTCAGTGGTTAGCGCTGCACCCTCACAGCGCCAGAGACTCGGGTTCAATTCCCGCCTCAGGCGACTGTCTCTGTGGAGTTTGCACATTCTCCCCATGTCTGTGTCTGTTTTCTCCGGTTTCCTCCCACAGTCCAAAAATGTGCAGGTTAGGTGAATTCGCCATGCTAAATTGCCCGTAGTGTTAGGTGAAGGGGTAAAGGTAGGGGAATGGGTCCGAGTAGGTTGTACTTCGGCCGGTCGGTGTGGACTTGTTGGGCTGAAGGGCCTGTTTCCACGCTGTAAGTAATCTCACCAAATCTAAAAAAAAGTGCATCACAGAACAGCCCTTAGACCACGATGTTGTGCCGAGATTTAATCCTAATGTAAAATATAGTAACTTAACCTACGCACCCCTCAACTCACTGCTATCCATGAGCAAGTCCAGCAGTCACTTAAATGTCCCCAATGCCTTCTCCTCCACCACCTCAAATGGCAATGCATTCCATGCATTCACAACTCTCTGCGTAAAGAACCAACCTCTGATGTCTCCTTTATACTTTCCTCCTAATATCTTCAAACTATGACTTCCCGTACCAGTCAATCATCAATTTGCTCCTCAATTTCCCGCTGACTACTGGGGAATCTATGTTACGATCCCATCAAAGTGATCAAACCTTTCTTTTTTCTCAGATCCACATACGTTGCTTCACTGGGCGATCCCTCAGGAACATCCTCTCCAAGTCCTGTCATGATGTTTTCCCTAATTTAAATAGCCACTCCCCCTCTTCTCTTGCCTCCCTTTCCATCTTTCTAATGAATAGATCATTGAGCTCGATCTAGGAGTATCTGATCTTACTACTTCTGATGAAGAGTCACTGGACTTGAAATATTCACTCTGTTTTCTCTCCACAGATGTGTCCAGACCTGCTAGGTTTTTCTAGCAATTGTGTCTGCGGTTTACCCAGCTTCAGCAGCAAGTCATAGAACATAGAACATTGCAGGGCAGTACAGGCCCTTCGGCCCTTGATGTTGCGCCGACCTGTGAAACTAACCTGAAGCCTATTTATCCTACGCTATTCCATTTTCATCCATATGTTTATCCAATGACCATATAAATGCCCTTAAAGTTGGCGAGTCTACTACTGTTGCAGGCAGTGCATTCCAGGTCCCTCCTATTCTCTGAGAAAAGGAACTATATCTGCCATCTGTCCTATATATATATATATATATATATATATATATATAATATATGTATATATATCACCCCTCAGTTTAAAGCTATGTCCCCTCATGCTGGCCATCACCATTCAAAAATAACTCTCACTGTCCACCCTATCTAATCCTCAGATTATGTTATATGGCTCAATTAAGTCACCTCTCAACCTTCTCTCTAATGAAAACAGCCTCTCCTCATAAGACCTTCCCTCCATACCAGCCAACATCCTAGTAAATCTTCTGAACCCTTTCCAAAGCTTCCACATCCTGCCTGTAATACGGTGACCAGAACTGTATGCAATACCCCAATGCAGCCGCACCAGAGTTTTGTACAGCTGCAGCATTACCTCATGGCTCCGAAACTCAATCCCTCTACCAATAAAAGCTCACACACCATATGCATCCTAACAACCCCATCAACCTGGGTGGCAACTTTCAGGGATTATATTCCAAGTTAGATCTTCATGCTCTTTCTTCTACTATGACTGTCATGTTAGGAAATTCCTAGTATGAGCCTTTTTTTGGTTTTAATGACATCACTGTCCTGTTTGAAGCCATCCCCAGATGCTATCTCCCTCCTCCTCTCTTCCAGGTTGTGGTTGATGATATATTTGCAGCTGTCTGGGCTGTTATTTCCAAATACCTTATCTTAATGGTCATAGTAACAATGGGACACAGTTCTCCAATACAGTGTTTAAGTCCTGATCTATCTTCTCTCAATGCAGTTCTTTGATCTAAGGAAAACTTGTACTTCAATACCACGGAGGGTGGTGTGTGTATGGAATGAGCTGCCAGAGGAAGTGGTGGGGGCTGGTACAATTACAGCATTTAAAAGGTATCTGGATGATGCCTGAGACAAATCTTTCACATTGGTCTTCACCACATCAGATTTATATTCATGAATATGGAATAAATCACAAACACAGTGACTTGATTCACTGTGATGAAAGTAATAATACAAGAAGCAATACATTGGATTATCATGGTTTGTGTATGTGTATTGGTGTGCGAATGTGCATAGGCAACATTAATCATCTTGGACACCCCTATCATTTTCATAGTTATCTTTTTGGTCTTAATCAACTGATAAACCATTTCTTTTCCTGTCAATTTGACCCATTAACAATTTCCCTGTGCTTCCTTGGCCTTTCAAAGTTTTTTTTTAGTTTTCAGTTCACCCATTTAGGTTCTAGACTGAGCTTCTACTGTTTTTTAATTGTTTTGTCAGGATCAGGATCTTTCTTTTACTGTTACATGTCACCCTGTATGCTTGGGGACACCTATGGAGCACGAGATGTGGAAATATAATGATACCTGTTGTTGGATCATGTTTACTCTGTTTCTTTAGAATCTCACTTTTGAGATCCTCCCACTGATTTGTCATTATTTTATCTTCAAATACCTGCATCCAGTCCAACTTCATCAGATTATCTCTCAGATTAAGAACATAGAACATAGAAACGTACAGCACAGAATAGGCCCTTTGGCCCAAGATGTTGTGCAGAGGATTAATCCTAATTTCAAATAAAAAAACTAACCTACACACCCCTCAATTCACCTTTGTCCATGTACAAGTCCAGCAGTCACTTCAATGTCCGTAATGATTCTGCTTCCACCACCACCGCTGGCAATGCATTCCATGTGCTCACAACTCTCTGTGTAAAGAACCTAATTCTGATGTCTCCTCTATACCTTCCTCCTAACACCTTAAAACTATGACCCCTCGTGGCAGACTCATGAGATTTGTTCCCCCTGACATCAACGTTTTAATCTTGTTGTCTTTGTCTTGTTCCATATTTATGGTCAATGTAAATGTATTAATGTCAGCAGCTCAAAAATAGTCCCTCTCTCTGAGTTCATCCAGAAGACCAGCTTCATTTCAAAATTGATTTTCCTCTCTCTGAGCTCTTATGTGCTGAAGAGGTTAGTTAAATATGATTCAATAATCTTTTTGCTCTCAGTGTCTTTCACACTGTTCATATTGAGAGATATTTGAGAGATGAAATCCCCAAATACTCGAGTACTTCAAAATATTCAAAAATGTCTGACATTCTACTCTTCTGTTTTCCTCAGAGGATTTGGTCATCACCTGTAAACTACTAGCAGTGTGGCTGCCACCTTTTTAAAACGATCTCAGCTGAATCCTTATCGTGTCTTTAGTAAGTTCATTGAGTATATCAATGAAGGCCCTGTTAACCAGAGTGGAGGAGGAGAGTTGAGGATAAAGGGATGCATAGTCATAGAGATGTCCAGTATGGAAACAGACCCTTAATTCCAATTGTCCATGTTGACCAGATATCCTGAAGACACCTAGTCCCATTTGCTAGCATTTGTCTCATATCCCTCTAAACTCTTCCTGTTCATGGACCCATCCAGATGCCTTTCACGTGTATTTACACGAGCACCGCTCCCCCCCCCACCCGACTTTCTCTGGCAACTCATTCCATGCTCTTTAAGTCCCTTTTAAAACTTTTTCTCTCGACTATGCCTTCCAGTTTTCGATTCCCCGACCCTGGGGAAAGGATCTTGGCGATTCACCATATCCACGCCTCTCATGATTTTATAAACCTCGATAAGTTCACCTCCTCCCCCGCAGCCCCCCCCCCCGCCCCCCTCCCCCCCCCCCCCCCCCCCCCCCCCCCCCAGTCTCCAAGCTCCAGGTAAAATAGCTCTATTTGCAAGGAAGTATTAATCATTCTTTTGCTAATTATCTTTGCTGTGTTCTCTATTAATGATCTCCCTGTCAGTCTAAAGAGAGACTGTAATTGCTTCCAGCACGAGGGAGGGAGAAGCCCATATTAGATACACGCTGGTGGAAGGTGACATCAAGTCATAGGGTGGTACAACATGGTACAACTTGTCCATGCTGACCAGATGTTATAAATTAATCTAGTCCTTTTGCCAGCATTAGCACCAAATCCCTCTCAACCCTTTCTAATCATATACACATTCAGATGGCATTTAAATGTCGTAATTGTACCAGCCTCCACCACCTCCTCTGGCAACTCATTCCATACACACATCAACCTCTGCATGAAAGTGTTGCCCCTTAGGTCCCTTTGAAATGTTTCCCCTGAAACCATAAATCTATACACTTCAGTTATGGACTCCCCCACTCCAGGGCAAATACCTTGTCTATTTACCCTATCCATGCCCCTCAGGATTTTATAAACCTCGATAAGGTCACTCCTCAGCCTCTGATGGTCCAGGGAGAACAGCCCCATCCTATTCAGCCTCTCCCTTTCACTCCAACCCACCAACCCTGGCAATATCCTTCTAAATCTTTTCTGAACCCTTTCAAGTTTCACAACATTCTTCCTATAGCAGAGAAACCAGAATTGAATGTGGTATCCAAAAATGGTCTAACCAATGTCCTGTACAGCCACACCATGACCTCCCAACTCCTACTCATTGCACTGACCAATAAAGGAAAGCAGACCAAATGTTTTCTTCACTATCCTGTCAACCTGCAACTCCACTTTCAAGGAACTATGAACCTGCACTCCAAGGTCTATTTGTTCAGGGACACACTCCAGCACTTTACCATTAAGTGTATAAGTCCTGCTCTGATTTGCCTTTCCAAAACGCAGCACCTCACATTTATCTCAACTCCATCTGCCACCCCTCAGCCTGTTGGCCCATCTGATCAAGGTCCCACTTTACTCTGAGGTGACCTTGTTCACTATCCACTGCACCTACAAATTTGTTGTTATTGTAAACTGACTAATCACACCTCCTATATTCACATCCAAATCATTTATATAAATGACAAATGGTAGTGGACCCAACACCAATCCCTGAGGCACACTGCTCATCACAGGCCTCCAGTCTGAAAAACAACCCTCCACCACTACCTCTGTCTTCCACCTTCAAGACAGTTCTGTATCCAAATGGCTTCTTCCTGTATTCCATGTGAACTAACTGTGCTAACCAGGCTACTATGAGGAACCTTGTCAAACACCTTACTGAAGTTCATATAGAACATGTCCACTGCTCTTCGTTACTTCTTAAATAACTCAATCAAGTCGGTGAGACATGATTTTCCACACACAAAGCCATATTGACTATCCCTAATCAGTCCTTGCCTTTCCAAACACATGTAAATCCTGTCCTTCAGGAATCCCTCCATCAACTCGCTCACCTCCAACATCAGGCTTATTGGTCTATAGTTTCCCATCTTTTCCTTACCACCTTTCTTAAATACTGACACCACATTAGCCAGTCTTCCGGCACCTCACCTGTAGCTATTGATGATACATTTATCTCAGCAAAGGGGCCCAGCAATCACTTTGCTAGATTCTCACAGACGTCTAGGGTACACTTGACTAGGTCTTGGAGAGTTGTCCACTTTTAAGGATTTTAAGCCATGTAGCACCTCCTCCACTGTAATATGGACATGTTTCAAGATATCACTAGTTATTTTCCCATGTTCTATATCTTCCATGTTACTTTCCACAGTAAACACTGATGCTAAACACTAATTTATTATCTCCCCCATTCTCTCATGGTTCCACACATAGGCTGTCTTCTTGATCTTTGAGGGGCCCTATTGTCTCCCTGGTTACCCTCTTGTCCTTAATGTATTTGTAAAGCCCCTTTGGATTTTCCTTAATCCTCTTTGCCAAAGCTATCTCATGTTCCCTTTTTGTCCTCCTGATTTTCCTCTTAAATATAATTCTATAGCCTTTATCCTCTTCTAAGGACTCACCCGATCTCTGCTGTCTATGTCTGACATCTGCTTCCTTCTTTTTCTTGACTAAAACCTCCATTTCTCGAGTCATCCAGCATTTCCTCCACCTACCATCTTGCCCTACACCCTCACAGGAACATACCTTCTCTGGAGTTCCATTATTTCATTTTTGAAGGGATCCTATTTTCCAGCCATCCCTTTCCCTGCAAACATCTGCCCGACCCCAAACAACTTTTGAAAGTTCTTGCCTAATACCATCAATATTGGCCTTCCTCCAATTTAGAACTTTAATCTTTAGATCAGGTCAGTGCTTTTACATGACTGTTTTAAAACTAATAGAATTATGCTCATTTGCCCCAAAGTGCTCTCGCACTGACTCCACAGTCATCTCAGACTGCCTTATTTACACCTTCTCTAGTCGGTATATCCACACACTGAATCAAAAAATTTTCTTGTATACACTTAAGAACTTCCTTTCCATCCAAGCCCATACTGTTCAATTTATCAAATGTATATTATTCTCAGACATTAGTTTTCACATTCAACACCCAGCTGCAATTTGCCACTTATGAAAGAACCCATTTGATTTGAATTCCATTGAATTCAGAGAACACGTAGACATCTACTCTTCCATATAGACAATGAAACTTGTTCTGATCCCCAACTGATGGTAATACTGGACCAGAATCAAACCTGGTTTGATGGATCATAGGTTTAATTTTCTGTTGCTAAGTTAGTTAACGTGGTGGTTAGTCACTGAGGCAGATTTGGTCCAACTGGGAAGGACATACTATATGGTCACTGTTAGTGTCAGGGTCAATATTGTAGATGAATTGGAACAGCTGCACTTTAATACCTTAGGGCCGACTTGATAACGTATGAAGATTATGCCATGATCTTGAGAACTGCGAACATTTTTAGAGGTGCAAGTGTCTTAAGTGAAATTTAAAGGTAGTGAAGATTGTATAGATGGTTATAATCCTGTGATCAAACAGTTTTGATCAGGTGTGAGTTGGTGACAGCCTGCTTGAGTGTTCATACTGTCCCTTGGTTGGTTGTTGGTTCAGAGTCATCATCAGCTGATGATCACGAGGTGATGGTCAGAATACCCATGTGCAGCCCAATGCACCGAATGGCCTCCTGCTGCAGTATGCCAATTCTGTGATTCTGTTTTCCTCATTGTTTGGATGTGAACATTGATCACGTGTTTCAACACAATAACAAAACTGAGATTGGGAATTTAGTAACAATCAATCACAATATCTGAACATGTTCCATTGTTTTAACTCACTGTGTTCTGTTGTACCGTGTCGTTTCTCCTCCATACTCTCTCAAGCTCACTTCACTCTCATTCACAAGACCCATCCTGGCTATTCAACTTGAAAAAGAATGATTTGCATTGATAGAATGATAGGTGTCACAATGATAGGTCTTTTCAAACTGCTTTACGGTCAATGAATCCTTCCAAAGTATAGTTTCAGTAGGAAATGTGACATTGAGTGTTCACAAACTCAATGTGTTAATGACCAAATCACTGGTTTCTGCATTAATACCTGGGTGTAAATATTGAACAGAACTCTGGGCATAACATCCCCACTCTTCATTCCAGGCTGCAAAAGGATCAGGATGTGAACATAGGAGATGGCTCATTGTGAATTTCCAGTCTTCACTTGATTCAGGGAGGATGCTACAGAATCAGACATTTCCAATCCTTGCTCAAAAAGATGTGAGCTCAGTCCTAGTAATGGTAGGCCAGTCAGTTTAATGTCAGTGATGAGGCAGGTTTTATAAGTAATAATCTGGGCAAAAATTGATAAACACTGGGATATTTCTAGTTAATCACAGAGCCAAGACACATTGCAAAAGGCGGATTTTGCTTCACTAATTTAATGGAATTTTTTGATGAAGTAACAGTGAAGGTTGATGAAGGGAATATGTTGGATGCTGTTTTGGAAAACATTTGACAAAAATGCCACATAAAAGGCTCCTGACAATGTTGAAGTTCACAAAGTCGGTCAGTCGGTATTAGTTTGGATGAAATCATTGGCTACAGGACTGAACAGCAATATTACATCTTTCCTGTTGTATATTGACCATAACTATATTCTGTACTCCAGCTGTAGCCTAACCTATCAATAAAACCTCCAATGCTTCAGCTAATAAGAAAATGTATGATTTTGTGACCACTGTATAATCCTCCCACTCACCTTCAAGGACTTGTGGACATTCACTCCAAGGTCTTGTCTCTCATTATGTCACTCTCTGTTCCCAGTTCAGTGTATTGTCACACTCTCTGTCTCCCTGTGTTCACCGGTCAGTGTGTTATCTCCCCACCTTTCTTTCTTCCCAGTTGTGTGTTTCCGCTTGTCTCTCACCTTTTCCAGTTGTGTGGTCTCTGTTTTTCTCTCTCTGCTCCCAGTTCAGTGTGTTGTCTCTCTGTCTTTCTCGATTGCCAGTTCAGTGTATTATCACACTCTCTGTCCTCTCTATTCTCAGTTCAGTGTTTTATCTTTCTGTTTCTCTCTATCTTTAGTTGTATACTCTCTGTTTCTCTCTTTCTCCATTTCCAGTTCAGTGTTTTGTCAGTTTATCTTACTCTATTCTCAGTTCAATGTGTTGTCTCTTTGTCTCTCTCCATTTCCAGTTCACTGTGGGTGTCTCTCAATCTCTATTCCCAGTTCAGGGTGTTCTCTATCTCTCTCTATTGCCAGTTCTGTCATTCCCTGTTCCAGTTCAGTGTGTTGTCTGTCTCTCTCGATTCCAAGTTGTGTGTTCTCAGTTTGTCTCTCACCTCTCCCAGTTCAATGCATTCTCTGTTTCTCTCTCTCCATTCCCAGTTCATTGTGATGTTAGTTTATCTCCTTCTATTCCCAGTTCAGTGTGTTATCATCTTTTGTCTATGTTGTCTGTCTATCTCTCACTATTCCCACTTCAGTGTCTTGTACCCTGTTTCGCTCTTTTCCCAGTTCAGAGTGTTGTATCTCTGTTGCTATTGCCAGTTCTGTGTTGTTCCTCCATCTCTCTCTGCATTCCCAACTCAGTGAGTTGTCTCTCTGTCTCTCATTTTCAAGTTCATTGTGTTGCCACTCTGTCTCTCTCTAATCCCAAATCACTGTCTCTCATGACCTTGTGGTATAGTGCTTAGGATTCGGTGCTTTCACCGTCGTGGCCTGGGCTCGATTCCCAGCCAGGGAATTGGTGTGTTTAATTGTTTTTTGGGCGGCACGGTAGCTCAGTGGATAGCACTGCTGCCTCATAGTGCCACAGACCCGGGTTCAATTCCCGCCTCAGGCAACTGTCCCCGTGTCTGCGTGGGATTCCTCTGGGTGCTCCGGTTTCCTCCCACAATAGGTAATCTGGCCATGCTAAATTGCCCGTAGTGTGAGGTGAAGGGGTAAATGCAGGGGAATGGGTTTGGGTGGGTTGTTCCTCAGGGGGTCAGTATGGACTTGCTGTACTGAAGGGCCTGTTTTCACACTGTTACTAATGTAAACTAATCATTATGTCTCTATTTCCAATTCAGTGTGTTGTCTCTCTCTGTCTCTAATCCAAGTTCACTGCCTTGTCACTGTCTCTCTCCATTCCCGGGGCAATGTCTTGTCACTGTCTCTCCCCATTCACAGGTCACTGTCTTGTCACTGTTTCTACCCGTTCCCAGGTCAATCTCTTGTCACTGTCTCTCCCCATTCCCAGGTCAGTGTCTTGTCACTGTCTCTCCCCATTCCCGGGGCAATGTCTTGTCACTGTCTCTCTCCATTCCCAGGTCACGGTCTTGTCACTGTGTCTACCCATTCCCAGGTCAATGTCTTGTCACTGTCTCTCTCCATTCCCAGGTCAATGTCTTGTCACTGTCTCTCTCCATTCCCAGGTCAGTGTCTTGTCACTGTCTCTTCCCATTCCCAGGTCAGTGTCTTGTCACTGTCTCTCCCCATTCCCGGGTCAATGTCTTGTCACTGTCTCTCCCCATTCCCAGGTCAATGTCTTGTCACTGTCTCTCCCCATTCCCAGGGCAATGTCTTGTCACTGTCTCTCCCCATTCCCGGGGCAATGTCTTGTCACTGTCTCTCCCCATTCCCAGGTCAATGTCTTGATGCTGTCTCTCCCCATTCCCAGTTTAGTATGCTCCCTCACGATCTATCTCTATTGGCAGTTCATTCTGATGTCCATCATTGTCCATCCTTAATTGTGCAGAGGGCAGTTAAGACTCAATTTGCTGATGACATAAAGGTGGGTAGGAAAATGAGATGTAAAGACAAACCATCTGGCAAATGGAGGATAATGTGGCAAAGTGTGAAATGGTACATTTTGGCAGAAAGAATGATAAGGCAACATATTCCTGCAATACTATGGCTGAAGAGCTCAGGGATGGAGAGGAATCTGGGAGTCTTCGTACACAAATCACAGAAAGGTAATCTATAGGTATAGCAAGTAATCAGGAAGGCGAATCGTGTCACATTTTATTGTGAGAGGAATTGAAAGCAAGAGTGTGAAGGCTCTGCTTCACTTACCCAGGATGTGGGTCAGGCCTCATGTGGAGTGCTGTGTACAGTACCAGTCACCGTACTTACGTTAATGTGTTGGAAGAAGAACAGGTTTACTAGGCTAATACTCGGACGGAGCGGATTGTTCCTTATATTTTTCTCGGGATTTACTCAATCCCTGCTGTTAATACCTGACATCTGCTTCCTTCTTTTTCTTGACCAAGAAACATAATTACTCTAGTTATCAGCATTCCCTACCCCTACCAGCCTTGCCCTTCAACCGAGTAGGAACATACAGTATATTAGACCCCATTATCTCATTTTGAAAGTTTGACATTCCCCAGCTGTGCCTTTACCTGTGAGTATCCACCCACAATCAACTTTCGAAAGTTCTTGACGAATATCATCAAAATATGCTTTCCTTCAATTTTGAATGTTAACTTTTAGATCTGATCTATTCTTTTACATCAGTATTTTACAACTAACAGAATGATGTTCGCTCCCCCATTGATACCTAATTCACTTGCCCTGCCTTATCCCGAAAAGGTCAAGTTTTGCACCTTCTCTAGTCAGTATATCTACATACTGAATCAGTAAACTTTCTTGAACACACTTAACAAATTCCTCTCCATCCAAGCCCTTAGCAGTATGGTAGTCCCAGTCAATGTTTGGAAAGTTAAAATCCCCTACCATAACCACCCTATTATTCTTACAGATAACAGATATCTCCTTACAAATTTGTTTCTCAATTTCCTGCTGACTATTGGGGGTTTAAGGTCTCTAGTGTACAATCCCAATAAGGTGATCATCCTTTTCTTATTTCTCAGTTCTGCCTAAATAACTTTCCTGTGTGCATTCCTAGGAATATCCTCCCAAAGTACAGCAGTAATGTTATTCCTAATCAAAAATGCCACTCCCCCAATTCTCTTGCCCCTTTCTATCCTTCCTATAGCATCTATAAACTGGAATATGAAGCTGCCAGTCGTATCCATCCCTGAGCCCTATCTCTATAATTGCTGTGATATCCCAATCCCTTTTTCCCAACCATGCCGAGTTCATCCGCCTTCCCTGTTACACCTCTTGCATTGAAACAAATGCAGCTTAATTTATCAGTCCTACCTCATTCTCTGCTTTGTTCCTGCCTACCCTATTTGACTTGCTCCTTTCCCCAACTGTACCAGTCTCAGACTGATCTCTTTTCTCACTATCTCTCGAGGTCTTCCCCCTACAACCCCCTCACACCCCACCTCTGCACCCTTTCCCACCCTGCCCTAGTTTAAATCCTCCTGAGCAGCTCGAGGAAATCTTCCTGCCAGTATATTAGGAGAGGTTGGAAATCTTACAACCTTTAAAAATATTTGAATGAGCACATGAAATAACATAACATTCAAGACTATGTGACGAGTACAGGGATTTGGGATGGCCATGCCTTTGGTGATAGTTAATGACAGTGAGAACTCAATAGGACAAAGGGCCTTTTCTGAACTGTCTAACTATGACTTTATTAAAGGGCCTACATAACTTTTAAAGTAAAGCATTCCAAATTTGCCAGAACATTTTTGAATTAAACTGCATTAATAATGTATTGGTGGTAAAAACTTCAAATCTTTAAAGAATCTTTTGAAAAACAAATCTATAAATCACAAAATGTGTCATTTATCTAAAATATGCCATTTATTTTAGAAATCTGATGGAGTACTTGGGTCATTTGGGCTCAGCGCTAACCTGGAGCATAACAGCCTTTACAAAAGGACACACAAACTTTGATCTGAGGAGTAAAAGTAAATAGGAACACAAAAGGATATGATGTCATTTCATGTGGCACCATCCCATTACTTCAGGTTATCCCCAAGAGGCTTCACCATGAACTCATTCCTTTTGAACTGCAGTCATTACTATTATCTTTGCAAAACATACCCATCAATTTGCACATAGCAAATCCCATAAAATGTAAAAGGGAATCGGTTTTGATGATATTGATTAAAGGATGAATGCAATCTTGGTCCCTCAGGACTCCCAGCTCCTATTTAATGAATGACTCAAGTCTCTGTTGTGCCCTCATTTGATTGTTCTTTGATCACAGGTTAAATTACAGCCTCAACTTCATTTTAGGACTTAACACACAAACTTTCCTTTAGAGGAAATATGATGATTAAGAATGTAGTTTAATTCACTGTTTCCTTTTATTTTGTTCAGAAGCTGAAGTTCCTGACTCATGGTCCACGGACCACAGTTGCCTTCCGGTACCTCACTGTTATTGAGCAGTATTCAATAATGGAAGGAAATAAAGCAAAATCCTTTCTTCACTGAAATTCATAAACCCCAAGGCCACAGGGAGGTCATTGCCTTGTGATTGGAAGAGGGAAGCCCAATGGATTTCCAATAGTCACTCATTAAACATCACTGAAGTTGATCATTGTCGATAATCAGATTTCTCAGCATCAATCAAGGATGAAACCATCGATCTTCCTGCTCTGTAAGATTGAAAGAATGGACTGAAAGAAGTGAGCATGAAGGTTATTAATAACTCCAGTGATATTAGGTAGAAGCGTACACTCACAGATGATCCAATAGAAACTAGGAACAAATACCCTGGGATGTCACTTCATCCTCTGTACTGACTTCACAGGGAAATATCTTCAATGGTAGAAGTGTGGACCTCTCCAAAAGCCATGCCATAATAGATGGTGTCACCAATCACTGTAACCCATGGCATTGTATTAGTGGTGAACCTGGCTGCCCACTTCCCTGTGTTGTTGGTGACTATGACTCCATCATTACTCCATCGTCCGGTCCTCAGGTACTGAAGCCCAGCATCAGCTGTCTCTTCTGTAGATATGCCTAATGTTCGGGGTCGGGTGGGGTTGAAACAGATAATAATACAAATTACACAAACTTTCTTTTTTATATTGAAAAGAATATATGAATGATTGACTTTGAAGTTTATTTGGCTCAGCTGCTCTGTTCAGTCTTTAAGCTTCAGAAGGGACTCATTCACTCCGTTCCATCTAACCCTCTGTACATCCTTCAGGTTTTCATTTTCTTCTCATGGATTTGATGAACACCCCCTTAAACGGCACTTACAATATTCCTCTCAACTACATGTGGCATTGAACACCACATTCTGAAAGATCTTTGGAGAAGACATTTCTCCCAAATTTATTGGTCTTAATTGTGACCATCTTATATTGATGTCATCTGATTTTTATTCCTCATGTGCAGACACCATGTTTTTACACCCACATCATCAAATCCCCTCAATTTAAAACATACATCGAAGTAGCTTCCTCCTTCTCCTTCCTATGTGAATACACCACCTCTTAAAATTATTTTCCACTGTCTCGCCAATTCTGCTTACCTTTCTGGACTCTGTTATTTTACCACAACCTTCCTCAGTATTAGCCATAATCGCCAATTTCCTGTCATCCACATAATTGTTATACCCCGATCTCCAGGCACAATTACTTTCAGGGTTAGTACCCCGTGGAACAACACATTCTGTCAGTCTGAACAACTAACTTTTAGCTTTAGTTTCTGTTTCTAACCCTATTGTTATCCATTCTGCTACTTCTTCCCTGCATCCATGTTGTAACTCTCGTTTACTATTAACATATCTTTTAAAAATCCAGACATAAACACACCCTCCCCAATACTTTTACATATACTGTTATGTCATCAAACAATTCAATGAGGTTAGACACCAATGCTGACTGTTCTTTATTATATCCTCAGTTCTGGATATTTTACCATTATGGCTTTGAGTAAAAATTGCAATATTTTTCCTACAACCAACTTTAAACTAGCTGGTCTGCAGACCCATGTTGCATTATTAATATGATTGTGATCCGGGAGCTGAAGATGAAGCAATAAAGCCAAATACTTTCATCAATTAATTAATTATCAAATTTATACGAAATCAGTTAGCTCAATGAGCTCCCCTTGAACTTAAGGTGTCCAAAAGTTTAAAAACAAATTTTAAATATCTGCCAAAATACTCACTATTTTGATATGAATGCATTCTCTTTCATTTAGGGGGAGGCAATGGCCTAGCGGTATTGTCACCGGACCGTTTACCCAGAGACTTTAATAAGCACACAACTCTAATTTCACAAAGCAATATATCCTTTTAAACTAGGCATTTTTCAATGATCTTTGTCTTCTCAATGCTGTCATTCCTACCCGAATGACTGTTTTTATGGGGTCGAGGTATAGAAATATATATATATTTTATATATATACACACACACACAAACGTGATCTGGGACAGTGTACCCAATTCGGCACTGCAGCATGGGGGAGGTGCAATACAGAATCAGCAGAATGATTCTGAGATTAAAAAAGCTTCAACGAGGCCAGGTTATATGATGTACATTTGTATCAGCTTGATCAATATTTAAGGTAAAGATAGGTAAAGAGAGATTATTTCCCTGGGAAAAGGTCGGGGAGAACAGCCCAGAAATAAGAGAGAAGCGTGAAAATTCAAGGAATACCTTTCAGGGTGATAAACGGATGTGCTTTCTATTCAACACCACAGAGGGCTTTAAGAAAATTCAATGCCGAGACAGATTGACTTTAATCAATAAGAGAATCAGGCATTATGGGAAAAGGCAGGCAAGTAGAGTTGAGGGTTATCAGATCAGCCATGATTTCATTAACTGGCAGCTTTTATCAGAATCAATGCAAGGTTACAATCTGAAATGTGAACTCTGTTTCTCTGTCCACTGATGCCTCCTGATGTGCTAAATGATTCCAGAATTTTCTGTTTTGATTCCTGGCATCCTAAGGCCATGTTAAACAATCCATTGGTTTGTTTTGTTCGGTTCCTTTGACACTATGCTTAACTCAATAGTCTTGGTGTTGAGAACAATTATTCTCACATTTCCTCTCAATTTTCCCTCAGCCCATTGAGGCTATGATGAAACCGGGAGTTCAATAATTCCAACAGAAGGTAAACAAAGATTTACTGACCTGGTCATTGGAGAGTAGAAGCTGCCAGATGGTACTCGAGACAGAGACATAGAACATACAGCATGACAACAAACCCTTCAGTCCAACCTGTCCATGCCAACCAAATATCCTAAATTCATCTAGTCCCACTTGCCAGCACTTGGACCATATCCCTCTAAACCCTTCTTATTCATATACTCATCCAGATGCCTTTTAAATATTGTAATTGTACCAACCTCCACCACTTCTTCTGGCAACTCATTCCATTCACACACCACCCTCAGCATGAAAAGCTTGCCCCTGAGGTCCCTTTTAATATCCAATAAACCTCGAATCAACCACCTCATCTGTAAACCACAATCACTGTTTGGTCAGACATCCCATGGGATAATCCGTGCAATTATGTCCTGTGCTAAGGGGCAAAGAACTGAAAATGTGTTGCTGGAAAAGCGCAGCAGGTCAGGCAGGGCATCCAAGGAGCAGGAGAATCGAAGTTTCGGGCATAAGCCTGAAGAAGGGCTTATGCCCGAAACGTCGATTCTCAATTTTGTCGATGACGTTTGTTTTGCATGCTGTCTGGTTCATTAACTACTGTTTAAGTGTGTTGTTGGGTTTGTGGGCTATCATGCTGCCAACAGGTATGAGTAGGCTGGCAGTCATTTCAGAGATTTCTTTGATGCAGGGTAAAGTGCCTCAGGCTTCTGGGCCTGTTTTCTCTGTTTGTTTGGGTTTGTTGCTGAGAAATCGGCGGAATGTGTTTATTGGGTACCTGTTCTTCTTGAATACACTGTATGGGTGGTTTTCTTCTGCTCTTTGAAGTTCTACAGTGCTGCAGTGTGTGGTGGCTCATTGAAATACTGTCCTAATGCAGCTTTGTTTGTGGGTGTTGGGATGATTGCTTCTGTAGTTCAGTATTTGGTCCGTATGTGTTGTTTTCCTGTGAATGCTCATTTGAAGGTCTCCATTGGCTGTCTGCTCTACTGTGACATCTAGAAATGGCAGGTTATTGTTGTTTTCCTCCTCCTTTATGAATTTTATGCCAATAAGGATACTATTGATTATCTTGAAGGTTTCCTCTAAATTGTTTTGTTTAGTGATGACAAAAGTGCCATCCACGCAGCGGACTCAAAGTGTGGCTTGGATGGTTGGGAGAGTTGTTTGTTTGAGTCTCTGCATTACTGTTTCTGCGAGGAACCCTGATATCGGTGATCCCATGGATATTCCATTGATTTGCTTAAGGGTCCTGCTATTGAAAGTGAAGTGGGTGGTGAGGCATAGTTCCACCAGCTTTATGATGTTGTCCTTGTTGATGAAGTTGGTGGTGTTTGGTGTATGTGTCTTTGGTTTTTCTAATAGCATAGTCAGTGTTTCTTTGGCCAGGTTGATGTTGATGGATGGGAACAGGGCTGTTACGTCAAAGGAGACCATTATTTCCTCCATTTCTTTCTAGGTGTCTTTGATGAGGTTCAGGAGTTCTTGGGTGCAGTGGTAGGAGTACTCTACTAAGTAATTTAAACTTTTGTGGAGTTCCTTGGCTAGTCGGTATGTTGGTGTTCCTGGTAGTGAGACTGTGGGTCTGAGGGGTCTCCTGGTTTGTGAACTTTGGGTAGTCCATAGAAGCATGCTGTGCTGGATCTGTCTGGTTTCATTTCTTGGAAGCCTCCTGATTTCTTAAGTTTTCTGAGTAAGGCCAATAACTTGTACAGATGTAACATGCCCTCTCAACTATTATAGTCAATGCACTGACCAATAAAGGAAAGTATACCAAATACCTTCTTCACTATCCAACCTGCCTGTGACTCGACTTTCAAGGAACTATGAACCTGCACTCCAAGGTCTCTTTGTTCAGCAACAAAACCCCAAGACATTACCATGAATGTCTAAGTCCTGTTCTGATTTGTCTTTCCAGAATGGGTTTACACTGAGGCCACATTGATGGGGTTTGGCTGAGCACTGGCCCTGACTGGTCTAGAAAGGGTTTCGGAAGACCACCCTCTCTCTGTGGTAGTTCACAGCCTGCTATCGGTCAGATGGGTTTTGTAACAACCCACCTCTCAGTGACACCTGGTGTTTCCCATTCCTTGATGGAAAGGGATTGTGTTGGTGGATCTTGTTCAGGCAGCTTGCTCCAAATGGAAGCCCAGATACAACAGGACAATGGGTGGGTTCAGCAGGTCATTAGGGATAAGGAGATAATGGGGACTGCTGATAGGGCAATGTGCTGGAAAAGGCACAGCAGGTCAGGCAGCATCTCAGGAGGAAGAGAGTCAAGGTTTCAGGCAGGACCCTTCTTCAGGACAGTCACAGTGACCAATGTTGCATGGATTCAGGTTTTATTTATCTGAGGGCTGTGCTGTACCACCGTGGGCTGGGGGTGGGGTGGGGGGGAATCTCCTGCCCAAAACGTCGACTCTCTTGTTCGTGGGATGCTGCCTGACCTGCTATACCTTTTCCAGTGCCATGCTCTATCAGGTCAGGTCATTAGTGGGGATAAGTAATGGTCAGCATGGATGACGTTAACCATCTTGTGTGTTTTTGTCAGTCTGTGGATGTTTGGGGGCATAGTATTTGTGAGGACAGATCACTGGGAGGATTGTTGAGCACAGGGGTCCAACTATGATGTTTATTGTTGAATTATTGAATTGTCAGAAAGACGGGTGTGTGATGTGCCATTTGTAAAATGATGCAGCGTGCCGTGGTGCAGTGTCTCATCGGACAAATACTGAGATCTGGAGTATTGTGGAAAGCAGCTCGTCAAAAATGGATAAAACATTTTGTCTAACAGGATGTTTCCCAGTTGCCCTTAGGTGCTGTTATCCCTTGATGTTCCCCAAACAATAATGGTCTGCATGAAAGTGCTTTCATTTGGGATTATTATTTTGTCTTTGGCTAAAATTTCGATCAATATTCATGAGGCTGCAATGCCAAGCTGTGGTACAATTCGAGTGATCTCCATGGAGAATGCTGGGTAAACTGTGGGGTTTTCTCACCCCAGTGTGCACTCCCAATCTGGGAGAGGGAATCTCCATTCACAAGGAGAGAGATGAGAAGAGGAGCTTGGGAGTGTGAGCCTGGATATCAGGCAGGAAGCTTTGCTTCATCCCAGATAAAACATCTGCTTTCTAAACCAGAGCGTTACCATGACCAGTGTTGTGGGGATTCAGATTTTATTTGTGTGAGGGCTGTGCTATTCCATCTTGGACAGGTAGAAGGAGTCGTATCAAATGTTGAAGCTTTTCTGATTGAGGTGGATATCCAACCTGGGACATGATGATGGATCCACTGCTGAATACCTTCATGAGAAAGGGACTCAATGCCCTATCATTTGCTCATCCATATCGTAGCGACCATCCCTTCCTGGATACTGTGTGGTGATTCAACGCCCTGTCCTGTAGTTCATACAGTGTGGGAAAAGAAGTCTGGTGGCAAATTGAACTGTGGAGACTCCAAAACCAAATACAGTAATTTTGCGATCAATGTCCATATTAGGTGTGTCCTATTCCTTGTTTTCCTGATCCCAGGTGTCTTTGTGTGGATGCTGTGGGCTTATGGGTAATGCCAGCCAGTTAGAGTAACCTGGAAAGCAGGTGAAATCGACTGCTGCTGACCCAAAACCACCTTGAGTTTGTGACTGTGTTTCTGTGAGTAATCTGCTGCTCATGTCCTTCCCTATGTCCTTTAAATGTGCAAATGATTCATTTAGAGAGAGTTTGCTGCTGTGGTTCAGATTCTTTAAACTTCATATGACATGGAACAACCATTATCTTTGTGTCATTACCTACAGTCTGGGCTCAGGCACAGAGAATGTTTGAGTAATAACTTCGAGTCTCTTTTTTCCCTTTCTCTTACAGTAAGTCTAGCAGTGATTACAATCTTAGCTCAGGGCAAATGTGGCCTTTCTCCATGCAGCACTCGCTATCTGGTGGCCATGACAGTGTCAGATCTACTGTTCGTTTTTTTTATATCTCATCCTTCGCCAATTTCAACGTTATTATTATCCACTGTGTTTCCAGCAAATCACTCCTGTTTGTGGTGTTCTCTATGTCCTCATCCATTTGACCATTGATTGTTCTGCGTGGTTCACCATTGTTATTTCCTTTGATCAATTTGTTGCCATTTGTTTACATGAGATGAAAACGAAGTATTGCACAGGGAAAACAGCAATGAAGGTTCTAGCAACAATCTACATCTTCCTTTGTTTCAAGAACATTCCCAACTTCTTCATGCATTAACCTGGAAAGATGATCAACAATGTTAGATGGTACTGTTGTGTCACGTACAGTTATCTTTATGCCTCTCAGCGGATAAGGTTTAAATATTTTCAGACTTTTTTAACACCAATGTTCCCATTCTCTTTTATTCTCTTTATCAACATTCTGACTGTCAGACATATCTTCGAGGCCATTAAGGTGTGGAAGGAACTGAGAGGTCAGAGAAAAACAGAGAATGATCCAGAGGTAGAGAGCAGGAAGAATTCTGTGATTTTACTCTTTGCCATATCTGCCAGCTTCATACTTCTCTGGTTGTTGCATATTTTATATTTCTTTAATGCTGGTTATTCCTTGGATTATGTTTCTTTAAGTCTCCTTGTTCAGAGGCAGATTGGATGAAACTGTTTACCTGTTGTATTCTGTCACACCACCTCCCTCCCTCGCCCCTCTCATCCCACTGATCCTACTCCCACTGATCCCACTCTGGCTGTGCTCCATCCCTGGGGGAGGTATGCCCCGGGTAGAGGGAGATAAGAGCTGACTGGATGGGCTGGAACTTGGGCAGAGAGGAGCTTTGAGTGAGAGACTTGGGAATACGTCGAAGGGGTTCTGGCAGCCATTGTCCCTTTCACCGTGTGCACTGAGCAGAGCGTGAGTATCTGTAGGTTTCTGTCTGTCCCTGTGTGACAGAGCGTGGGGAATGGTTGAATCGCAAAAGCAAGCCCTTGGAGCAGATTCAGTCCTCAGTGAGAGAGAGTGAGTGTGAGAGTGACCATCCAGAGAGCTTAGACCAATCGGAATGGTGAATAACACCTCTTTCCTTCTCACCTGTTTGTAAGTATCTGATTTTCCCTCTTTTTTACTCTCTCAATCTCTCTCTTTGCCTCTGTCCGAATCACTCTACATTACTCTTTCCCTCGCAACTTTCTCTCTCACACTATCTCTCTCTCTATCTATCTATCTTACTGATAGCCTCTTCTTTAGTATTTTTCTCTCCTGTCTCTTCTTTCTACCTTTTTCTATGTTCTTTCTCACTCTCTTGCTCCTTCTTCTTCTCTTTCTTTTCTCTCTTTCTTTCTCTTCCTTTCCTTCCCTATTTCTGTCTTTCAATCTTGAATCTGCACCCCCTTCAATTTTGGACAACCTCCCCCCATCACAAATATAGCCCCTGTCCCCCTCCATGGCCCCCGTCCCCCTCCATGGTCCTGTCTAATTGCCCTCCCCTGTGCAGTTTCATCGACTCCAAACCGCCCCTCTCTAGTTTCTCCACTATACACCCACTGCATATAAAAAATGTTGCAGTTGTATAAGACTCTGGTGCGGCCTTATCTGGAGTATTGTGTGCAGTTTTGGTCGCCATATTATAGGAAAGATGTGGAGGCATTGGAACGAGTGCAGAGGAGGTTTACCAGGATGTTGCCTGGCATGGTAGGAAGATCGTATGAGGAAAGGCTGAGGCACTTGGGGCTTTTCTCATTGGAGAAAAGAAGGTTTAGGGGAGATTTGATAGAGGTGTACAAGATGATTAGGGGTTTAGATAGGGTTGACAGTGAGAACCTTTTTCCGCTAATGAAGTCAGCTTTTACTAGGGGACACAGCTTTAAATTAAGGGGTGGTAGGTATAGGACAGATGTTAGGGGTAGATCTTTTACCCAGCGGGTTGTGAGTTCATGGAATGCCCTGCCAGTATCAGTGGTGGACTCTCCCTCTTTATGGTCATTCAAGCGGGCATTGGACAAGCATATGGAGGTTATTGGGCTAGTGTAGGTTAGGTAGGCTTCAGTCGGCGCAACATCGAGGGCCGAAGGGCCTGTATGTGCGCTGTATTTTTCTATGTTCTCTAAAAGCCCCTTGGTATCTCCATCCATCAACAATACCCTTCCCTCCTGCTGCGACCCAGCCCATGGGCTGGAGGGCAAAGGGCAGAGACTGACGTGTCTTTTGACTGCGTACCGTTATGTCATGGAGTCATAGAGTCATCCAGCACGGAGACAGACCCTTCGGACCAATCAGGCCGCACCAACCATGTTCCAAAACTAAACTATTCCCACCTGCTTGTGCTTGACCCATATCCCTCTAAACCTTTCCTATTCATGAACTTATCCAAATGTATTTTAAACATTGTAACTGTACCTGCATCCACCACTTCCTCTGGTTGTGCATTCCACACATGAACTACTAAAAACATTGCCCCTCATGTCCTTTTTCAATCTTTCTCCTCTCACCTTAAAAATATACACCCAGGTTTGAACTCCCCCACCCGAGGGAAATGACACTTGTCATTCACCTTATCTATGCTCCTTATAATTTTTTAAACATCAATAAGATCACCTCTCACCCTCCAATGCAACAGCCCATTTTTATATCTCCAACCCTTCATTCCTGACAACATCTTGGTAAATCTTTACTGAACCCTCTCCACTTTAATAATATCCTTCCTATAACAGGGTGATGAGAATTGCACACATTAATCCAGAAGTGGCCTCATCACTGTCCTGTACAAATTCAATATAATGTCAGAACTCCAATCCTCAAAGTTTTGAGCAATGAAGACAAGCATGCTAAATACCTTCTTAGCCACCCTGTCTACCTATGATGCAAATTTCAAAGGACTATGTCCCTGACCCTGAGGTCTCTCTCTGCTCTCCCACACTACCCAGGGCCCTACCATTAAGTCCTATCCTTATTTGTATTCCCACAATGCAATACCTCAACTTTATCCAAGTTAAAATCTATCTGCCAATCCTCAACACTTTCACCCAATCAATATTTCTTTGCAATCTTGGGTAACCTTCTTCACTGGTCATTTTACCATTTTGGTGTCATCCACAAACTTACTAACCATGCCTCCTATATTGTCATCCAAATCCTTCATATACATGACAGACAGAAGTGGAGCCAGTACCGATCATTGTGAAACACTGCCGGTCACAGGCCTACATCTGAAAAACAATGATCCACCATCACCTGCTGTCTTCTACTGTAAAGCCAATTATATATTCCATAGGCAAGCCCACCCTGAATCCCATGTGATCTAACTTTACTAATTAGTCTACCGTGTAGAGCCTCATCAAAAGCTTTACACAAAGCTAAACAAACAGTATCAACCTCTCTGTCCTCATCAATCATTTTGGTTACTTCTCAAAACAAACCCAGTCAAGTGTGTGAGACATGATTTTCCTCACACTAAACCATACTGACCATTTCAAATCAATCCTTTCCTCTCCAACCTCTGTAAATTCTATCTTTCAGAATCATCTCTAAAAACCGAAGTCAGACTCACAGGTCGATTGTTCCCAGGCTTCTCCTCACATCCCTTCTTAAACAATGACATTTTAGCCACACCCCAGTCCTCCAATTCTTCACCCATGTTTTGTAGATGATACAAATATTTCTGCTAGGGGCCCTGCAATTTTCTCCCTAACTTCCAAAGGTTCCTGGGAAACACTTGATCAGGTCCTGGAGGTTTATCTGCCTTTATATTTTTGAAGATCTCCAGCACTTCCTCTTCTGGACTGTGAACTGTTTCCAAAACATCAATATTTATTTCCCTGATTACTCTGACCTCCATTTCTTTCTCACAGTAAAAATTGATTCGAAATATTCATTTATATCTCTCCCATCTCTTGAGGTTCAACACAAAGACAACCTCGTTGGTCTTTAAGGGGTTCTAACCTCTCTCCGTCACTCAATGTATTTACAGAATCTCTTTGGATTATCTTTAACCTTACCTGCCAAGGCAATCTCCTGTCCCCTCTTTACCTTCCTCATTTTCTTCTAAAAATATGCCCCTACACTCTTTACACTCTTCAAGACATTCAGTTGATCCCAATTGTCTCTCTAATAGATGGTTATTTTTTATTCTTGACTTGAACTTCAACATCTTTATTCATCCATTGTTCCCTAATCTTACCAGCCTTGCCTTTCACTCTAACAGGAACAGAATGTTTCTGAACTCTTGTTGTCACACTTTGGAAGGCCTCCCACTTGTCAGTCCTCCTTTTCCCTGCGATTAGTCTACTCCAATCAACTTTTGAAAGATCGTGTTTCATATCCTTTCATAACCATTTGCCTAACCCCAATTAAGAGCTTTACCTTTTATCCTTTTACATAACTATTTTAAAATTACTAGGATAATGATCACTGGTCCAAAAGTGTTCCCTAACTCACACTTCAGTCACTTGCCCTGCCTTATTTCCCAAGAGAAGGTCAAGTTTTGATCTGTCTCTCATTGGAAGATATATATATTGATAAAAGAACATTTTCTTGCAATTGAACAATTCTTCACCATCAAAACCTTTAACACCATGGCAGTCTGAGACAGCATTTGGAAAATTAAAATCCCGTACTATTACAAACTTATTATTCTTCCATATAGTTGAGATCTCTCGACATTTTTGCTTCTCAATTGCCCTCTGACTATTGGGGCGTTGATAGTACAATCCCATTAAGGTGATCATCCCTCTCTTATTTCTAATTTCAACCCATGTATTTTCACTAAATGATCCCTCAGAAATATCTTGCCTAATTACAGTCATAATATTTTCCTTAATCAAAAATGCCAGTCCTTCTCCCACCTTGCCTCTTTCTGTCCTTCCTGTACCATCTAAATCCCAGAACACTGAGCTGCCAGTCTTTTCCATACCTCAGCCATGTTTCTGTAATAGCAATGACATCCCAGGCCCATGTTCCCTTACATGTCCTGAGTTCATCAGCCTTATCCATGAGATCTCTTGCATTGAAATAAATGCAGTTTAATTGCTCAGTGTTCCTTTGTTCTCTGACTTGTTCTTGACTGTCTTTTCCAAAGAACGTTCTGTTTTCTGATTCAGAATCATTGTCATCTTTCTTTCTATTTTCACTGTTGTTCAGAAAGCCCCGCCCCATCTCTCTCAAATCTTACAATCTCCTGAAATAGAACGTGCAAACCTCCCCACCAGGATATTGGTCTAGTTCAGGTGAAATCCATCCTTTTAAACAGGTCTTTTCTGTCCCAGAAGAGATCCCGATGTTCCAAGAAAATGAATCCCTGCACATTGCAGCACCTCATCAACCATTGATTTATCTGCCCTGTCCTTTTATTCCTTCCCTCATTAGAACTTGGCACCAGAAGTAAACCAGAAATTATTACTTTGCATATTCTGTTTATGAACCTTCTACCTAACCAGTTATACTTTCCCTGACTACGTTATTCCTATCGATGTGTACAATAATTTCCAGCTTCTCACTCTCCCCTTTGACAATCTGCTTCAAACATTTTGAGAATCTTTTACTCTGGCACCAGAAAAGCAACGTACTCTCCGAGATTCACACTCACTACCGCAGAATCTCCTGTCTGTGCCCCTCGCAGGAGAGTTCCCAAAAACAATTATTCTTTTCAATCTTAACAAACCCATTTAACATAAAATTCATTGTTAGTGCCCAAGATCTGTTGACCACTTCTATTTTTCTCATTCAACAATATTCAAAATGGAATATCTGTCTGAGAGAGGAATAGCCACAGGAGACTTCTTAACCACCTTCATACCCTTCCTGACGGACAGTTATCGATCTGAATGATCCTGCTGTGTAATCACTTCACTATATGTACGAGTCATTAAACTCAATATCCCTTACAGGCCATCAGTAACATTAATCCTACAAAGAAGAAGCTCTCAATAGCACCTTATATAGTAAATGAAACTATTTTTCCTTTTTTATTTAATATGAAGCATGCAAAGAAAAATTAAAAACATAAATATTAAAAAGAAATCGAAAACTTAACTGAACAAATGAAAAAAACAATTCCTCCTCAAATAATCCAACATTCAGCTTTCACTGTCCAGATACAAAAACCTCTCCCGAGCCGTCCCTATTCGGGCCTCTCCACAAGCTCCGTGAATAAACAATCGGTCCTTCTTCATCTACTTTTCTAACTGAGTTTTTTTTCCACAAAAGTCACCCACCACTGACAACAGGTTCACCAGTCTATAGTTCCCTGGCTTTTCCCTACCATCTTTGTTAAATAATGGCACCATGTTAGGAAGGGATCTTTCCCCTTTCTCCTTCCTGGGCCTCTCCATCTCCTTTTCCGGCGACAGACTCAACACGGACATCTACTTCAAACCCAGTGACTCCCACAGCTACCTGGATTACACCTCCTCCCACCCCCACTTCTATAATAACACCTTCCTGATTCCCAATTCCTCCGCCTCAGTCGTATCTGCTCCCAGGTGGACCAATTCCACCATTGAACATCCCAGATGGCCTCCTTCTTTAAGAACCACAGGTTCCCCTCCCACGTGGTCGATGATGCCCTCCAGTGCATCTCCTGCACTTCCTACACCCCAGTCCTTGAACTCCATGACTCCAAACGCAACAAAGAGAGAACCCCTCGGTCCTCACCTTGTACTCCACCATCCTCGGATACAACATCCTCATCCTCTGTCATTTCTGCCACCGACAAACAAACCCCACCACCAGGGATATATCAAATTTTAAGAAGACTTGTAGCTCAGGTTGAGGTTCTAAATTGGAGTAAGGCCAACTTTGATAGTATTAGGCAAGGCATTTCAAAAGTTGATTGGGGCAGATGTTCACAGGTAACAGGATTGGTTGGAAAATGGGAAGCCTTTGAAAAAGAGATCGTGAGAGTTCAGGGACACTATGTTCCTGTTAGGGTGAAGGGCTAAGATTGTAAGTGTCGGGAGGGCTGGATGATCAGGACATGCTGCCCTATCTATATAACCTTCTCCAGGACCTGCACTCCTTCATGTTTCTGTGATATCACCCTGCCCCAAAACACCACCCTATCATTGTAATCACCTCCAAACCCTGCACCCCCCTTCCCTATCTCTGTAATCTACTCCACCCCCTCCACCCCTCCCTCTCTCTGTATCCTCCAGCCTCTTCACCACAAACTATCTCTGTCATGTCCAGTGCACATGTAGGAGACACGTCACGTGCACAAAGATTGCTCGTCAGTGACAGACTCTTTGTTTCATGTGAAGTTCTCAGGATCTGAGAGGAAGGGTCCATCACACCAACAGCCAGAGGACATTTTCCTGTGTCTTCCCACTGAAACTGGGCTGGAACAGAATTTCTGTAAATCCAATGAATTGGTTGCTTGACTCCAGGTCCATTTGCTGAAACAAGATCCTTTAAAACTGAGAGTAACTGGCAATGCGAGAGTTAATGATGAGAAAACAGATTCATTCAGAATCTGAGAGTAAATGTGCATCCTGTAAACAGTGAAGGGGGACATGACAGAGTACCTCACTTTCTTATCTCTGTCACCATTTTCTTTTGTTTTGTTTGTTTTTAGATGACAATCAGTGAGGATCATTTACACCCCAATCTTTTGTTTCTTCTCTTCTCCCATTCTCCTGCTTCACCTCCACCCATGGTTCCTTGCACTATTTTGGTCAATATTGTTACTCTGTCATTTCAGTCTCTCCTGCCCTCCTCCCATCACAACCTTTCCCTTCTGCTCTTCTTCCCACCTTCCAGCTGAGACACAAGTAACAATGCAGGTAGTTCCTTCTCACACACACTCACATTATCACTGACAGAGATACAGAGACACAGAGGGTCATCACTCCCACAGGCTCAGACAGAGACACTGTTCAGTCCCATTCTGATCTCACCTTCCAGTGATATGTTTTTATTCTAACACTCAAACAGAGCAAGAGATCAAGAAATGATTTATATTTCTTTCCAAACTGGTCTGGAAACAAATTCCAATCTCCAAATCACATTGACGATAAAATTGAAAAGGACTCTGTTAATCTCTCAAGAGAAACCTACAGCAGCCAATTGAATAACATGTTGAATGGCCATCTGGGGTGTGGATGTAGACTGTAATGTTAACATTTAACTTTATTTTTCTACACAGTAATTCCTTCCTTCTAACTTAGATTTTGTGTTACTATGTGTATCTACGTTTTGTGCTGAGGTACCTTTGTACCTGAGATGCACAATGTTTGTACTTGTGTACACATGACAATAAAGTTTAAATCTATATCTAAATACCAAACACCTTCGTCACTCCCTTGTCTATCCCTGACTCCACTTTCAAACATCTATGAACCAGCACTTCAAGGTCTCTTTGTTCAGATACTGCCCCCAGGCCCTTTACCATTAAGTGCATATGTCCCACCCTGACTTGCCTTTCCATAATGCAGCACCTCACATTTATCTGAATTAAACTTCATCTGCCACTTCTCAGCCCAGTAATCCATCTGATCAAGTTCCCATTGTACTCTGAGGGAATCTTCTCCATTGTCCACTACACCTCCAATTTTGGTGTCAAAATTACTAACTATACCTCCAGTGTTCACATTCAAATTGTTTATGTAAATGACAAAAACGGTGGATCCAGCACCAATCAATGTGTCACACCACTGGTCACAGGTCTTCAGTCTGGAAAGCAACCTTCCAGTACCCAAACGGCTAATTCTCCTTATATTCCACATGACCTA
The DNA here is from genome assembly GCF_047496795.1 of Chiloscyllium punctatum. Taxonomy (NCBI): domain Eukaryota; kingdom Metazoa; phylum Chordata; class Chondrichthyes; order Orectolobiformes; family Hemiscylliidae; genus Chiloscyllium; species Chiloscyllium punctatum. The sequence goes on along the minus strand of NC_092767.1, from coordinate 3,653,850 downwards.
ACCTGCTTAACCAACATACCATGCAGGTCTTTGTTGAAAACTGAACTGAAGTACATATAGATCGTGGTCACCATTCTTTCTTCATCAATCCTCTTCATTACATCTTAAAATAACTCAATTAAGTTAGTGAAAAATGATTTCCCACCATGTGGACCTAATTTCTGCAGAACCTTTCCAAATATATGCAAAACGTGTCCTCAGGATCCCCCTTCAACATGTTGCCCAGCACCAATGCCAGGCTCACTGATCTCGAGTTCCCTGGCTTCTCCTTCCCACATTTCTTAAACAATGGCATCACGTTCGCCAACCTTCAGCCTTCTGGCACCTTACTTGTGACTATCGATGATACAAATATCTCAGAATGGGGCCCAATAATTATTTCCCTCACTTCTCACAGAGTTCTAGGGTACACCTGCACAGGTCCTGGAGGTTTATCAACCTTTATCTGTTTCAGATTAAAAATCACACCACACCAGGTTATAGTCCAACAGGTTTATTCGGAAGCACCAGCTTTCGGAGCACAGCTCCTTCAGCAGGTGGTTGTGGTTCTAGAGTCTAAGATCGTAGGACACAATTTATAGCAAAAGTTTAGTGCGATGTAACTGAAATAAAATATTGAAAAAGACCTGGATGGTTTGTTAAGTCTTTCATCTTTTAGAATGGGCACGTTGTTTCAGTTCTTTCATATGCAAATCTCAGAACTTGCTTAAAGTTACGTTCTCAAGTGAGCTTTAACAATCAGTGCCATGTTGGCCCAGGTAATACATTGAAGGTGTGAGGTGCCCTGTGCGTGGCTGTCTGTGCCCCAATGTTCAGACTGATTCTAATCGAAAAAAGAGATTGACAGAATCTTACATGAATTCGTGCAGTGTTTGTGCAAAATAAAATGTAATTCTGAAAGTACAAATTCTCCCCACAAAATTATATGTGTGTGTGCCTAGGTGGGTGTGTGTGTCTGCGGTGGGGGTATGTGAGAGAGTGTGTGTATATGTGTGAGTGTGAGTGTGAGTGTAAAGGGGTATAGGTCTGTGAGAGGGCGTGTGTGAGTATGGGAGTGTACATGTGAGCATATGAGAGAGGTCCTGCATGATGTATGGGTCCTGTGGGAACCGAACTTGGCTATCAGCCTCAGCTCAGCCACTTTGCGTTGTTGCCTGTCCCAAAGGCCACCTTGGAGGATGGTCATCCGAAGGTCCGGAATGCTGAAGTGTTCTCCGACTGGGAGGGAACACTCCTGTAGGTTGATTGTTGTCCGGTTCAACAATCGGTATTTGATTATCCGTATATTGGATTATCCAGAAAGATCGCAAAAACCCTGCCCGGACGGAATTTCACAATGTCGCCAGGGTCCTGTACTTCCTGCAGGAGCCTGTGCCCCACAACCTGAGCCACCTCCGGAGTTTTAGTTTTGCCCCTTTTAGGCACATAGAATGGTGGGCCCTGTACCGACTGCTGCTGCACACCGTCCACTTCTATTCCCTCATCCACCACCCGGACACGCCTTGGTGTACCCCTTTGCCACTCGGTGGTGGGGATCCTCAGTGGAGAGCTCTCTATGTGGGAGTCCTCCCCCTTTCTCTCGGGAATCTGGAGTGGAGGGTGCTGCACGCAGCTGTCCCCTACACCCGCATTACGGTGGCTCACGGACTCCCAGCCCAACTGCTTGTTCTGTGGTGCTGTAGAGTCCGGAGACATGTATATATGGGGTGTGGGCATTTGCACTCCCTTTTTGATTTTCTTCAAAACCTTCTCCTCTGTTTCTGGTTGCACTTCAGCCCCACGCTTCTGATCTTCGGTCACCCAGTGTGGAGGGGGGAGGGTAGGTCAGAGGACCTCCTCGTGGGTCTGCTCCTGGGCCTGGCCATAAGTAGGTCCAGGCAGTGGGCCGTGGAGGGGGTGGCGTTAGGGCCGATTGCCTGCTCCTCTTCCTCGGGTATGTTAGAGCCCGAGTATCACTGGAGAAGGAGCACACAATGTCCACCAACACCCTCGAGATTTTCAGGGAGAGGTGGGCACCACAGGGAGTGGAGTGTATTATTTCCCCCTCCAACTCTATTTTCATTTAATCCTTACCCTCCCCTTCACTGTTTGATCACGCAGCATTGCCCTTTGATGAGAAGGGCACTGCTTGTCACTGGGTCACTCAGTGTTTCCTTTCTTCCTGATGGTGGAATATAAATAAAGATTGAAGCAATTGTTGTGCTTCACAGGTTCTGACACCTGCACGCAGGGATGCTGGGGAAAAATAAGCACTACCGCGATTGGGTGGTAGTGTGGGGGGGGGAGGAGAAAGAAAAAGAAATCCCATTGAATTCACCCACACCCTGTTTGCCAAAGCTATCTCATGTCCCATTTTTATTTTCCTGATTTCCCTCATGTATACTTCTACTGCCTTTATATTCTTTTAGAGATTGTCTCGATCCCTGCTGTCTATATTTGACATACACTTGAACAAAACCTTATTCTTGAACAAAACCTCATTTTCTCTGGTCATCCAGCATTCCCTACACCTACCAGCCTTGCCCTTCACCCTAACAGGAACATACTGTCTCTGGATTCTCATTATCTCATTGTTGAAGGCTTCCAACTTTCCAGCCGTCCTTTACCTGTGAATACCCGCCTCCAATCAATTTTTGAAAGTTCTTGCCTAATGTCATCAAAATTGGCCTTCTTCTAAATTTAGAACTTTAACTTTTAGATCTGGTCTGTCTTTTTCCATCAATACTTTAAAATGCCTGATTTGGAGGTGCTGGTATTGTACTGGAGTGGACAAAGTTAAAAATCACACAACATCAGGTTATAGTCCAACAGGTTTATTTGGAAACACGAGCTTTTGGAGCACTGTTCCTTTATTAGGTATAATCACCTGATGAAGGAATGCTGCTCTGAAAGCTAGTGCCTCCAAATAAACCTGTTGGACTATAACCTGATGTTGTGTGATTTTTAACTTTATTTTAAAACTAATAGAATTATGGTCCCTGGCCCCAAAGTGCTCCCCCACTGATACCTCAGTCACCTGCCCTGCTTTATTTCCCAAGAGTCGGTCAAGTTTTGCTCTTTCTTCAGTAAGTACATCCACATACTGAATCAGAAAAAATTCTTGTACACACTTAACAAATTCCTCTCCAACCAAGTCCTTAACACTATGGCTGTCCCAGTCTAAGCTTTGGAAAGTTAAAATCCCCTACCATTACCACCCTATTATTCTTACAGATAACTGAGATCTCCTTACAAGTTTGCTTCTCTATTTCCCACTGACTTTTGGGACTCCACAGTAAAATCCTAATCAGGTGATTATTCCTGTGAGTACATCCAGGGAAATTATTCCCTCCCTACCGGCACTGTGGGTCAACCCACAGCAAGTGGACTGCAGTGATTCAAGAAGGCAGCTCACCACCACCTTCTCAAGGGGCAACTAGGGATGGGCTATCAGTGCTAGTCAGCCAGTGACACCCATTGTCCCATAAATGAATAAAAAATAAGCAATTTGGGTGGAACCGAGAAATAAGAAAGGGATAATCACCTTAAGTACAGCCGTAATATTATCCCTCATCAAAAAAAAACACGCCACTCCCTCCCCTCTCTTGCCCCCTTTCAATCCTTCCTCTCGCATATATTACCCTGGAACATTAAGCTGCCAGTCCTGTCCATCCCTGAGCCACATATCTGGAATTGCAATGATATCCTAGTCCCATGTTCCTAATAATGCCCTGATTTGTAATGCCTTACCTATTAGGCCACTTGCATTGAAATAAATGCAGTTTATTTTCTCAGTCCTACCTCGTTCTCTGCTGTGTGGAAAGTGTGCGCACATTCAGCAATTGACCGAGCATATTGCAGCACTGACGAAAGAACTCGAAGACCTTAGGCTCATCCGAGAGAACGAGATCTTTCTGGACAAGACCTTCAGTGATGTTATTACACCAATCATGCCAGAAGAGAGCAGAAGAGTGCAGAAGATGAGGAAGGCAGAGAGGAGACAGGTGCAAGAGACGCCGGGAGAAGTACCTGTCAGGAACAAGTTGAAGCTTTTGGAAACAGTAGAGTCTGATGACACTGCCAGTTCGCAAGGCGGCCATGTTTATCAATCAAAAGTTGCTGCAGAAGCAGAGCGGAAGAGTCGGACATCGCACAGAGCCGTGGTAATAGGGGACTCCATCGTGAGAGGAACTGACCGGGGTTTTTGTGGCAGCAGACGGAATTTAAGGATGGTGTGTTGCCTTCCTGGTGCTAGAGTGAAAGACATCGCGGACAGAGTGCAGGACATCCTCAAGGACGAGGGTGAAGAGCCCGAGGTGGTGGTACACGTCGGCACAAATGATGTCGGGAAGAAGAGAAGGAACATACTACATCGAGACTTCGGAGAACGAGGAAGAAGGCTAAAAAGCAGGACGTCCATGGTGGTTAACTCCAGTTTGCTTCCAGTTCCTCGGGCTAGTGTGGCCAGAAACCGGGAGATAATGGACTTGAACGTGTGGTTGGGGAACTGGTGCAGGAAGCAAGGTTTCAAGTTCTTGGATCACTGGGGTATATTTTATGGTAACCATAAATTCTACAAGAGAGACGGCTTGCACCTTAATAGATCAGGGATCAGCATTCTGGCAGGCAGGTTTTCTGCTGCAACACCGCTACATTTAAACTAAGTAGCGGGGGGGAGGGGACAAGCTGGATGTTTAAAAAGGAAATTGAAGGGGTAGTTAGAACAAGAGAAGTCAAGAAAGACAACTGTATCAAGGAGGCAGAAAACTGGAAAAGGCATCATGCTGTAAAGTTGAGTGAAATAAGGGTTGAGGGGAAGGGTGAGAGCAGTAACAAATTAAAAATTCTACATATGAATGCACGAAGCATTAGACACAAGGTGGATGAGCTTGAGGCTCTTTTGGAAATTGGCAGATACGATATTGTGGGGATAACTGAGACGTGGCTTCATGGGGACAGGGCCTGGGAAATGAATATTCAAGGCTACACGTGCTATCGTAAGGACAGACTGACGGGCAGAGGGGGTGGGGTGGCCTTGTTGGTAAGGGACGATATTCAGTCCCTTGCGCGGGGGGACCTAGAGTCAGGGGATGTAGAGTCAGTGTGGATAGAGCTTCGAAACACTAAGGGTAAAAAGACCCTCATGGGAGTCATCTACAGGCCCCCAAACAGTAGTCTGGATGTCGGATGTAAGTTGAATCAGGAGCTAAAATTGGCTTGTCACAAAGATGTTGCTACAGTTGTTATGGGGGATTTTAACATGCAGGTAGACTGGGAGAATCAGGATGGTATCGGGCCTCAAGAAAGAGACTTTGTGGAGTGCCTTAGAAATGGATTTCTAGAGCAGCTTGTGCTGGAGCTGACCAGGGATAAGGCGATTCTGGATCTGGTATTGTGTAACGAACCAGAATTGGTCAGTGACCTCGAAGTGAAGGAGCCTTTGGGAAGTAGTGACCATAATACAATAAGCTTCAATCTGCAATTTGAGAGGGAGTGGGTACAATCGGAAGTGACAATATTTCAGTTGAATAAAGGGAAATATGGACCTATGAGGGAGCAACTGGCCAAAGTTCAATGGTGCAATACCTTAACAGGGAAGACCATGGAGGAACAATGGCGGATATTTCTGTGTATAATGCAGAAGTTGCAGGATCAGTTCATTCCTAAAAGGAAGAAAGATCCCAGGAGGAGACATGGGCGGCCGTGGCTGTCGAGGGAAGTAAAGAAACATACAAAGTTAAAAGAGAAAAAGTATAACTAGGCGAAGATAAGTGGGAAAACTGAGGACTGGGAAGCTTTTAAAGAACAACAGAGGATTAGTAAGAAGGAAATACGCAGAGAAAAAATGAGGTACGAAGGTAAACTGGCCAAGAATATAAAGGAGGATAGTAAAAGCTTTTTTTAGGTATGTCCAAGGCAAAAAAATGGTTAGGACAAAAATTGGGCCCTTGAAGACAGAAACAGGGGAATATATTACTGGGAACAAAGAAATGGCAGAGGAATTAAATGGGTACTTCAGATCTGTGTTCACTGGGGAAGACACAAGCAATCTCCCTGAGGTAATAGTGGCTGAAGGACCTGAACTTAAGGGAATTTATATTTGCCAGGATTTGGTCTTGGAGAGACTGTTAGGTCTGAAGGTTGATAAGTCTCCGGGACCTGATGGCCTGCATCCCAGGGTACTGAAGGAGGTGGCTCGGGAAATCGTGGATGCGCTGGTGATTATTTTCCAGAGTTCAATAGAATCGGGGTTGGTTCCTGAGGATTGGAGGGCGGCTAATGTTGTGCCACTTTTTAAGAAGGTTGGGCGGGAGAAAGCAGGAAATTATAGACCAGTTAGTCTGACCTCAGTGGTGGGAAAGATGCTGGAGTCTATTATAAAGGATGAAATTACGGCACATCTGGATAATAGTAACAGGATAGGACAGAGTCAGCATGGATTTATGAAGGGGAAATCATGCTTGACTAATCTTCTTGAATTTTTTGAGGATGTAACTCGGAAGATGGACGAGGGAAATCCAGTGGATGTAGTGTACCTGGACTTTCAGAAAGCTTTTGATAAAGTCCCACACAAGAGGTTAGTGAGTAAAATTAGGGCGCACGGTATTGGGGGCAAAGTACTAGATTGGATAGAGAATTGGTTGGCTAATAGGAAACAAAGGGTAGTGATTAATGGCTCCATTTCGGAATGGCAGGCAGTGACCAGTGGGGTACCGCAGGGATCCGTGCTGGGACCACAGCTTTTTACAATATATGTAAATGATATAGAAGATGGTATCAGCAATAACATTAGCAAATTTGCTGATGATACAAAGCTGAGTGGTAGGGTGAAATGTGATGAGGATGTTAGGAGATTACAGGGTGACCTGGACAAGTTAGGTGAGTGGGCAGATGCATGGCAGATGCAGTTTAATGTGGATAAATGTCTGGTTATCCACTTTGTTGGCAAGAACAGGAAGGCAGATTACTACCTCAATGGTATCAAATTACGTAAAGGGGCTGTTCAGAGAGATCTGGATATTCTTGTCCACCAGTCAATGAAGGCAAGCATGCAGGTACAGCATGTCGTGAAGAAGGCTAATAGCATGCTGGCCTTCATAACAAGAGGAATTGAGTATAGAAGCAAAGAGGTGCTTCTGCAGTTGTACAGGGCCCTGGTGAGACCACACCTGGAGTACTGTGTACAGTTCTGGTCTCCAAATTTGAGGAAAGACAGAAAGACATTCTGGCTATTGAGGGAGTGCAGCGTAGGTTCACGAGGTCAATTCCTGGAATGGCAGGATTGCCTAATACGGAAAGACTGAAGCGACTGGGCTTGTATACCCTTGAGTTTAGAAGACTGAGAGGGGATCTGATTGAAACGTATAGGATTATGAAAGGATTGGACACTCTGGCAGGAGGAAACATATTTCCGCTGATGGGGGAGTGCCGAACCAGAGGACACAACTTAAAAATACGGGGTAGACCATTTAGGACAGAGATGAGGAGAAACTACTTCACCCAGAGAGTGGTGGCTGTGTGGAATGCTCTGCCCCAGAGGGCAGTGGAGGCCCAGTCTCTGGATTCATTTAAGAAAGAATTGGATAGAGCTCTTAAAGATAGTGGAATCAAGGGTTATGGAGATAAGGCTGGAACAGGATACTGATTGGGAATGATCAGCCATGATCATATTGAATGGTGGTGCAGGCTCGAAGGGCTGAATGGCCTACTCCTGCATCTATTGTCTATTGTCTATTGTCTATTGTGTTCCTGCCTGCCCTGCTGTAATTGACAAGCTCGTCTTCCCAATGATACCAGTCTCAGGCTGATCTCTTTCCCCACTATCTCCCTGGGTATCAATTCCAAGCACCTCCGCCCCCAACCCAAGCATCTCGAGCAAACCTCCCCATTGGTATATCAGTCCCCTTGCAATTCAGGTGCATCTGTCCCTTCTTATACAGGTCTCTTCTACCCCAGAAGAGACTCCAATGATTCAAAAATGTGAATCCTTCTCCCCAATACCAGCTCCTCAGCTGCACATTCATCTGCTCTCCCCTCCTGTTCCTACTCCCACTGGGACACGGCACTGGGAGTAATCCAGATATTACTGCTGTAGGAGTGACCGCTGTCTCTGAGGCAAGAAGACTCTGAAGGCCTGGACAATTCAGCAGGAACAGCAGTTTATTCCAGCGGGAATCGATTACAGCCAGGAGAGGAACTCCAGACCATCACACAGGACAATCCAGCTCTCTCTGTCAAACACCAGCACAATACCATTCTTACAGTTTCTGACATCAAAGTTATGTCAGTCTACAAACTAACTGTTATTGTGCAGTTGATCATATCAAGTCCACAAGTCAACCAACTGGGCGATGATTCCATCAGGTCTGTAAATCAGTTGGCCAGGCAGTTAATTCCATCAGGTCTGTAAATTAATTACATCCAATTAATAATCCAATTAACTGGGCATTTTGATGACATCAGGTCACTGTCTATTACATATCTCCCAGTCAGGGTCAAACACACGGGGCCTGTTCGCTGATGTGGTCACTTGTTTATCTTGTAACCTTTGTCCCTGAATACCCTGTGATCTGCTGAGGTTCTGCCCTGATCCCCCATATCAGTTAATCATTACCAATGTCTCCGTGGGCTAGCTGGCGTTTCTTTACTGATACAGAGAGTCAATCACCTTCAAACATCTTATTCTATGGTTTTGTGAGATATTGTACTATATGTTTCTTTATTTTTTTATTAAGGTCCTTTATTTACCAACCCACTCACAATCGCTCGGTATTTACACCTTCCGCATTTCATTCAGTCATTCATCAAACTGTGGTCTCCCCACTCCCCAGCGCACTATCTCACCCGAAACTATGAAAAGATGAGAATACTAATCCCCCTCAGAACCATCTACCGGGACTTGAACAGCTTGCAGGACATCAAACAAGTTGTCTCCATCGGCACGGACCTGTTCGATACAGATTGAATGGGGTCTCTGTCCCCTTTAAGAAAGTTACTGTCAAATCGTGCCTCCGTGAAATGGAATGAATGAGGGAGGAGACCGACAATAGGGAGTGAAATCTCAAAACCCAGCCTCGGGAATCCGTTTACTCACCCCTCCGCTTTTATTAAGGACATCTATAATTTCTGATTCGGTTAAATCATATAAGCCTGATATTCTTTCTCATACTCTCTACCCTAAAAAGACTCACACCCTCATCCCCTCCTACTACAACCCTCGGAAATGACTTTTTAAGTTCCTGCCTAAATTCCTATTTTCTCTCCCCAGAACCTTGTCCTTTTCCCATCCTGTATCATGGGTTCCAATGTGTACAGCAACATCCTGCTGGTCCCTCTCCCCTTTGGGAATATTCTGTACCCTCTGTGAGATAGTTCTGAATTGTCTGGAGTGAGGGGATATTTGAATAACTGCCTGGATTCAGTTTGGAAGCTCTCTGGACAGATTTCAGATCCCATCATTGACTCACTCTTTATTGGAGGGACAGTGAGGTGCAGCAGCACTATATTTGAATTCAGGCCTTTCCGAAGCCGTTTTCAATGTATTTGGTCGGGCAGTGTGTTGGGAAGGTGACCCAGCTGGTTACTGCAGTTATTGAATTGAGTTGTGTACTCGGATTATTGAAGTGAAAAATAGTTAAATTGTCTTCAACTGAAAAAGATAGTTTTGTCTGGCTTGATTTTAAAATTGAAAGAAATCAAGACATGTTAACTTTTTATTGTATAAAACATAAAATTGCCCTGCAGTCTATTCCTCACAGACTAATCGAGCAACAATCGAACATAGCCATACTCACAGAATCCCACTTTACAGACAATGTCCCAGACAACACAGTGACCATCTCAGGGCAGGTCCTGTCCCACTGGCAGGACAGAGCCAGCAGAGAGAACAGCTCCGTGGGATACAGTCAAGAGGGCTGTGTTCTGGAAGTGCTCAGCATTGATGCCAGACCCCATGAAGCCTCATGACATCAGGTTAAACATGAACACGGAAACATTCTGTGTGTCTTAAAAAGTATTCAGGTAAATAAGTCCCTGGGTCCTGATGGGATCGATCCCAGAATATTGAGGGAGACAAGAGAACAAATTGCTGCAGCATTGACAGACATCTCTGTGTTCTCTCTGGGCACAGGTGAGGTCCCAGAGGCCTGGAGACTAGCTGATGTTGTCCCATTGTTTAAGAAGGGTAGCAGGGATAACCCTGGGAATTACAGACCTGTGAGCCTTATGTCAGTGTTAGGGAAATGATTGGAAAACATCCACATGGACAAGATCTATTCGCATTTAGAAGAAAGTGGATTAGTGACAAACAGCATGGTTTTGTGAGGGAGAGGTCGTGCCTTCCTAACTTGACCACGTTTTTTGAGGAGATGATGAAGATGATTGATGAGGGAAAACCAATTGATGTTGTCTACATGGACTTCAGTAAAACAAGATCCCTCATGGCAGACTGGTACAAAAGGTGAATCACATGGTATCGGGGGTGAGCTGGATTTTCCTATTTAGAACTGACTCAATCATAAGAGACAGAGGGGAGTAGTGGAGGAAGCTTTTCAGAATGGAGGGCTGTGACTAGTGGTGTTCACAGGGATCAGAGCTGGGACCTCGACTGTTCATGGTCTTTATAAATAATTTGGAGGAAAACGTGACCAGTCTAATTGGTACATTTGTGGATGATACAAAGATTTGGACGATACAAAGATTGGTGGAGTTGCGGATAACGAGGAAGATTGTCAGAGGAACGTAGATCAGTTGGGCAGAAAAATGGCAGATGGAGTTTAATCTCAACAAATGTGAGGTGATGCATTTTGAAAGGTCAAATACAGCTGGCAATTATATAGTGAATGGCAGAACCTTTCAGAGCATTAACATGCAGAGGGATCTGGGTGTACACATCAACAGATCACTAAAGGTGGCAGTGTCACAGTGTCATAGAGTCGTAGAGATATGCAGCATGGAAACAGTCCCTTCCATCCAACTCATCCATGCCATCCCAAAACAGTCTCGTCCCACCTGCCAGCACATGGCCCATATCCCTTCATTCCTGAAGAAGGGCTCATGCCCGAAACGTCGATTCTCCTGCCCCTTGGATGCTGCCTGACCTGCTGCATTTTTCCAGCAAAACGTTTTCAGCTCTGATCTCCAGCATCTGCAGTCCTCACTTTCTCCTCATATCCCTCCAAACCCTTCCTATTCACATACCCATCCATTGCATTTTCAATGTTGCAATTGTACTGGCCACCACCACTTACTCTGGCAGTTCATTCCATTTACATAAAACCCTCTGAATAAAAAAGTTGCTCCCTAGGTCTCTTTTATATCTTTCCCTTCTCACCCTAAACCCATGCCCTCTAGTTCTGTACTCCCACACCCCAGGGATAAGACTTTGTTTATTTATCCTATCCATGCCCCTCATGATTTTATAAACCTTCATAAGATCACCCCTCAGCCTTCGATGCTCCAGGGAAAGAAGTCCCAGCCTATTCAACCTCTCCATATAGCTCAAATTCTCCAACCCTGGCAACATCCCTTCAAATCTTTACTTAATCCTTTCAAGTTTCACAACATCTTTCCAATAGGAAGGAGACTGGAATTTCACACAATATTCCAGCAGTGCCTTAACCAATGTCCTGTACTGCCACAACAGGACCTCCCAACTCCTATACTTAATACTCTGAACAATAAAGGAAAGCATAACAAATGCCTTCTTCACTAACCTATCTACTTGAGATTACCCTTTCATAGAACTATGAACCTGCACTCCAAGGTCTCTTTGTTCAGCCAGACTCCCTAGGACCTTACCATGAATCTGTATGTCCGGCTAAGATTTGTTTTCCCAAAATGCAGCACCTCACATTTATCTCAATTAAACTCCATCTGCCATTCCTCAGGCCATTAGCCTAACTGATCAAAATCCCATTGTAATCTTCACTGTCCACTACACCTCCAATTTTGGTGTCTTCAGCAAACTTACTAACTATACCTCTTATGCTCACATCCAAATCATTTATATAAATTTTGAAAAGTAGTGGACCCAGCACTGATCCTTGTGGCACTCCACTGGTCATCGGCCTCCAGTCTGAAAAACAACCCTCCTCCACCATCCTCTGTCTTCTACCTTTGAACCAGTTCTGTATCCAAATGGCTTGTTCTCCCTGCATTCCATGAGGTCTAACCTTGCTCATCAATCTCCCATGGGGAACCTTGTCGAACACCTTACTGAAGTCCATATAGATCACATCTACTGCTCTCCCCTCATCAATCCTCTGTTACTTCTTCAAAAATGATAAACAAGTTTGTAAGACATGATTTCCCATGCACAAAGCCATATTGACTATCCTTAATCAGTCCTTGCCTTTCCAAATACATGTACATCCTGTCCCTCAGGATTCCCTCCAACAACTTGCCCACCACCGACATCAGGCTCACTGGTCTATAGTTCCCTGGCTTGTCCTTACTACCCTTCTTAAACAGTGGCACCACGTTAGGCAACCTCCAGTCTTCCAGCACCTCACCTGTGACTATCGCTGATACAAATATCTCAGTAAGAGGCCCAGCAATCACTTCCCACAGATATACCTGATCAGGTCCTGGGGATTTATCCACTTTTATTCATTTCAAGACATCCAGTACTTCCTCCTCTGTAATTTTTCAAGATGTCACCATTTATTTCCCTACATTCTATATCTTCCATGTCCTTTTCCATAGTAAATACTGATGCAAAATACTCGTTTAGTATCTGCCCCATCTCCTGCAGCTCCACACAATGGCCACCTTGCTGATCTTTGAGGGGCCCTATTCTCTCCCCAACTACCCTTTTGTCCTTTAATGTATTTGTAAAAACCCTTTGGATTCTCCTTAATTCTATTTGCCAAAACTATCTCATGTCCCCTTTTTGCCCTCCTGATTTCTCTCTTACGTATACTCTTCTAAGGATTCACTCGATCTATCCTGTCTATACCTGACATGTGCACTCGATCTATCCTGTCAATATCTGACATGTGATTCCTTTCTTGCTGGTGGATAAGGGAGTAAAAAGGCCTATGGCATGCTTGCCTTCATTGGAATGGGCATTGAGTATAACAGTAGTCCAAAGATGTGTGGCTTAGGTGAATTGGCCAAGGTAGATTGCCCATAGCGTTCAGGGATGTGTAAGGTAGGCGCACTATTCAGGGGAAATGCGGAATAACAGGGGAGGGGAAATGGGTCTGCGTGGGATATCTTCAGAGGGTAGGTGTGGACTTGTTGGGCCAAATGGCCTGCGTCCACAATGTAGGGATTCTATGATTTCTATGAAAGGCAAGTTATGCTTCATCTTTGTAGAACTTTAGTTTGGCTGCAATTGGAATATTGTGTCTAGTTTTGATCACCACACTACCAGAAGGACGTTGATACTTTAGACAGGGTACAGAAAAGGTTTGCCAGGATGTTGCCTTAGTATGAGTGGTTTTAGCGATGAAGAAAGTTTGGATAGGCTGGAATGGTTTACATTGGAATGTAGAAGTTTATAAGATTGTGAATGACATTGGATGAAGTGGAAATATGAGGCTTTTCACAGGTTGGGGGGGGCGTCAATTACGAGGGACACAGGTTCAAACCACAAGGAGGGAAGTTTAAAAGAGATGTGCAAGGCCCGTTTTTCACACAAAGGGTGGTGAGTGCCTGGAATGTACAGCCAGAGGAGGTGGTGGAAGGAGACACATTAGCAGCATTCAAGGAATACCTGGACAAATACACAAATAGGAAGGGAATAGAGGGATACGGATCCTGGAAATGAAGACGGTTTTAGTATGGAAGGGTAACATGTGTCAGCGCAGGCTTGGAGGGCCGAAGGGCCTGTTCCTGTGCTGCATTGTTCTTTGTTCTTCTCTGTTCAGTGAGCTCTTCCTGCATTTAAAACACTGTAACAGGGATGCTATGAAACAACTCCAGGTCACTGAGATACAGACCCACCTTGGAGGATACAGTCCCAGATGTGGCTTTCCCAGACTAGTGCACTTGGAAGTTTGAATATTGAGTTTTACTTTTAAAAAGACACCTCCGCTGGATACTATTGAGACAAAAATATCAGTGCAATCACATTTTCAGAATTCCAGTGGCTTTCCAGTCAGATCACTACTTCGAATCCCTCGATTAGATTCCAGTCTTTAACTCACTCCGGGGTATTAATTATTCTAGATATAAACCTCTTGGAACACACCAAAAAGAAATCACTGGAGAACCGCAGCAGGTCTGGCAGCATGTGTGGAGGGATAGGAGAGTTAATGTTTCTAATCCAGGTTAATTGGAGTTTTGAAACAAGGATCCCTTCCTCCCAGGAACTGAGACTTCTCTGAACTGCTTCCAATGCAAGTATATCATTTTCATAAAGGAAACCAAACTGAGCGCAATACTCGATGTGTGGTCTAAACAGTGACCGTGCAGTTGTAACAAGACCTCCCTCCTTTTATACACTACTCCCTCCCTGAGGGGTAACATTTTCATGCAGAGGGGGTGTGTGTATGGAATGAGCTGCCAGAGAAAGTGGTCCAGGCAGGTACAATTACAACATTTCGAAGACATTGGACAGGGACATGAATAGGAAAGATTTAAAGAGATAAATAAATATTGAACTATTTCCAGAATACTGAAAGCAAATGTAATCTTGAACAACTCTATTACAGTCCTTGTCCAGAATTGCATGTGAGACAATCTATTTTACTGAGTTTGCCAGTGCCAAGGATGTGTTTATGGGATGTTACGCTATTGGAGCAGTTGCTGTTTATGAGATAAATAACCCATTATCCTGCTAAGTTTTCCAATAGTTATTCCAACTCTTCTTTCTTTTGTCTGTAATTTGATTTTAATTTTATTGTCACGTGTACTCAGTACAAAGGTACAGGAGTACAGTGAGAAGTGTATAATGTCACCACACAATGCACCATCTTAGGGACAAATACCTCGGCACAGAATCTTAAGAAGAAGGTATGAAGAAAGAACAATATTAAAAATTCAACACTTTTTATTTTTAAAGTAAATATACTATAACATAAAACATATGATGTAAGTTTAAAAGTTACACGTTGCAGACATTCTTACTTTTAAGTGGGAAAATAAAGGAATAAAGATGCAGGTTCAAACATTACAGTCTTTCTTAAGTGCTTAATCTCAGTTGGACGGCACTTCAAAGAATCACCTTGAGATCAGAGGTCCGTGCTAAGGCGACAGCTGGCCAAGAGACTGCACATGCTGGGCTGAGAGATCACCACACTGGACCGAGAGATCACCACACCGGACTGAGAGATCATCAGACTGGGCTGAGAGATCAACAGGCTGGGCCAAGAGATCACCACACCGGGCTGGGAGATCATCATGCTGAGCCAAGAGATCACCACACCGGGCTGAGAGATCACCACACCGGGCTAAGAGATCCCCACGCCGGGCTGAGAGATCACCACACCGGGCTAAGAGATCACCACACCGGGCTGAGAGATCACCACACCGGGCTAAGAGATCCCCACGCCGGGCTGAGAGATTATCACACTGTGTTGAGAGATTGCCACACCAGGCCGAGAGATTACCATGCCAGACCAAGAGATCACCATACCAGGCTGGGAGATCACCATCACCCCAGCTGAGAGATCACCACACCAGGCTGAGAGATTACCATGGTAGGCTGAGAGATCAAAATACCAGGCTGGGAGATCACCATCACCCCAGCTGAGAGATCACCACACCGGGCTGAGAGATTACCATGGTAGGCTGAGAGATCACCATACCAGGCTGGGAGATCACCATCACCCCAGCTGAGAGATCATCATGCTGGGCTGAGAGATTACCATGGTAGGCTGCGAGATCCCCACACCCGGCCGAGAGATCCCCACACCCGGCCAAGAGATCACCACAACCGGCTGAGAGATCATCACACCCGACCGAGAGATCCCCACACCCGGCCAAGAGATCACCACAACCGGCTGAGAGATCATCACACCCGGCCGAGAGATCCCCACACCCGGCCAAGAGATCACCACAACCGGCTGAGAGATCATCACACCCGGCCGAGAGATCCCCACACCCGGCCAAGAGATCACCACAACCGGCTGAGAGATCATCACACCAGGCCGAGAGATCAACACACCTGGCCAAGAGACTGCACATGCTCAGCCATTGAGAGAGCGGCACCTTGGGCTACTGAGAGATTGCTCAGCTGGGCCGAGAGACTGTCAGGCTGGGTTTGTGCACAGTCTGAGGCCAGGAGTCCCATGGCCAGGAAGAAGAAAGAAGAGGGGAGAAAGATCTAAAATGGAAAATCGAAGAAGGAAAAGAGAAAAATGAAAAGGAAAGGTATGTGTGTGTGGACTGGGTTGCCGGGGAAGGTGGTGGAGGCTGGTACAATTGCAACATTTCAGGGGCATCTGGATGGGTATTTGAGTGGGAGCGGTTTGGAGGGGTGTGGGCTAGGTGCTGGTGAATGGGACTTGGTTGATTTTATCTAATACAATTATTCTCTCATTTAGTTTGAAAATCCCCTTTTCAAATGAAGGAATACTCACAGAGCTCCCATCTGCAGCATATGAGACAATGCTGAAGCAAACCAATATTCTGTTCCTCCTTCATTGAGCTTGAATAGTATGTACTACTTTGATAGTCAAGTAATTCTCCTCTTTTGAACAAGGCTGAACTAATCCCACTAATTATCCCTCTAATCTGCAAGGGCACATTGCAATGCTGCAGTTGGGAAGTTGTCACAGAGGGGTTGACATTCTTAAGAGACCATAAAGTGCATTAGGCCTGTATTCTATCGGCCAAGAACTCATGGGAAAGCTATGTAAAGATAAATTTTCAGGGAGTTTGTGCAAAAGTTTATCAACTGTAAAGTAGTGATGGTAGGAGCCATTTTGGGAAAGCAACTATGAGCAGGAATTATACTCTTAATGGTAAGGTCCTAGGGAGTGTTGCTGAACAAAGAGACCTTGGAGTGCAGGTTCTTGCACCTTGAACATAGAGTTGCAGGTAGGATATGATAGTGAAGAAGGCTTTGGTATGAGTTCCTTTATTCATCACAGTATTGAACACAGGAGTTAGTTACAGCTGGACAGGACATTGGTTAGGCCACTTTTGGAATATTGTGTGCAATTCTGCTCTCCTTCCTTTTAAATGGATGTTGTGAGACTTGAAAGGGTTCAGAAAAGATTCACAAGAATCTTGCCAGGGTTGGAGGATTTGAGCTGTAGGGAGAGGTTGAACAGGCTGGGGCTGTTTTCCCTGGAGTGTCGGAGGCTATGGGGTGACTGTATAGAGGTTTATAAAGTCATGAGGGACATGGATAGGATAAATAGACAAATGGGGTGGGGAAGTCCAGAATTAGAGGGCATAGGTTTCGGGTAAGAGGGGAAAGATATAAAAGAGACATAAGGGGCAACTTTTTCACACAGAGGGTGGTGCATGTATGGAAGGAGCTGCCAGAGGATGTGGTGGAGGCTGATACAATTGCAACATTGAAAAAGCATCTGAATGGGTATATGAATAGGAAAGGTTTGGAGGAAGATGGTCCGGGTGCTGGCAGATGGGGCTAGATTGGGTTGGGATATCTGGATGAGTTGGACCGAAGGGTCTGTTTCTGTGCTGTACATCTCTATGACCCGATGACCCGATGACTCTAAATGGGCGGAGTGGACAAGCTCGATCTCAGGTGTCCTACTCCACCTCCATCTTGGAATTGCCGCTATTTTAAAATCACTATTTTAACTGCAGTGTAAGAATAAAGTGCGCTTTGCTTCAAGCCGATCAATTTGTCCAAATGAATTGCCTTGGAACACAATGACTTACACTTGCCTTTAGAAAATACGAAATAACTATTCTTTCGCTAGTTATTCTTACTCCTTTTTACTTAAAGAACCTCTTTGGATGCATCCTAACCTTCACAGCCAAGGCCATCCCATGCCCCCTTTTTGCTTTCCTGATTTCTTCTTCAGTAACACCCTGCATCCCCTGTATACATCCAGGGATTCCCTTGGTCCCAGTTGCCGGTACCTCAGCCATACCTCATTCGTTTTCCGGTCAAAGCCTCAATATCTCTTGTCATTGAGGGTTCCCTATTCCTGTCAACCTTGCCTTTCACCTTTATAGGAACATATAGACCTTGAATTCCAGCGAGCTCACTTTTAAAGGCCTCCCACTTGCTGGAGGTCCCTTTACCTGCAAACAAACTACTCCAATCAACCCCTGCAAGCTCCTGTCTAATTCCATCAAAATTCACCTTGCTCCAATTTAGAACTTGAACCTGTGGACCAGTTCCTCTCCATAACTACTTTAAAATTAATAGGACTGGTCCCAAAGTGCTCCCCCACTATCACCTCCATCACCTGTCCTGCCCAATTTCCCATGAGTAGGTCGAGTTTTGTCCCTTCCTGAGTAGGATCCTCTATATACTGCTTGAGGAAACTTTCATGAATGCATTTAACAAATTCATTTGCTCGCTTGAACCTATTCCATTCTTTCATAAGTTTATGGATGCTAAGTCTATGTTTTGAGTTCCCATCTACCCAGTGCAACCTTAGATTCTTGTTATGCAAGGGAATAAATCTACCTGTGACTTAAAAATATCCACTTTCTGGGACAGACAATTCCAAAGTTGCACACCCGAAAAAAGAATTCTCTTCATCTCTGTCCTAAAAAGTGTGACCCCTTACTAATTTTATAAACATGGTCCCTAATTCTGAACTCACCCACAAGAAGAAACATCCATTCATATTCACTGTGTCAACATCATTAAGAGCATCGATACAGTTTGATCAGATCACTCTTAACTCGTCTAAACTCCAGCAGAAACAAACCCAGTCTGAGCACCTATCCCGATTGCAGAAGTCACTCATTCAAAATATTCATCGAGTAAACCTTCTCTGAACTGTCTTTAATGCATTTACATCCTCTTTCAAAATAAGGGACTGTTGAAATGAATTTACGGTCAGGGTTAAATAGAATTATTATACCGTAGTAATAGAAAACAGCAGGTTTCAATTAATGAACCTTGTACCAAGTGAACCTTGTGCATCCTAGAGGTAAGTGTCAGCGGGAGTCTACAAACAGCAGTTAGTGCCATCAAGTCATTCCAGATAGGCCTTGGGGCCAGAAGAGCTTTAGAGGCAGGGAGGTGATGGTCACTGACAAGGGATGGGGCAAAACATTGACAGACTAAATGATCTCTGACTGAGTGAAGTCGAATGAATCTTGGGAAATTCAAAGAATTTGCATTAATGCATCTACAACCGAATTAACAACCTCTTTGAAGACTCTGGGATGAAGACAGAAGGTGATGAGACCTATTATCAGTTTGCTGAGTCCAGCCTCCTTAGTGACTGTAATTACATTGTGTTCATCCCTCCCTCCTACTTCCTGACTTACAGTTGACACTGAGGAGCACATGCAGTATTCTCTAGGGAGATACTTGCTCATTCATGGGTGAATGTGATTGGTTGAAGTGTTTCAATCATGCATCTTCTTTCCATGTCTGCTCAGTTTCACTGGATGTTGAGATTTGGAGGGATAGAGTGGGGGTGGGAGAGAAAGTCTGAGGGTGAGAGAGAGATTGTGACCTGGAGAAGAGAGAGATTGATGTCCAGTCTGATGGTGGTTGGGGCTGGTGGAGGTGGTGCGGAGAATGGTGGTGATGTTCAGATTCAGAGAGGAGGGGAGAGGGTGAGGGAGATTGGGATGATGATGCAGACAATCTGGAACTGTGCATGTGCTCAGTTCTGAGTCAGCATGCAGACACAGTTGGCCTGAAGTTTAAATGTCAGCAAAACAGTGTCTTACCACTATTACTGAAATGCTTTTTGTATCTTCTATAGTGAAGATAGAAGTAAAGTACTTATTCATTTAATTCGCCATTTCCTTAACATCTATGGATGAAGGGTTTATGCCTGAAACATCGATTCTCCTGCTCCTTGGGTGCTGTCTGACCTGATGTGCTTTTCCAGCTCTGCGCTTTTTGCCCCCTATCATCTCCCAATAACTCAATATTCTCACTCCCCAGAGGAGTGACACTCACATTGCGTACATGTTTTGTTTTTAAATACCCATGGAAACTCTTACTTTGTTGTTTTTAAGATTTTGAGTTGGGTTCTGAGATTCCATTTTCCTCCTTCAAATTAACCTTTTTCTGTGCCATGCTTTATTTTTTAATCAATCATCTGTCCTGCCACCCATCCTCAAGTTGGACGGTTTCTTCAACTTTTCAGTCAACCACAGAAAGCGAGTCCTCCCTTTAAAGTCTCTTGTTTTAGTCAGAATATACTTCTTCTGAATATTCTGAGGTATCCTCTTAACTCTCTGCCATCACTGTCTCTCCTGAACTCTCTCCGAGCCAGTTGTGCCATTCACTTCAGCTGGCTTAGTTTACATGCCCGCAGAGTGGACCTTGTTTAAGTTTGAAACACTTACCTCAGAGTTAATCTTCTTCCATTGAAATTGGATGTAAAATTGAATCATATTGTGATGGCTGCAACATAGGAGAGCCTTTACACTGAGATTGTTTCATAAATCCTGTCACATTACACAGTATCAATAAGATGATAATAACATAACCTTCTGTCTGGTTGCTTCAGAACACGCAGCTCTAAGATATTTTCTCGAAGGTCATCAATAACCTCTCATGCACGTTACTGCTGCCAACCTGATTTACACAGTCTTTGTGTAGATTCAAGTCAGCAGTGATGATTGCCATCTCACTATCACAAGCAGCCAATATCTCTTCATGTCTAACATCAGGGGGCCTATCGATCAGCCCCTTGAGTGGCTGCTATCCCTTAACTGTCCTCACGCTGTATTTATTTACATCAATGTGTGCTATGGATTTGTTTAAGTTGACACAAAAGCTGCCCACGTTCAGATATAGAGCTATTATTTTGATTTGTTTAAATACAAACATATTGGATAGGCTCATATGAACAGAAACCATTTATATTTGTATCATGGGAAAACGGTCTGTCTTTATGTTGCCCATCAAAAGAAGCCAAAGCCTTTTCAACAGGGCAAATGAGAGGGATTTAAATTGCATGTGCATTTCCAAAACACAAACTTTCATGTCTGGAAACTGAGCTGTCTGAGTTGATGTTACTCAGCAAATGAAGATTAAAATATCTGCTCCAAAATGGGGGTGGCAGAGCTGCTTATTGAAGCCAGTGGAGAGAAAGTAGAGTTAACATTTCAAGTCCAATTCTGCAAAAGGGTCAAAATATTAGCTCCACGGGTCTGGCAGCATCGGTAGAGAGATTGCAGAGAGAAATATCCAGCAATTTCTATTTGTGTTTCAGATTTCCAACATTCACCGTTCTTTCTTTTATATTATTGAAAATAGTGACTGTCCATTTGATTATCTCCTGTTTGCAATATCTAATTTATCCAGACTGCGTCTTAATCCAAACTTTTAGCACCAAATGCCAATGAGCATTCAATGGGCATTCAATACTGTCTCACATGGCTCCTGACTTACTGTCTGTCTGGCCTGTTGCATTAGTCCTTAAGTAAGTCAGTTACACAGCACAGGGACAAAGAGAGTCAGTATTTCACAAGTTTACAGGTGGACAACAGACTTATTAACTGTTCGTCTCTGTCTCGTAGTGATTGGCTATTTGAAAATTTTATATTGGACAAATGCTGAGCATTCAGGTCCTTGAAATTAAATAAAATGGAAGGAACTGCAGATACTGTAAATCAGAAACAAAAACAGAAATTGTTGGAAAAGCTCAGCAGGTCTGGCAGCATCTGTGCAGAGAAATCAGAGTTAACGTTTTGAATCTAGTGACCTGAAACCAAACTTTGGTCTCAAGAATTCTGGTTGGAAATCCATCGAATGTGACAATTCTGTCTCCGACCCAGAGTTCCGATCTCTGAAACTCTCCAGAGCAACTTGATGGAATGTGACTGTGACAGATTCATCGCACATAATCATGGAATTCTGTCGCTCAGCTGATACAGAGCTGCAATTTTCACAGAAGATTTTTGTCAAATCTATGTGTTTCCTGAGTCACATCCTTCCTTCACATTTCAGAAGATGGCTTTGATAAATAAATGAAGATTGGATAATGCAGATTGCTGAGCTGGTACAAGGATGAGCTGGTCATTCTGCCTTGAGTGTATCCGGGTCGTTGGGAAAAGGAGCTGTATATTCAGGCCTGAGTCTATTGTGTCAATGCATTTCAATGGGGGTAATTGTGTCTGTTTGGGGGCAAAAGCTGGATGGTTGAGGTTGAATTGCAGAATCCAGTTGGTGGGAGTAATTAGAATGTGTGGGTGGTGGTATTTTCTGGTCAGTTCTGGTTTGGAGGATGGTTCGAACAGTCAAGTGTTTGACAGGTCAGATAAGGGGAGGGTAAGGGGTGGAGCTGAAATCGAATGATCCATGTTTGTAATTTCAGCTGATAGGGTTCGGAGGGTCTGGAGGTTTGTGGGGCTGGATCTGGAGGTTAGCTTACTCACTTGGTCACTGAGTATTCGGAAGGTAATGTGTGGGTTTGGATAGTAATCACATGGGCAAAGGAACAGACTGATAGATGGGAATGTTTAAATAAACCAAGGTAAGATATCACAGGCTGGGGAGCTGGTACACAGGGAGCTGGGAGTTAAGCCTTGGGTGTTCTTGATGGTCAGGGAGAAGGTCGACAGAGGGTCATGGGAATTTGAAACGTGCAAGTCATATCATCAGGATTTCCATATGTATCTTACTTACATATCTAATCTTTAGTGATCCAGGGACCATGACAGTTCCAAAATATCCCATATCACTTCCATCTGTGTTTCAAATGTCAGCACAGAGAAAATATTCACTGTCCTGTGTCCTCAGCAAGATTTTATTGCTCACTGTACAAAGTATTTATTGTTGAAATAAAACCAATTCTAGAAGCAGGTGCATTGTTCATTGCAGTTTATTATGTTCAGAGGGAAGGGCAGACTAACCTCAATAATGAAACATTCTGGCAATCAATTTATTCTGTTTGTTTGCCTTGTTCTGAGCCAATGGAAATACATTATTTTCAATTGTAGCTTGATTTGGCTTGGTAGCTGGGCTTTAATTGCAAAACCCTCATATTCATTCCCAAAATTTACACAGGCTTTACCTGCTTAAACTGTAGCCATTTGAGTAGGATCTGGCCCTTGTACAAAACTTGAACATGAACATCAGTCCTGAGCTACCAGAATAGAACTAGTGGGAGGTTCTGTCATTCAGAGGAGACCTTAAATTGTCATGAAAACTGAACATTGAACTCAAAATGTTAACTGTGTCTGTCTGTCTGTCTCTTTTTCCACAGATGCTGCAAACTTGCTGCATTCCCTCAGCACTTTCTCTGTTTCCTTGTTTTAAATTGTCTCCCACCTGCACTCTCAAATGTCTTTATTGTTTAATGTATCAGCCATGGATTACTTGTGAACAGTGTGCCCTAAGACACAGATATGAACGGCTTTATCTTCAGATCTGACTAAAGGCAAAAACTGGTGATGTTGGAAATCAAAACAAACATCCAAAATGCTGGAGAAACTCAGCAGGTCTGACAGCATCCGTGGAAAGAGAAACAGAGTTCTGAGGAACAGTCACACTAGACTCAGTGTTAACTGTGTTTCTCTTGCCTCAGATGTTACCAGAGCCTCTGAATTTCTCAGGCATGATTTGAATTTGGTTCTTTCAGATCTCCATTTCCATCTGCAGTTCTTTGTTTTCCTTTCTATTTGCAATATATTATAAAATATTTCAAAACACAAAATAAAGTCCCATTTCCTATTCAAAAACTGCAGTCATTCCAAAAACAAAAAAAAACTCAGCAGGTCTGGCAGCATCTGAGGAGAGAAATCAGGAGTTAATGTTTTGGGTCCAGTGATCCTTGCTCAGAACAAAATCTGTCAATGATTTTTCTGACAAACGAGCACAATATAACAAATAACCATTAATATTCCAGGAGGCACATTCCACCTTTAAGTCAAGGTTCCAGAAAGACATACCTGGATAATTATTAAGTGCTTTCAAATAATTAGGACAAAATATATTTGTCATTAGTTCGAAATCCCATACATTTTACACACACAGATATTTTACATCGGGTCTTTTGTAGCATCTCCCAGTTGAGGCAACCTGCAAATACATCCAAGCTGTCACTGATGCCTCTTTCTCCAGATTAGACTTGTTTATATCATTCACCCATAACAAGGAGAGCGAAGCAACCCGGGCAGTGGGATTCTCTGCCATTACTACCTTCCCCCAGCTGTAGGGTGCCATAGCCTGTACCCATGTTGCTTTCAGACTGCCCTATCACCAATCTGCAGAGCTGGAGAGTGGAAAGGTTTTGTCACTTCAACAATGTTTAACTTATATGGAACCATCGATGCCAGAGTTTGGGGATTGTTTCAGACTGTCTTGGAGCTGCCATGATGTTGATGTAGAAGACAAGTCCTGAGATCCTGCCTCCTTCCAAAGACTTTGGGCCACAGAAGAAGAGCTGCAGGGAATTAAATGAAAAATTCTCTAAATTTGGTTCATAACATGTTTTTCTTTTCTAATTATTCTCTTCAGGGATATGGCTTTTTCGGTAAGGCTGCCATTTGTTTTCCATCCATTATTACCTTTGAACTGAGTGTCTAACTTGACTATTTCAGATGTCAGTTAAGAGCCAACATAATTGCCATGGATCTGGAGTTTCACTAATAAACCTGTAATCTGACAATCAACATGGTTATATGGTCGTCATAGGCTAGTTTTTAAATCCAGATTTTATTGATTTCATATTTCACCATCAGCTGTGGTAGTATTCGACACCATGATTTCCAGAACAGTGGGTTAGTGCTCAGGATGGCCACATGACAATAATGCCATAAGAAACAGGAACAGGAGTAGGCCCTTAAGCTCTTGATCCTGCTCCACCATTCAATAGGATCGTGACTGATCCAACGTTCCTCACTTTCACCTTCCTGTGCTTTCCCTGGAAGCCTTGATTCCCTGACTGATCAAGAATCTATCCATCTCAGCCTAAAATATACACAAGGACTCTGCCCCCACAGGCACTGTGACAAGGACTTCCAAAGGCACAAAGAGAAGAAATTCTTCCTCGTTTCAGTCTTAAACTGGCAACCCTTGATTCTGAGACCATGCTTTCTGGTCCTCGACTCCCCCATGATGAGAAACCTCCTCCCAGCATTTTCCCTATAAAACCCCTCAAGAATTCCATATTTTTCAATTAGATCATTCTTCTAAGTTCCAGTGAGTAGACTCCCAACCTGTTTAGCATTTGCTATTTAGACAATCCCTGCTCTCTGGGGATTAGCCTAGTAGACCTTCTCTCAACTGCCTCCAATGAAATTTCCCCAAACAAAGGGACCAAAACTGCCCACATTACTCGAGACTGATAGAAGTTTATAAAAGAATGATGGGTATGGATAGAGTTAATGCTAGTTGTCTTTTCCCAAAGGTGGGCATTTCAAGACGAGGGGGCACATTTTTAAAGTGAGAGGAAAGAGATTTTAAAAAGATGAGGAACTTTCTTTATGCATAGGGTGGTTTGCATGTGGAATGAATTTCCTGAGAAAAGGGAGGATGTGGGTACAATTATAAGGTTTAAAAGACATTTGGATAAGTACATGAGTGGGAAAGGGTTGGAGGGCTCTGGGCCATGAGCGGGCAGGTGGAACGTGTTTAGTTTGGGATAATGTTCGGCAAGGCTTTGTTGGACCGGACGGTCTGTTTCCATGTTGTATGGCTCTATGTGGTCTCACCTGTAAGTATTCCCTACTCTTCCACTCCAATCTCCTTGAAATAAGGGTCTCTGAATGTTATCAAGGTGCCAGTGCATCCTTGAGGCAATGGCAAAATTAAAATACAACACTGCCCATGCTTCCACCAGGGCCATAGTTGAACAATCATAACTCAACCACTTCAAGATGAGTTGGAAGCTCCAGTGGGGCATTGCAGTATCGATCAGAAATGGGGCACTATGCCTTTCTCAAGTGCAGTCGACAAACAGGGTGTGGACTGTAGGCAGAGGAAATAGGGGATCAGCAGTAATCTTCTGAGAGTGAAGATGAAGATAAAGACAAGGACATAGAACAGGGTGAACATACATGAGCGCAGACATACCTACATTATAGGGTAATGCACTGTCAAAGACAAGAAAACAGAAAGAACCGAATTGCAACACACTTCTAGGATGAATAAACTAGGTTTAGACTTCCTCATGTATAATTGTTTTTGGTTATATGGTAACAACCATGGTTCAGGCAAAATATATGTGGACCAAGTTATTTTTGTAATCATCCAACATTCCTGTTGTTGAGTAAATGTTTTCTTAATCATATTAATGTATGCTTGGTGAAGGTAAAGGTAAAGTCCACATAGTCTGAGTAGACCATGGGTTGTTCTCATTACAGAGAGATGTGTATACTCAGTTTGTACTGTTTAGTATCTACACATCATAGACCCTTCAAACTGTTGAGAAGATAGCAGCAGCAGTCAGTGAGAAAGGGACACTAACATAGCTTGCTGCTAAAGTTCGGTAGTTTTATAGCCTGCAGTCAAAATATATAATTCAGTGTAATGTCATCTCTCACAATAGTAAGTTAAGAGCATTCCTGAAGCATTTTATAAGAATGATCCCAGGAATGAAAGGCTTGGCACATGAGGAGTGGCTGAGGACTCTGGGTCTGGACTCAATGGAGTTCAAAAGAGTGAGGGAGATCTGATTGAAACTGACAGAATACTGAGACCCCATGGTAGACTGGATATGGAAAGGTGTTTCCACGAGTAGGAGAGACTAGAACCAGAGAACATAGCCTCAGAATGAAAAGGTGATGCTTTAAATCTGAGAGAAGCTATAGACCGGTAAGCCTGACATTGGTGGCTACTTGGGTGCCCATGTGGGTGCCCATGGGCCCCAGCTATGCCTGCCTCTTCGTAGGATATGTGGAACAGTCCATTTTCCGCAGCTATATTGGCACCACACCCCACCTTTTCCTCCATTACATCGATGACTGTATCGGCACTGGCTCGTGCTCCCACGAGGAGGTTGAACAATTCATCCACTTTACCAACACCTTCCACCCCGACCTCAAATTCACCTGGACCGTCTGAGACTCCTCCCTCCCCTTCCTAGACCATTTCATTTCTATCTCGGGCGACCGAATCAACACGGACATTTACTATGAACCAACCGACTCCCACAGCTTCCTAGACTACATCTCCTCCCACCCTGCCCCCTATAAAAACGCCATTTCATATTCCCAATTCCTTCGTCTCCGGTGCATCTGCTCCTAGGAGGACCAGTTCCAATAACGTTCAACCCAGATGGCCTCCTTCTTCAAAGACTGCAATTTTCCACCCGAACATGATCGACGATGCCCTCCACCGCATCTCCTCCACTTCCCGCTCTTCTGCCCTTGAGCCCCGCTCGTCCAATCGCCACCAGGACAGAACCCCACTGGTCCTCACCTATCACTCCACCAACCTCCATATACAGCATATCATCCGCCGTCATTTCCGCCACCTCCAAACGGACCCCACCACCAGGGATATATTTCCCTCCCCTCCCCTATCAGCGTTCCGAAAAGACCACTCCCTCCGTGACTCCTTCGTCAGGTCCACACCCCCCACCAACCCAACCTCGACTCCCGGCACCTTCCCCTGCAACTGCAAGAAATGCAAACTTGCGCCCACACCTCCCCCCTTACTTCCCTCTAAGGCCTCAAGGGATCCTTCCATATCTGCCACAAATTCACCTGCACCCCCACACACGTCATTTATTGCGTCCGCTGCACCCGATGTGGCCTCCTCTATATTGGAGAGACAGGCTGCCTACTTGCGGAACATTTCAGAGAACACCTCTGGGACACCCGGACCAACCAACCCAACCACCCCGTGGCTCAACACTTCAACTCCCCCTCCCACTCCACCAAGGACATGCAGGTCCTTGGACTCCTCCATCGCCAGACCATAGCAACATGACGGTTGGAGGAAGAACACCTTATCTTCCGCCTAGGAACCCTCCAACCAGAAGGGATGAACTCAGATTTCTCCAGTTTCCTCATTTCCCCTTCCCCCACCTTGTCTCAGTCAAATCCCTCAAACTCAGCACCGCCTTCCTAACCTGCAATCTTCTTCCTGACCTCTCCGCCCCCACCCCCACTCCCACTCCAGCCTATCACCCTCACTTTGACCTCCTTCCACCTGTCGCATTTCCAACACCCCTCCCCCAAGTCCCTCCTCCCTACCTTTTATCTTAGCCTGCTGGACACACTTTCCTCATTCCTGAAGAAGGGCTCATGCCTGATCGTCGATTCTCCTGCTCCTTGGATGCTGCCTGACCTGCTGCGCTTTTCGAGCAACACATTTTCAGCTCTGATCTCCAGCATCTGCAGTCCTCACTTTCTCCTCAATTGAGTCAAGATTAGGTTAGGAGAACTGGTTGGCATGGACGTGTTGGATTGATGGGACTGTTTCTGCATTGTACATCTCTATGACTCTGTCACCCCCTCCACCCAGTACACTCCTCCCTATCTCTGTAACCTCATCCAGCCCTGACACCTTCTCTATCTCCTGAACCTCCTCCGCACCCTACACCCCACCCTATCTCTGAAACCTTCGCCAGTCCCAATAACCCTCTCTTAGCTGTCACATCAATGCTCATTATCACTCCATGATGTCAGCCCTCCTGCGATTCCAGCCTCTTGACCATCCCCTGATTCCATTACTCCACCGGCCTTCAGCTGCTTGGGCCCTCCATGTTATCATCTCATGAGACTTTGAGCAATTTGCCTTTCCCTTCTCTGATGAATCCTGTCCATTTTTCCCAGGAAACAATGTTATACCTGTTGTAGATTTACGAGAGTAATTCAGGAAAGGTCCCTGAACAGCACCTTGTAAACCCAACATCAATATCACCTTGAAGACAAGGCCAGCAATATGACGCAACACTACTCCTTCTGCAGTTACTCTCCACTTCACCCTTAATCCCAACTTTGAAAATAATCATCCTTCCTTCAGTTTTTCTGGGACAGAATCCTGGAACTCTCTCCCATGTGACTTTGCATTTGTAGTCAGGATTCTTAAAACACAAGGACAGTGGAGTTAAAGAGGAGAGTTCCTTATCATTTATGCCGGAGAGATTCGGGGGATGGGTAACAAGGCTGTCCCAGTCAGTGATGCCCACCTCATGTGAATCCACAAACAAGTATGTCATTGTGATGTTGCCATGGGAATGCACATTACATTCCTGTTCTGAGGGATACACAGGAACAGTAGGAAATGAGACTTGGTCGAATCAGTCAAAGAGCCAAGATGTTTCACATCAGTGTCCCAGCGAGATGTGGACAGTTACTAGGTGAGTCAGGGTGAAACAATACCTGCTGGAGTGTGATGACCTTCATTGTTCAGCTCTCTGAATATTGGAGTTGGGATGGTGTGCTGAGGTTGGACAGGAAGTTGGTAAGACCAGTTCTGGAAGACTGTGTCCTGTTCTGCTCACGCTGCTGTAGGAAGGATATTATTAAAATGGAGACGGTTCAGAAAAGATTGACCAGGATGATGCCAGGAGTACAGGGTTTGAGATATAAAAATAGACTGGAGAGGCTGGGGACATTTTACAAAGAACATTACAGCACAGGAACAGGCCCTTCAACCCTCCAAGCCTGCACTGACACATTTTGCTTTCCATATTAAAACTGTCTTCACTTACAGGATCCGTATTCCCCTGTTCCCTTCCTATTCATGCCTGCTGCTGGATGCTTCTTGAAAACTCCAATTGTGTCTGCTTCCATTGTCTGTTCTGGCAGTGTGTTCCATGAACTCACCACCCCTTCCATGATAAACATGCCTCACATATCTCTTTTAAACACCCCCCTGACCCCTCCACCTTGAACCTGTGTCCCTGAGTAACTGACTCTTCCACCCTGAGAAAAGGCCTCATACTTTCCACCCTATCCGTGCCATTCACAATCTTATAAACTTCTATAAGGTCGCCCCTCAACGTCCTGCATTCCAGTGAACACAAACCCAGTCTATCCAATCTTTCTTCACAGGTAAAATCCCCCATTCCAAACAACATCCTGGTAAACATTTTTTGTCCCCTCTCTGAAGGATCCACATCAGAACTGAATGTGTTTTTCACTGCAGCATAGGAAATTGAGGGGTGACCTTGCTGAGGTTTATAAAATCATGACAGTGATTGATAAGGTGAATGACAAGGATCTTTTCCCTAGTGTGGGGGAGTTCAGACTCAGGGCCATGTTTGTAAGGTCAGAGGAAAAAGATTTAAAGATTGAGGAGCAACTCTTTTTTTCCCAGAGTGGTTTGTTATGGAATGAACTTCCAGATGAAGTAATGTATGTGGGCACAGTTACAATGTTTAAAAGATGCCATCTCTTGTTGCTAGTCGTTTTTTTTCTCCATTCTGTGCTACTGAATGCCCAAATTTCTGTGACATGCATTTCCGGAGGACTAACATGGCAAGGGAGTACACGTTAAATAGGAGGACCCTGGCAAGCACAGAAGATTAGACGGATCCTGGTTTGTGTGTTCCAGCCATCCGTGAAGGCAGCAGGATAGGCAGGTAAGGGAATTAAGAAGGATCAAAGCCACTGAATACATGAGCAGGGAGGTGTCATGTTGGAGCTTTACAGGATTTTGGTGAGACCACAGCTGGAATACTGTGTGCAGTTCTGGTCACCGCATTATAGGAAGGATGTGATTGTACTGGAGGGTGTGCAAAGGAGAACCACCAGGATGTTGCATTAGATTGAGCATTGCCTAAACCTGCAGAGTGTGTGTGTGTGTGTGTGTGGCTGTGGTAACCCACCTAGCCTGCACATCCCTGGACATTATGGGCAATTCAGCATGGCCAATCCATCTAACTTGAACATCTTTGAAATTAGAGCACCCGAAGGGTACCCAAGCAGACAACATGCAAAACTCCACAAAGCCACCCAAGGCTGGAATCAAACTCTGGTCCCTGGTACTGTGCTCCAACAATGCTAACCTCTGAGCCACTCTTGGCCAGGGGATTTTTTTTTGGATCCATATCAACTTGCTGTGCTCAGATTCACAGCTTTATTATGAACGGTCAAATCACCATAACTCCAATTTCGCATCAGAGAGAGAGAGAGATGACGGGTGGTGAAGTTTGATTTAATTTGACTTACTATTGTTACCTTTTTACAAATAAATTCATGGGATGGGGGCACCGTTGGCCAGGCCAGTGTTTATTGCCCATCCCTAATAGCCCAGAGGGCAGTTAAGAGTCACAGTACAAACAGGTAACCACCTTCCCGTCTTCTGGTTCTCTCTTCATCCAAGGGTTACCCCTCCCACATTGTTGTGGGCTCGATGGAAGGTTCCTTCCTGAAAGAGCATCTCAGCCCAGGCTGGGGCGTGGGTTATTGGACTTGGCTGGCTCTGTGTTCTCTCTGGTAGTAGGTTCTCCAATCGCGATCCTCTCCTTTACTTCACCCGTGCGACACCGGTCCAGGAACGGCTGGAGAGAAGCAGAGACCGGGAAAGGAAACGCCTGTAGCCAAGCAGGCAGACAGGAGCGAGGGGAGCCCGGACTCCGAGAGAGAAACAACGGAACATTGGCTGGGTTTCATCCAGAGGAGGGCGGGAGGAGTTACTGAGAGAGACAGGGAGAGGGAGAGGAGTTAGTGAGACAGAGAGAGAGAACGAGGAGTTACAGAGGGACAGAAAGAGAGGAGGAACAAGAGAGGAGTTACTGAGGGAGAGGGATGAGTTAGTGGAGGAGAGGGATTACAAAGGGAGAAGGATTATAGAGGGAGAGGGGTTACAAAGGGGTCACAGATAGAGGGAGAGGTGTTAAAGTGGGAGAGGAATTCCAGAGGGAGAGCAGTTCCGGGGGGAGAGGGAGTGAAAGTCGGAGTTTTTCGTTGAATCTTGAGGAAAAGGAAAGACAAGAGACTAACAAGGACAGGGGACTGGCTGGGGCGACCTCTCCAGCAAATTGCAGTCACTCCTTCCGCACGGTCTAGTGAAGGCAGTGCTGCCCAGCACAGAGAGCATCCATTCTGCGTTTGCCTATCGCCTGTAGGCTGGGGACACTGCCCTCTGGAAAGCGCTGTGCCCAAGCTGAGCCAGCGTTGTGCCCACTGGTCGTGCCTCAGATCAGCGCTGTGTGTGCTCAGTGTGGTCTTGTTGTGCCAATGGCTGCTGGTCCAGAGAGGAGGGAGCCGGCTGACCCTCAGGCTGGTGAAACCAGGCGCCAGTCCAATGCAGGAACACTTCCTGCTGGTCGAGGAGAACTCCACCTGCTGGCAGATCATCCAGGGGGACAGGCAGGAGGTGGAAAGGGCCCTCCTCAACTCCATTACTATCCCCCTCAAGCACCAGGCCGTCACTGAGGGAGATTATCTGAACATGACCCGAAATTGCAGATCGTTTGTGAGGGCCCGCAAGTATATCACTGTCCCCCTGAGCCCTGAGGAGGAACACTTCCCCTTGGCTTATTCCATGGCCATCCACCAGAGCATTGAGATGTTCGAGAGGCTTCTACGGAGCATTTACGCCCCACAGAATGTCTACTGTATCCACGTGGACCGCAAATCCCTGAGTCAATTTCATGCGGCCGTTCGGGCCATCGCTTCGTGTTTCCACAATGTCTTTGTCGCAGCCAAGCTGGAGTGGGTCACCTAATCTGGCTGGAGCAGAGTTCAGGCAGATCTCAACTGCATGAAGGAGCTGCTGGAGAGCCCTGTCCCCTGG
This sequence comes from Chiloscyllium punctatum, assembly GCF_047496795.1. Classification (NCBI taxonomy): domain Eukaryota; kingdom Metazoa; phylum Chordata; class Chondrichthyes; order Orectolobiformes; family Hemiscylliidae; genus Chiloscyllium; species Chiloscyllium punctatum. The sequence goes on along the minus strand of NC_092767.1, from coordinate 3,621,155 downwards.
AGGTACTTCATCAACGTGTGTGTCCAAGACTTCCCCCTGAAGACCAACCGGGAGATAGTCCGCAGCCTCAGAGCTCTGAACGGCTTCAACGTGATTGAGTCGGATCCTGCACCAGGGTTCAAAAATGTAACCGCATTCCTGTCTGCTGGGCCTCTCTCCATCCAAGTGTTTTCCATCCTCCCTCCCTCCATCATCCCTCTCTCTCTCTTCCAGTCCTTCACTCCCGACTGTACAAAGAGAGACAAGGTTGTTAAAATTGTTCAACTGCATGGAGGGAGGTTCAGAACGTACAAAGGAATAGAGAGGAGTTAGAGAGTTCAGCTGCAAACAGAGTAGAAGGGCAATTGATGTTTCAGGTCGGAAACTTTCATTAGAACCCAGGGAGAGGAAGGGGCTGCAGACAAAATGGGGGTGTGGGGCTGGGGAAAGGTGGGTGGGATGGCGATTGGTGGATGCAGGGAGGAGGTGGCTGTGATTGGACAGTGGGTGGGGGGGGAGCAGATGGGTGGAAAGGAAGACGGTCAGGTGAAAGGGATGGCGTAAAAAGAGAGGGCTGGGCCTGGGATAAGGAGGGATATAGACTGATTACGAGAGTATATAGGAATGTAGGTAGGTTAAGAGTGGAGGAGAAAGTGAGGACTACAGATGCTGGAGATCAGAGACAAGAATGTGGCACTGGAAAAGCACAGCAGCTCAGGCAGTATCTGAAGAGCAGAAGAATCAATGTTTCGGATATAAGCCCTTCATCAGGAATGAGGCTTGTGGGCCAGGAGGCTGAGAGATAAGTGGGAAGGGTGTGGGGCTGGGGGTGGAAGGAAGCTGGAAAAGTGATAGACAGATGAAGGTATGTGGCGGGGGGGGGGGGGGGTGGGGGTTGTGGAAGGTGGAGTGGACAGGTGGGAAGGAAGGTGGACCGGTCAGGAGGGTGGTGCTGTGTTGGAGGCTTGGGACTGTGATAAGTTGGGGTGGGGAAATGAGGAAACTAGTGAAATCAACAATGATCTGCCTGGTTGCAGGGTTCCAAGGTGGAATATCCAGGCGTCAGCTAGTAAGGGTTTGGTGATGGAGGAGGCCCAGAACCTGCATGCCCTTGGTGGGAGGGAGAGTTAAAGTGGTAAAAACAATGACTGCAGACGCTGGAAACCAGATTCTGGATTAGTGGACTTTTGCCCGAAACGTCGATTTCGAAGCTCCTTGGATGCTGCCTGAACTGCTGTGCTCTTCCAGCACCATCAATCCAGAAGGGGAAAGTTAAAGTGTTCAGCCAGAGGCGGTGGGGTTGGTTGGTGAGTGTGGGTGTCCCAGAGATGTTCTCTGAAACAATCCACAAGTCAGAGTTCTGTCTCCCCGATGTAGAGGAGACCACATAAGGTGCAATGGATGCAGTAGATAACATTGGTGGAGGTACAAGTACACTTCTGTCAGATGTGGAAGGATCCTTTGGAGCCTTGGACTGAGGTGAGGGGGAAGGTGTGGGTACAGGTTTTGCACTTCTTCCAGAGGACAGGGAAGGTGCCAGGAGGGGAGGGTGGGTTGGTAGGGGGTGTGAATCTGACAAGGTAGTTGCAGAGGGAATGGTCTCTGAAATGCAGATGGAGTGCAGAGGAAAATATGTCCCTAATGGTGCGGTCTGTTTGTAAGTGGCAGAAGTGGTGAAGGATAATGCAATGTATCTGGATGTTGGTGGGGTAGAAGGTGAGGACCAAGGGGTACTGTCTCTGTTGTGTTGGGAGGGGTGTGGTTTAAGGATGAAGGTACAGGAAATGGAGCAGATGCACTGGAGAGCATTGTCAACCATGTGGGAGAGGAAGTTGTAGTTTTTGGAGGTAGGACACCATCTGAGATGTTCTGTGATGGAAGTGGTCCTCCTGGGAACAGATGCAGCAGAGGCAGAGAATAAGGGATAATGTTTTTACAGGGGTAGGGTGGGAGGAGGTGTATTTCAGGTAGCTGTGGGAGTTGGTGGGTTTGTAGTAGATGTCCGCGGTTAGTCGGTTGCCAGAGATGGAGAGGTCCAGGAAGGGGAAAGGTGTCAGAGATTGTCTGGGTGAATTTTGAAGAAGTAACAAAGAGGATTAATGAGGGCAGAGTAGTAGATGTCATCTATATGGACTTCAGTAAGGTATTCAACAAGGTTCCCCATGGGAGACTGATTAGCAAGGTTAGATCTCATGGAATACAGGGAGAACTAGCCATTTGGAGACAGAACTGGCTCAAAAGGTAGAAGACAGACGGTGGTGGTGGAGGGTTGTTTTTCAGACTGGAGGCCTGTGACCAGTGGAGTGCCACAAGGATCGGTGCTGGGCCCTCTATTTTTTTGTCATTTACATAAATGATTTGGATGCGAGCATAAGAGGTACAGTTAGTAAGTTTGCAGATGACACCAAAATTGAAGGTGTAGTGGACAGTGAAGAGGGTTACCTCAGATTACAACAAGATCTGGACCAGATGGGCGAATGGGCTGAGACATGGCAGATGGAGTTTAATTCAGATAAATGTGCGGTGCTGCATTTTGGGAAAGCAAATCTTAGCAGGACTTAAACATTTAATGGTCCTTGGGAGTGTTGCTGAACAAAGAAACCTTGGAGTGCAGGTTCCTAGCTCCTTGAAGCAGAGTTGCAGGTTGATAGGATAGTGAAGGCAGCGTTTGGTATATGCTCCTTTATTGATCAGAGTATGGAGTACAGGAGTTGGGAGGTCATTTGTGGCTGTACAGGACATTGGTTAGGCCCTGTTGTAATATTGCATGCAATTCTGGTCTCCTTCCTATTGGAAAGATGTTGAAAGGATTCCAAAATGATTTACAAGGATGTTGCCAGGGTTGGAGATTGGAGCTAAAGGGAGACGCTGAACAGGCTGAGGCTGTTTTCCCTGGAGCATCAGAGGCTGAGGAGTGACCTTATAGGAGGTTAACAAAATTATGAGGGGCATGGATAGGATAAATAGACAAAGTCTTTTCCCTGGGGTCGGGGAGTCCAGAACTAGAGGGCATAGGTTTCGGTTGAGAGGGAAAAGATATAAAAGAGACCTGAGGGGCAACATTTTCATGGAGAATGTGGTACGTGTATGGAATGAGCTGCCAGAGGATGTGGTGGAGACTGGTACAATTGCAACATTTAAGAGGCATTTGGATGGGTATATGAATAGGAAGGGTTTGGAGGGATATAGGCCGGGTGCTGGCAGGTGGAACTAGATTGGGTCGGGATATCTGGTCAGCCTGGACAATTTGGAGCGGTGATCTGTTTCCATGCTGTACATCTCTGTGACTGTAAGTGGGTACTGCAGATGCTGGAGATTACAGTCAAGATTAGAGCAGTGTTGAAAAAGCACAGCAGGTCAGGCAGCATCAGAGGAGCAGGAAACCCCTACATCAGGAATAACTTCACAGAGGCCATTATCCAGTCACCAACTCACCATTTTGTTTACACATGGAGTCCTTGACACGGATCCAGCTTCCTCAGAGCCAGCTCAGAGTGAACAGAAAATCTGATCATCCTGTTTATTTTTTTTCGGAAGCAGCCTCAGGAGTAGCAGTCAAAGTCATCCCCAGGTGTAGGTAGGCCCAGGCAGCAGCAGCAGGGGTGCAGGCGAGGTCCAGGCTTCAGTCGGAGGAGCAGGCCCAGACTGTAGCAGCAGTGGTGGTAGTAGCTGCCTGGGCAGCTGAGCACAGCTTCAAATGAACAGAAATAAGCAGAAAGAAACCCCAGAAAACAATCACAACAAACCATGAAAAAACATTTGAAACTCCTTTTCAGTAGGAGGACACCAACAGCAGCACATAAGACACACTGAAGCTGTTTCGAAGTCAGTCTCCTCTCCTCGAGAGGATTGAAGAGTCCTTCATATGCTGATCCAGCTCCCCTAGAGCCAGCTCTCAGTGAGCAGATCCCTTGACATGCCTGTTTATTTTTCTTCCACTACCACCCGACAGCAGTCATGCTTATTTTTCCCTTGTACCCATGTCATGTGTGTAGGTGTCAGATGCAGTGAAAAACAACAAGTGTGTAAATCTTAATTTATATGGGAAATAGAACTCACTCACTTCAATAATTTCAGTCCAAGACAAGATCTGCAGCAGCAGTATCATCTGATATACTCTTGCAAGAGTGGTATCTACAAGGTAGGCACACAGTACAAAACCTTAATACAATTCATTTCTCTTTCCCTCCTCCCACTACTCTAAACCCAGCGCCCATTCCTCTTGTTTATCTCTTGCCTTATCTGGCCTTGTGCGTAACAGTACAGGTTTTGCTTGGCCATTTCACCACATCCCTCTGTGGTCTATTGTTAGCGTATATCTACCTTCACTGCCATCTGCTTCCTTGCTTGCGAAAGCAACATTTCCTCTCATTCTTCGTCCACACTGAGCCTTATGACCTCTTGATTGTGGTTTTTGTTTTTGCAGAAGTGGGAAACAGATGCTTATAACTGTTTGTACAAGTATATCCAGCTTAACCTACACTCCCCTTCCTCTTTCATGATTCAGCTTTGTGATTTTCGCAGACAACATTTATAATTGCTCCTCACAATTTATATTCCATCACCAGGAAGAAAGGAAACAGACAGTCCTGTTTATTTATATTTTATTAAACAATTCACAGTTTATACAAACAATTACATTTACAGCTGTATACAGAGAAACAGCAATTTTACAAGGGAGGGGAATGACAAAGCCAAGCCCCAAACCCTGACATTCAACCGGTTTTCAGGGAAAGGAGGACAAACCTCAAATCCCAGTTTCAATCATTACGAACAGTAACAATGACATTCATACATATCAGACAGTCCAACTGTGTAAGAAACAGAGCATACAATACAGACCCCCAAAAAACCAGCAAGCCTCCACCCCCCACCCCCCAGCTAAATCCCTCCCACCTTCTGGCCGATTTAAGGCAGCCCGCCCCTACGCGCCTTCCGACTCTCAGTCCGGCCTGACACACCTTTCGACCACCTGTAGGACAGCCCATCCAGATTACCCCTTCTAAGGACGACTGCGCTCAGAATGGCCTACCCACCTACTGGCTCTAGGGGCAACTGGCATCAGGGTGGCCTACCCACCCTCTGGTTCTCCAGGTGACAGCTTTCAGGACGACCCATGAATGTCCCAGCTCACAGTAAGCCCTGCCAGACCCAGGGACAGACAAGACAGTGCAGGTGATAAGCCCAACAAGAAACACAATAGTTAATTGTGAAAAAATTGAGTCCTTTCTGGTACACAGAGTCCAAATAGTGAGTCTTCAAAAAAAAATAGAGTTCTCAGGAACAGAGTCCACTCCAGTTTACATGTGTTGTCAGAAATAGAGTCCACTGCTAAAAACAAGGTCTACAACCAAGGTAAGAGTCCACTCCCAAAGGCAGCAAATGCACACCCCACAGCACACAGGTGTTCAGTCTCCATGGAGTCCTGGCACATCCTTGGAGAGCCAGGCCCACTCACAGGAACACAGTACATTGTAAAGGTGGTTAACTCACAGGGGTTTTGGTCCACTCCTGAAAGGAAGGTCTTCTCCCAAACTCCAGGATACAGCAAATGCTCACCTCCCAGCACACACACAGGTGTTCAATCTTCAGAGGCCCAGTGTCAGAGCTAGACCTCCCCACAGGAACAGCTCCTCTGGTAAAATGTATGTCTTCTACAAGGGCTCAGTCCAAACAGTGAGGACACATATAAAAAACAAAACTAGAGTCCAAGGGCTAAGCCCTACCACAAAATTAACATTGTCCTTTTCTCAAAAGTGATGAAGAGTAACACACAGACTATAACCAGTCAGTGAAACAACAGTCCCCTAATGAGAACTGAGTTACACCTGAAACACAGTATGTGCATCAGGAGTTTAACAGTCAGTCCTCAGTAAAGGAATGCCAGTTAACAAACTGGCTAAATAATTCAGCCAGTTCAGGAATCAGGTTTCCCCCACACAAAAAAACAAGCAGAAACCAACAGTAACACACTGACTGTGACCCAGCCAGCAAAGAGTCAGTCCCCTAAATCAAGAAGACCTCTGAATCTCCTGTTTATAAATTTTATGAAACAGTTTACAAAAACAGTTAACATTTACAACTGTATACAAGAGACAGCAATTTTACAAGGGAGAGGAGCATTCCCCTGTTTTTTTTATTTTATTAAACAAGTACCAAAAAAGAGGTTACAGCACAAGAGTTAACATTTACAGCTGTATACAATAGCAATTTTACAAGGGAGAGGAGCAGCAAAGCTCGGCCCCAAACCCTACCGTTCAACCAGTTTACAGGGAATTGAGGACAAACCACAAATCCCAGTTTCAAATATGAAAAGACAGCAACAATGACATTTATGCATAAGACAATCCTGTTACGTTAAAAAGTGCAGATAATGCAGACCAAGCAAGCCCCCGTCCCTCCCAAATTCCGACCACTCTATAGCAGCCCCCACCACGCGCCTTCCGGCTCTCGGTCTGCCCTGACACACCTTTCGACCACCTCTAAGACTGCCCGCCCCACTACCCACCTGGGGTGACAGCGCTGAGGACGGCTACCCACCTTCTCGCTCTCGGTCTGCCCCTACGTACCATTGGGCTCTCACCCACCCCGATGCGCCATCTGGCCAATGGCTATCCTGGCACACCTTTCGGCCACCTCTAGGACAGCCTGTCCCCTTCCCTGGGACGACAGCGTGCAGGGCAGCCCACAAGCCTTCTGGATCTCAGCCCGCCCCGACACGCTTTCTGGCTCTTGGCTGCTCTGATACAGCTTTCGACCACCTCTAGGACAGCCCATCCCGATTACCCCTTTTCAGGATGACGGTGCTCAGAATGGTCTACCCACCATCTAGCTCTCAGGAAGACTGTCATCAGGGTGGCCTACCCACCCTCCGGCTTTCGGGACAGCCTACCAACCTTCAGGTTCACAGGATGGCCTACCCACCCTCCGGCTCTCAGGGTGACAGCTTTCAGGACGACCCACCAGCCTCCCAGCTCACAGTAAGACCTGCCAGACCCAGGGACATGCAAGACAGTGCAGGTGATAAGCCCAACAAACCATATGACAGTTAATTACCATCAAACAGAGTCCTTTCTAGTCCAGAGTCTATTAACACAGACATTTTTCTTCAAAATGTAGAGTCCACTTCCAGACCTGAGGGGTGGAGAGAATGCCACACAAGGCATTGATGAGACCACATCAGAATCAGTCTGTACATTTTTCTCTCATTTAAAACATAAAATAATTACATTGACAGCAAGTTTCACCGGCCTTTTTCCCAGGGATGAAGGTTGAACAAATTGGCTTTTACACATTTAAGTTTGGAAATCTGAGAGATCATTTTGAAATGTATAAATTTCTCTGAGGGGACATGATAAGGTAGTTGATGGGACATTGCTTTCTCTTGTAGGTTTGACAAGATGTTCTGTAGAATAAGATATCGTCAGAGTCCTACAGCACCGAAACATACCCTTTCGTCCAACTCACCCATGCCAACCAGGTATCCTAATTGGAACTAGTCCCCTTATCCTGTCTTTGGTCCATATCCCTCTAAACTTGTCCTATTTATGTCGTCTGTTAAATCTTGTAATTGTACCCACTACAACAATTCTTTTTGGCAACTTGCTCCGTATTTGCACCACCCTCAGGTCTCACCTTAAACCTATGCCCTCTGGGTTTGGACTCCCCCATCCTGGGGCTATTCACTTTTATTGATTTCCCCCACAATTTTATAAACTTCTATATGGTCACCCTTCACCCTCCAATACTCCAGTGAGAAAAGTCCTAGCCTATCTAGCCTCTCCTTATAACTGCAGTCCTGGCAACATCTTTGTAAATCTATTCTGCATCCTTTGCAGTTTAACAACACCCTTCTAACAGCAGGGCGATCACAAATTTATCCAATACTCCAAAAGTGGCCTCACCAATGCCTTGCAGAATTATTTTCCCCTGTGAGGGCTGTTGCACTGTGTAAATCTCTTCTGTACGAAGTTGTGAAGGCTGAGTTGATGAAGTTATAAAAGGGTGAGCAAGGTGACCTTGTTTTAAAAAAAAGATAAGGACCCCGGGACAAACGATAGAAATGTGGAATTGAAATTGCAACCAGAAGAGCAGTGATCTTCTTGAATAGTGGAGCAGAATTGAAGGGACGAATGGCTGACTTATGCTATGATAGTGGTGGAGACAGGTTATGCCTTAGTTCAAATAAAGAGTAGGGAGTTTTCTGACCACTCAGCTAAGGGCTTTGGTGTCCCTCCTGATAACATGAACCTTGAAGTTAATCTCCCTCTGCACCAGTCACAGAATTAAAGAATTCTTGTGGAAGGATGCCATTCAGCCCATTGTGTCTGCAATTATTCCACATCTAGTACCAATCTCCTGCATTTCCACATTCAGCTCTGGCAACATCTTGTAAATCTTTTCTGAACCTTTTCAAGTTTCACAACATCCTTCCTATAGCAGGGAGACCAGAATTGCATGCTGTATTCCAGAAATTGCCAAACCAATGTCCTGTTCAGCCACAGCATGACCTCCCAACTCCTACACACAACGCACTGACCAATAATGACAAGTGTAGCAAACGACTTCTTCACTACCCTGTCTATCAGCGACTCCTTTTTCAAGAAACTATGAATCTGCATTCCACGATCCCTTGTTTCATCATCACTCCCCAGACTTTTCCATGAAGTGTATTATTCCTGCCCTGATTTGCCTTTCCAAAATGGAGCACCTCACATTTATCGACATTAAACTCCATCTGGCACTCCTCGGCGTATTATCCCATCTGATCAAGATCCCGTTGTACTCTGAGGTTGACTTGAATTATTACTCTGGATGTAGGTTTGCTCGTTGAGCTGGAAGGTTCATTTTCAGATGTTTTGTCACCATACTAGGCAACATCTTCAGCGAACCTTCCAACTCAGTGAGCAAAACCTACATCTAGAACCTCAACCTGAACTACAAACCTTCTCAAACCTTGCTGATATATTACTGTCATGTATAATGGAGTTACAGTAAAAAATGTTGTCTTATATGCTTTACAGTCAGATATCGATAGGTTAAGGTGGCAAAAATGTTGGCAAATGGAGTGCAATGTGGGAAAATGTGAAATTGTTCATTTGGAAGGGAAATCAAAAGAATAGAATATTATTTAAATGGAGAAAGCGTCAGAAAGCTGCAACACAAAGGGACTTGGGGGAAGTAGTGAATGAAACATGGAAAGCTTGCACACGAGGGCAGCAGGTAATTGGGAAGACTAATGGAATGTTGGACGAAAACAGAAATTTCTGGATAGACTCAGCAGGTCGGGTAGCATTTATAGAGAGAAAACAGAGTCAATGTTTCGAGTCTGGTGACCTTTCTTTAGAACTGAAGTGGAATGTTTGCCCTTATTTGAAGGGGGGTTGGAGTATAAAAGTCAGGAAGTCTTACTGCAAATGTGCAACGTGCTTGTGAGAGCACATCTGGAATACTGTGAGCACTTCTGGTCACCTTATTTCAGAAAACATGTTGTTTCATTGGAGGAAGTTAAGAGAATGTTCAGTGGGATGGCTCCATTATGGAGGGATTATCTTAAAAAACAAAAGGTTAAACGGGATTCTACTCACTGGAGTTTTGAAGAATGAGAGGTGACCCCATTGAAATGGACAGGATTAAGGGGCTTGACTGGGTAAATGCTGAAAGGATGTTTCTCCTCATGGGAGAGTCCAGGTCCGGGGGGGGAGGGTATTGTCTCAGAATAAAGGGGCACCAGTTTGAGACTGAGATGAGGTGGAATTTCCTCTCTCAGAAGGTTGTGATTCTTTGGAATTCCTTGCCACAGAGAGCTGTCCTTGTATATATTTAAGGCTCAGATGGATAGATTCTTGCTCAGTTGGGGAATTAAACGTTACGGGGATAGGGCAAGAACATGGACTTGAGGAATGTTGAATCAGCCATGATCCTAGTGAAGCTGGCTTGAGGGACCAAATGGCCGACTCCTGTCCCGACTTGTTAATGGTCTTACATTTACTGATGAACCTGTTCAAAGATGTTATCGCACAACTCTGGAACAGAAGTGACTTGAACCTGGGTCTCCGAGGCTCACACCACATGGATCCTAGTTTACTTTATATCATGCACTTGACATTCATGCTGGTAGTTACGGCTGCAACTCGCACCAACCTGCTTTAGATCAAATTAATGAAGCAAAGCCAGTGCAGGTTTTCAAAAGGTAAGTCTCCAACCTCGCATCATGCATTGATGAAGTAGCTGAGAATTTGAATGCAGAGAATGTTGTCTGAACTGGATTCAATGAAGTGTTTCTCTAGGCACTAGATAAAAACAGCTGAACAACAAAATTGACAACACAAGCCCTGATTCATGGATTTTGTTTTGGACTTGAGGTTGGTAGGTTGGTAGGTGGGAATGATCCACACAGCTGGGACATATAAACATCAAGACCCGGAGCAGGAGAAGATGATTTGGCCCTCCATGAGGCCCACCATACTATATGATCGTGGCTAATCCTCTATCTCAATGCCATACTACCGCTTTCTCCCCATGCCTTTGATGCTTTTGAAACCTAAATATTTGTGAATCGCATTCTTGGAAATATTCAATGACTCAAACTCTACAGCTTTCTGTGGTACAGAATTCCATAACTTCACTATCCTGTAAGTTAAATGTTTCCGTTTCTCAGCCCTAAATGGACGACTGCTTTTATTCAATATGTCAGTGATATCAATCTTGGAGTATGTGGCAAAATACCCATATTCGGGGCAATGATAAACCTGGAGGATTGGCAAATGGTGAGGATGATGTGAATTGTCCAGAGTCACCACAGTGAACAGACAGCATCCAGTCAGAGGTGAATACAGAAGAGAAGGATGTGTTTTGGGAGAAGGATGTGGAGAGGTAATAGAAATGTAATGGCACAATCGTAAAGAGTGCGCAGGATTAGAGGGATCTGACAATAAACATTCATCGACATTAGAAGATGGGGGAGGCCATAAGAGCGTAGAAAAGCAGAAGGCTTCATAAATAGAGGCATTGATGCCAATAAATGGTTGAGTTATGCTGCATGTCGAATTGGTTTAGCCCCAGTTGGATTGTTGTGGTCATTTCCGGTGACTATAAAACGATGTGAGGGCCCTCAGGACAGGGAGGAGATTTCGCAGAATGGTGCCAGGATTTAAGTTGGATGGCACAGTTGGAAAGGTCAACGATGCTCCCATTGGAACAAAGGAGATTGGGGTGAGGTTTATTCAATAGGTACATGGTGAGCACTCGGTAATGAAGACAAGGAAATATACTTCACTGTTCACCGATTGTACAAGTGCAATGGAATGCAAATGTAAGATTTTGGGTTAGAGGCATGGTGGGGAGATCTGAGGAATTGAAATGCAAATGAAGCCTAAACTACATTTGTATGAGATGATGGCAAGTTCCGATGTAAGTTGGAAAAAGAAAATCTGCTCCCATATATACAAGGAACAAGAGTAGGCCATTGGCCCTTTTGATCCTGTTCCACCATCCACATTCCTGCATACCATCTATCATCCCCTTGGTAACCAAGGATCCATATCTACCATGCATGATGCCACAAGGACCGAGGATAAAAGATATCTTTTGACACAATGTAAATAAAGTGCCTTGTGTCTTGCGGAAGGGGTGGCACGGTGGCTCAGTGGTTAGCACTGTTGCCTCACAGCACCAAAGACCTGGGTTCGATTCCAGCCTTGGGCGACTGTCTGTGTGGAGTTTGCACATTCTCCCCATGTCTGCGTGGGTTTCCTCCGGGTGCTCTGGTTTCCTGCCACAATCCACAAAGATGTGCAGGCCAGGTAGATTTGTTGTGCTAAATTGCCCATAGTGTTCGGGTACATTAGTCAAGGGTAAATATTGGGTAGGATAATGGGTGTGGATGGGTTGCTCTTCAGAGGATTGGTATGGACTTGTTGGGCCAAATGGCCTGTTTCCATACTGTAGAGAATCTAATGTGTGGTGTCCTTCACTATGAGAGAGGAGCTTTGGATTCAAATCCTACTCCAGGAGCTGATGGCCATAGGAAGGTGTCTTCATTGCTTTTGTGAGACACTCAAGGGTATGGGCCAAGTGCTACAAAATGGGATGAGAATAATTCGAAGCTGGTCTTTTTGACCAGTGCAGACACGATGGGCTGAAGGGCAACTTATTATTTTGGTGCTCTAAACCTCAATAACCAGAGAGCATGGAGTCACAGCATCATACAGTATGGAACAGACCCTTCAGTTCAACCTGTCTGCGCTGACCAGTCATCCTAATCTGACCTAGTCCCATTTGCCAGCCTTTAGCACATATCTCTCTCACCTATTCCTATTGATGTCCACATCTAGATGCCTTTTAAATATAGTCATTGTACCAGCCACCTCCACCACCTCTTGGTAGCTCATTCCAGGCACACATCACCCACTGCGTGAAAAAGTAATCCCTCAGGTCTTTCCCCTCTCAACTTAAACCTATGCTTCTAGTTTTGGACTCCCCCACCGTTGGGAAAAGACCTTTGGCTATAAAGCCGACCTGGAAGGAATCAAAATGGGGCAAGAACAGAAAAGGAGGTCAGCTAAACAATTCTGAGCAGCAACAGAAAAGTGCAGCCAGCACGTAAGCAAGCTAGCTAGCTTACTGAAACTGGCTCCCATTAAGTGAGAAGGCAGGAAGACTGAAACAACACTCAACAGGTGTTGTAGAAGTTTAAGGTCAATGATCTAATGCTAAACGTCACGTACCTAGATCAGGATCTGATTGATCAGTTGTGTTGCTAAGGCTTGAAATCAAAATGTAATTCGTGAAAGGGGAACGCTGATTTGTGTGTAAAAGTGTGATTGCAACTGCCTGTTTCAGACTCTCCAGGCAAGGGTGGGCTTTGACCCGGCTGGTTGAGTCTTCTTGCATGTATGTGATAAAGGAAGCTGTGTGAAGTGTACTATCATCTGGCTGATTATTTCAACATCTATCCATGCTTCTCCTGATTTTATGAACTTCTGTAAGGATACCCCTCAGCGTCTGACCCTCCAGGGAAAATAGCCCTCGCCTATTCAACCTCTTACTGTAGCTCAAGCCCTCCAATCTCGGCAACATCCTGGTAAATCTTTTCAGCACCCTCTCATGTTTAACAACATCCTTTCTTTCGAAGGGCGACCAGAATTGTATGCAGTATTTTAAAAGTGGCCTCACCAATGTCCTCTACAGACAATAGATCACACTTGGTAATGGCAAAGGCATATCAGAGATAATCAAAGATACTCCTACTTATAGACAATAGGTGCAGGAGTAGGCCATTCAGCCCTTCGAGCCAGTATCACCATTCATTATGATCATGGCTAATCATCCACAATCAGTATCCTGTTCCTGCCTTATCCCAATAACCCTTGATTCCACTATCTTTCAGAGCTCTATCCATCTCTGTTACAGCTGCAACATTACATCCCAACTCCTATACTCAATGCCCTGACCAATGAAGGTAAAGGTATCAAACACCTACTTCACCACCCTGTCTATCTGCAATGCAACTTTCAAAGAACTATATCCCTGCACACCATGTCCTTCTCTCTAAGGCAAAAGCTCTGTGTTCAAGTCCCACTCCAGGAGTTGATGACCACAGGAAAGTGTCTCCATTGCACTGGTGAGGCATGAAAGGCAATGTTCCCAGTGCTGGAAAATGAGACTGGAGTAGCAAGGAGCCTGTTTTGCCAGCGCAGACATGGTGGGCTGAAGGATCTATTTTTCTGGTGCTCTCAACCTTTATAACCAGAGGGCACAGCTTGAAGCCAGATCCAGTGGGAGAGCTTGAGGATGGGTTTTATGTTTGCTCAGCGAATGAGCATTGGGAGATGGTTTGGGAGGCAGGGATATGGGGAAATTGGCAGGTGACTGGCACTAGGCAATAGGAGTGAGAAAGGCCTGAGGGGCTGAATGGCCTTGTTCTCCACTGTAAGGTGAGTAACTGAGCGAAGGAGTGTGCATGGATATTGCTGGAGCTGGGGCGAGGAGAGTGCAGAGGAGTTGGGGAGGGAAAAAGCCACAGGTGAAGTTGAAAAGCTATCATTTCTGCTTTCTCATCTCTCTCACTCTCTCTTGCACTTGTCTTTTAGAAATGTTGGCAATACCACCACGATACCCTCGACCAAGTCATCTTGACGGCGCAACTGAAAGACCAGCCGAACATCAGCCCCTCCATCTTCATGGGCAGTGCCTACTTCATGGCCTCCAGAGAGTTTGTTGGCCATGTGTTTGACAGTGCCGAGATCCAGGCCTTCCTCAAGTGGTCGGAGGATACCTACAGCCCGGACGAGCATGTGTGGGCTACCCTGCACAGAATGCCCAATGTACCAGGCTCCATCCCATACACCCAAGCAGCCACCAGGACACTTGGCCGGGCAGTAAAGTGGTCCTTTGAGGCTGGTGACGTTGCGAGGGGTGCCCTATACCCTCCCTGCACGGGAAGGTATCGCCACTTGGTCTGTGTGTATGGGGCAGGAGATCTACATTGGGTGGTCCGTCAGAGATGTTTCTTTGCAAATAAGTTTGACCCCAACATGGACAACACGGCAGTACAGTGCATGGAGGAATATCTCCGAAACAGGACACTTGGTAAAACTGGGGCTGGGTTAGAGGTTGGGACAGAGTAAACCTCGGTGATGGTGGTAGGGGTGGTGGGTGAGACATTGGAAACACTGAGAGACTGGGCACTGTGAAACTGGGCACTCTGAGACTGTATAGTATAACACTGGCTGCTGTGGAGGCCAGGCACAGTGAGACTGCATGCTATAACATGGCCACTGGAACACAAGACAGTGTGAGGCTGGGCACGATAGTGTTGGGCACTGTGGACATTGGATACCTTAATACTATCCACTGTAACACTGGGTGCTGTGAGACTTAGCACTGTAACATTAGTCACTGTAAGAGTCAAAATGTGTGGTGCTGGAAAAGCACGGCAGGTTAGGCAGCATCCGAGGAGCAGGAGAACCGATATTTCAGGTATAAGCCCTTCATCAGGAATGTGGGGGAGTAAGGGGGTTGAGAGATAAATAGAGTGAGGGTGTGGCTTTTGGGGAAGGTAGCTGGGAAGGTGCTCAGTAAATCCAGCTGGGGGGGGGGGGTGATTGTGATTGGTCGGTGGGGAAGGTCGAACATATGGTTTGGACGGAAGAATGACAGGTCAAAAGGGGAGAGCCGACTTGGAGGGTTGGATCTGGGATGAGGTTGGGGGAGAGGAGAGATTTGGAAACTAGTGATGTCAATGTTGATGCCATGTGGTTGAGGGTCCCAAGGCAGAAGATGAGGTTTTCTTCCTCCAGTCGTCAGATAACTTGGATTTGGTGGTGCAGGAAGTGTCATTGTGGAGTGGGAGGGGGAGTTGAAGCGGTTGGCCACAGGTCGATGGGGTTACTTGTGCCCAGTCTCACAGGGACACATCCACCAATAATACTCAACACTGCGCGAGTGGACACTGCATTACTGGAACACTGCACGAGTGGACACTGCATTACTGGAACACTGCACGAGTGGACACTGCATTACTGGAACACTGCACGAGTGGGCACTGTACAGCTGGACACTGCAAGACCAGTGTTGTGACCATCACTATTTTTTTTATTTTTCTCATTTTGGTTTGGAACTGAGTCCAAATTGAGAATTGAAATTTGAACAGTGACTAGTTCTTCTTTTAAAAAAAACTGGACAGACAAAAGACTGATGTTTGCTGTTAGGATCTGGCCAGGAAAGGTAATGCAGGTGAATTACTGCTCTCTGAACACAGCAGACGCTTCAGCACCGAGATGTAGTTCTGCTCAGGGACTGACAGCTGGATGGATATTGAATGGGTCAGTCAGTAAGAGGAATGCTGCCAGGCAGGTAATCACAGAGAATGGTGAGAAAGAAAGCAAAAACCATGAGTGACCTCGCTCTGACTGGATTTTGGGCTTGGAGGAAGTGCTTCTTTGGAAGTTGCTGGACTGGTCTGATCTTCTTTTTGGTTTGACTTTGTCTCGTTATTTCCCCAGTTGTTAACTTGTTAAAAGGTCTGAGATGAGAATGTGAGTCTTTGGGAATGAGTATTAGTCTCCACAGTTCTGCAGAATTTGTTCGCATTGACTGGTGACTTTAAATTCAAACATGGTGTACAGTTCTTGTGCCTGTAATACAACCCAGCATCAAAGGATTTCATGATGGCCTATTATTTATCATTGAAACTGTTATCAACTGGCAAATTAAAATTTTAAACAAGTTTATCTCTTAACTGTCTGCTGGTGTGCGAATTGGGGGGGGGGGGGGGGTGCATGGGTTTATGATCATCTGTGTTCTGCATAGTGACATAAACAGAAATTAACAATTTATTAAGTTATAAACTTGACATCCAAGATCTGTTATTTGTAAATTCTGGTTAGGAACAATTGAACGATTTTGTGGGTCATTGAATGGTTGAATGTCACTGTGTTGCAAATGCAGTGATCGGGAGGTTGGTTTTGGTTCAGCTTCATTTTTCTGTATCATTCCGGACACCGTACCTCCAGGCACAATAACTCTGGACACTGTCAGTCTGGTTACAACACTGTCACTCTGGACACTATCACTAGATACTTTGAGATCGGACTGTGACATTGGACAGTGTAATGCTGATCATTGCGATGTCAGATGTTTTAACTATAGACACTAACACTGGAAATAGTGACACTGGATATCATTTGGATGCAGATAAAAAAAGGAAAACAGTCAAAAAGAAAACAAATGAGATAGAATCTACTTGGAGAAATGGGAACTAAATGGGACTGAGTGAGACTGATTATGGCTGTTTAATGAACAGAAATCAGAACACTGCAATGATGTCCACATTTAATTGAGGGTCTCGGGGTGGATTGTATAGAGAATATCAGATATGGAGGAGTGCGTTTCAGACTGGAATCTAATCGAGGGGTTCAGGGTGGTTTCTGTACAAATGATGGAAGCTGACCTATGTGTGTGAATGTCCTGAGTTAGTCTAACATCCAGGGATTATTTAATGGAGCTTGCTTCATACTTCAAGGACTCAGACATCTCCATTTTATCTGTCTCCCACCAAAATTGACAGGGCAATGACAGCAGAAGCTATACAAAGAGAAATGTTGTCTCTGTAATGCCACATGTAATGCCATCTGTATACATCCAGGGCAGGAACAATCCTGGGATTGATAAGAGTAAATCTCCCTCCACTCCATCCTCATCAAACACTCCCAGGACAGGGACAGAATGGTGTTAGGTACAGAGGAAGAACTCACCATGACATTGTTCCCATCATTGTTCCTTTGGCTATGGGTTTGAAATGCCATCCCCACACTGTCAATGACTATAGATCTGTCTCTGAATTTTGTTTCATCATTTAAGATTTATTCAGCCAGGTGAGCCCTCACAGCTCCCTCTCCCTCATAGGCATAGACAGTGTGTCTGTCTCTCCTCTTCTGTCTCCCTATTTCTCTTCCTGTGTGTGTCTCTCTCTCTCTTTGCCTCTCACTTCTCTGCCTCCCTCCCTCATCTCTGCTTTCTGTGGTTTTTCAGTGGGTTCGTGACACCATTGCGATGTTAAGAGAGACTGTACTATGAATGTCACAGTGTTTGCTGTGCCCTGGAGGGTGGAGGACTAGCTGGTGGGCAGTAAACAAGGTCATTTCCAGCTTGGTGAGCTAGTACCACCCCAGCCTCAAATTTACCTGGACCGTCTCAGAATCCTTCCTCCCCTTCCTCGACCTCTCCATTTCTATCTCGGGGGACCGACTCAACACAGACATTTACTACAAACCGACTGACTCCCACAGCTACCTAGACTACACCTCCTCCCACCCTGCCCCCTGTAAAAACGCCATCCCATATTCCCAATTCCTTCGCCTCCGCTTCATCTGCTCCCAGGAGGACCAATTCCACTACCGAACAGCCCAAATGGCCTCCTTCTTCAAAGACTGCAATTTCCCCTCCGACGTGGTCGACGATGCTCTACATCGCATCTCCTCCACTTCCCGCACCTCCACCCTTGAACCCTGTCCCTCCAATCGCCACCAAGACAGAACCCCACTGGTCCTCACCTTCCACCCCACCAACCTCCGGATACATCGTCATTTCCGCCACCTCCAAACAGACCCCACCACCAGGGATATATTTCCCTCCCACCCCTATCAGCGTTCTGGAGAGATCACTCCCTCCACAACTCCCTCGTCAGGTCCACACCCCCCACCAACCCAACCTCCACTCCCGGCACTTTCCCCTGCAACCGCAAGAAGTGCAAAACTTGCACCCATATCTGCCCCCTCACTTCCCTCCAAGACCTCAATGGATCCTTCCATATCCATTGCAAATTCACCTGCACCTCCACACACATCATTTACTGTATCCGCTGCACCCGATGTGGTCTCCTCTACATTGGGGAGATAGGCCGCCTACTTGCGGAACGTTTCAGAGAACACCTCTGGGACACCCGCACCAACCAACCCAACCACCCCGTGACTGAACACTTTGACACCCCCTCCCACTCCACGAAGTTCATGCAGGTCCTTGGCCTCCTCCATCGCCAGACCTTGGCCACATGATGCCTGGAGGAAGAGCGCCTCACCTTCCACCTAGGAACCCTCCAACCACATGGGATGAATGTAGATTTCTCCAGCTTCTTCATTTCCCTCCCCGCACCTTATGTCAGTCCCAACCCCCGGATTCAGCACCGCCCTCTTGACCTGCAATCTTCTTCCCGACCTCTCCGCCCCCACCCCCTCTCCGGCCTATCACCCTCACCCTCACCTCCTTCCACCTATCGTATTCCCAGCGCCCTTCCACCAAATTCCCCCCCACCTTTTATCTCAGCCCGCTTGGCACACTAGCCTCATTCCTGAAGAAGGGCTTATGACCAAAACGTCGATTCTTCTGCTCCTCAGATGCTGCCTGGCCTGCTGCGCTTTTCCAACACCACACTTTTCAACTCTGGTCTCCAGCATCTGCAGTCCTCACTTTCTCCGAGTTAGTACCCAGTGGGGCTGCCTGAAGGGTCACTGCTAAAGACACAGACACTTTCAATTGACAGCAATGAGTAGCTTAAGGGAACAATGTTTCCAGGTTCACTGAAAAGACTTACAGTGGGTGGGAGAGAAAGCTGTGGGGACGACCAAAGATATGGGCAACTTCATTGAGTGAGGAAGGAATTAGCAAATGGAATATAATGTGCAGCAGATATTTCCAAGCTAACTTAGTGACTGATTAAAATTCCCATTCCTTGCCCAGTCCATCCTTCTCCACCCAAAGGTGATTTGTCCCTGTGGGACAGCAGTGTAGGTCAAACTGCGGGATATGAAGATGGGAACTGTGAAGTGTTCCCAGTCTGAGCCACAACATGAGGAGCACAAGGATTGAGATGATTATTCTGTCGTGGAAGGTGAATGAGTTTTGGAAACAGGGTCCCTGTGATTGACAACACTATAAACCTGGCAGCATCCAGAACCAAAGTAAGGCATCAGAGGAATCACAGATGGAAGTGGGAAGGGACTGGGCAAGGGCAGAAAAAATCGAGTCAATGTTCTGGGGACATGAGTTTGAATCCTATCGTGGCAGATGGTGGGAATTGAATTCAATTTCAGGGGAAAAGGATGGAGTCTCCCCATTAAAACATTGTTGTGAAAACCCGTCTGATACATGAACGTGCTTTAGGTAAGGAAATTTGCCATTTGACCTGGTCTGGCGTATATGTGACTCCAGACCCACAGCAATGTGCTTGACCTTTAACTACCTTCTAGGCAATTGGGGATGGAAAATAATGCCGGCCCAACCAATTATGTTCCCATTTGTGAACAAATTTAAATAAAGTTCTCCAGCTCTGGTACCCTCCTGTGCCAACTCTCCAAAATTGATGAATTCTTTGGCAATGCAGTTCAGTTCAGTTCAGTTCCCAGTTCAACGTTTAGCTCAACTAACAGGGCTTGTGTAGCTCTAATTTTAATGTTTGCTTTAATGATTAATTGCATTAGGTACTTATCTGTGATCGTCACTCAACTTGTTGAAGATCATAGAATCCCGACACTGCAGAAAGAGACCATTTGTCCCATTGAGTTTGCATCGACCCTCCACAACCCAGGCCCTGGTCATGACACGGGCTGCTTCAGGCACAGCCAACTCCATTTTCAGCTTGTCTTTCTCCCAGCTTCACAATTATTCATCCCTTTGTCTGCCAGATTGCTCTTCTCTCTCTCTTTCTGGGCTCCATCTATTGGAGGACTGGACACAAGTAAGTTGTTCTCTCTTACTGGTTCCCTTCATGCGAGTTTCAGGTCTAATCTGGTTGACAATGTCCTTCACGAAGTGACGAATTTGGACCCTAGTGCTGCGACTGCAAATCTGATGCTCCCCAGTCAGAATCTGTTCTCCATCCTTGCCATTTGAAGCACGTCTTTGAGGTGGTGTTTAAAGGGCAATCAACATTTAGGAGTGAAGTGATGTAATAATCAGCAAAAACAACCTAGACCATGTCTGTCTTGCTACCAGTTGTTAGGAAGAAGTACTTTACTGTGTTGCCAATTTCAATGCCGAAGCTGAAACCGAATAGTATTCCTGTTTTCATTTCCTCACTCATGTCTGAAACATACATCTTTAACCCTACATTATATATCATTCAGAACTATTTAATGTCTTCTGAAAACACTTCTGGGCCAGACCAGATAAGATTCCCAGATTCCCTTTGGTGAAGGACATGAGTGAAGCAGATGTGTATTTACAGCAATTGGTGTTTGGTTCTGCAATGGGACTATGAAACTAACTTTCAATTCCAGATGGATTAATTATTTGAGATTAAATTCTGCCAATTGCTGGTATTTATATCCTGGGTCACTGCAGCACAAGTCCAATGAGGTTCCTCCAGTCCAACTACATCACAATTTACATTATTCCCCAAATATCAACACCTTAGTTTCCTACAGCACTGTCTGTGCAGCAGCTCATTTGATTCTTCTTCCCCACCACTTACACCCATTTATTACTGTGTAGCTGCTACAGTTTGATTTCAAAATGTGTGCATTTCAGTTGGAAAAATACAAATGATTCTATAATTTTAACTTTATTAATTGGTTGGTTATTAATCATTTATTTCATTCTTAGATTATGGATTAATCAGTTCATTTCAGATGGAAAGATCACTGAGATAATGCAGGGCTGGCATCTGAGTATTTGTGTGATCAAAGGATCAAGAAGTTGCCAACTATTTGGACTCTATATTACAGTGTGGCGTATTTCTCTCACCTCTATAAAGGATAAAGCAAAACACATGAGACATTACATTGACTCAAGAAAAGCAACTCCTGGAATTCTGAAATAAAATGGGAGCGATGTTGAGTCTTCCTTGTTTCAACAAGACTCAGTGGAAAATTTCAGGAGCAGCTGGTAAGCGTTGGGGTGTGGGTGACAGCCTCAAGCAGAGGGACATGGAGCTGTGATTGTGAAGGTTTTATAGAATCCTAGAGGTCTACAGCATGGAAACAGGCTTTTCAGCCCAATTTGACGATGCCACTCAGTTTTCACTGTTAAATAGTCCCATTTGGCTGTGTTTGGCCCATATACCCTCCCCCCACTCCCCCCCCACCCCCCCCCCCCCACCCCCCCAGTTGTCCCTCACCCCCAGAGAATATGGATAAAGGGGACTCAGTAATAGCAATGCCACTGAATTTCATGATAAAATGGTGAAACTTAACAATAAGTCTCTATACAGAAAGTAATCCTTCGTGTCGAGGAAAGAGCAGTAATGTGGTGAGGTGATGTAATGCACATGTGCAGGACAAACAAGACAAGGAAATACACGATGAACAATAGGACCCTGGGAAGCATTGACAATTAGAGAGATTTGGGGGGAATGTACACCAGTCTCTGAAGGTAGATAAAGAATGGAGATAATATGCTTGCTTTTATTAGCCTGACATCTTGTTTCTGTCCATGGGATTTTCACTTGCGATCTCTTCCTCTCTTGAACTCTCTTTCTCTCATTCCCTCCCTCTGACTGTCACTATCTCATTCTCTGTCTGTTGGTTCTTCTCTTTTTCTCTCAATGCATTTTCTCTCCCTCTTTCTCCCTGGGCCCTCTGCTCTGTACCAGCGGTGGGGAAGGGGGATTGGGAAGGTTTGGACTTAGTGCCAAAAGTTGCTGTGCAGTTAATGCAGTAGGATACACATTTCCCCTGTCTCTCCCTGGTTTTACCCTCACGGCTGTCCAAACCGGGCCAGGGGGTGGAGGGATGAGTGGAAGGGGCATAAAGTACCTTTCTCATTGAGTGTGTGATCGGTTGGCTGCAGACTGGAATCTTGCTGTGCATTACAGCAGTCAGTCAAAAGACCAGTTAGTCTCTGAACATACTCACCATGTCCTTCAGCCCAGGGGTTGTGAGTCTGTGAGGGGAGGCGGAGTAGCCATGCCCCTGAGTTCTTTAGCGGAGGAATGGGAAGCAAGGAGGTGGTGGGAGAGAGCCAGGGAGAGGGGGAGTGTTTGATGGGGCTTGAGGGGGGAAGGGACTGTTTTAGGAGAAAGAGAGATGGAGGGGTGAGATGACAAAGAGGCAGAGTATGAGACAGGGTGGAAGAGTGGTCTCCCCACGTAGGGGAGTAACAATGCCATTCGGGGCAATGCCTGAGTAGCTGGACAGCACCAGGATCATTTAATGGGGGGTGTGGGAGGAGAATGGGGGGTTGTTGGTGGTTGTGTTGGTAGGGAGGCATAATGGACTGAAAGGATTATCTGTGTGATGTGAAGCTACCATAATTCTGGAACTGGGATCTTGCTGTGCACAAAAGCAGTCAGCTACAGGCCAGTTCGTCCAGGCAAACTCATTAATCTCTGCGCCAGGGAGTGGGCTCAGCATGATATGGGGGACAGCAAAATATTTGTGAGGGTACACATTTGGTTAGAAATATATTTGTGAGGGCAAAATAATTGGGGAAGGGCAAACGTTTGGGAGGGGAGTAAAATGGGAACAGAATAGGGGGATGCAATATTGTGTGGGCACTTTCAGATCAAAGAGAAAAAGACAGGGTGAAAGAGAAAATGAGAGAAAGAGACAGAGGGAGTAAGTGACAGAGAGAAGAGAGGAAGAGTGGGGATGAAGAAACAGGAACAGAGAGAGAACAGAGAGATCGAGGAGGAGGAAAGCAAGCGAAGAACAGAGACAGAGAGAGCTAGAGAATCTCAGAGAGGGAGAGAGAGAAGGGTAGAGGGAGAGATAGGGAAGAGAGAGAGAAAGAGAAAGATGGAGACAGAGAGAAAGAGAAGGACAGTGAGAGGGAGATAGCAAGAGGGAGGCAGACAAAAGGACAGACAGAGAGAGAAGAGAAAAGATCAGACAGGGACAAACAGAAGTTAAGACATGGACAGACTGAAGTGGTGATACTCATATTCCAGTTAGTCCCAGCTCTCTTGGTGGTGTCTCATATTCCCTCTCTCCCATGGGGTTTGCTTCAGCCTGGGAATGTATCAGTGTGTTGTATATTTGTGAGTAATCTCGGTGTCTGTGTCTCTGTCCAATGGAATGTCTTTTGTTTTGGGGGTTAATTCCCTCTCTCTCTTGTGTTTAAAATGATCCCCTCTGCTGAACACCCCGTGCCACTGCACAAGCATCAACAGCATTTCCTTCAAGTGAACTTTTTTGGAATTGAAGTAACAGGTTGTTATTCCATCAAAAAGTCTGATCCACTGCATTACTCCCTTGATGTAAAACATGCTGTGCCAGCAGCTACCCTGACATATACAATGTACTGGGGGAATGTTCAGCTCAGTGTTGTTGTTACTGCCAACATTTATAAACTTTCAATTGTTAGCTGGCAACAACAAGTCCCTTCAATATTACCTTACTCCCACCCTGATATACTTTCCAACCATCAATAACCACAAAGCAGTCTGGGATTATTCAGCACCTAAATGTGATCTTCAATAAATCACCTCACTTTCACACAATGATTCAAACAACATGAAAAAATGACAAATAAAAACTGGAAGAACTGCGGATGTTGTAAATCAAAAACAAAAACAAAAGTTGCTGGAGAAGCTCAGCAGGTCTGGCAGCATTGGCGGAGAGAAATCAGAGGTAATATTTCAATTTACGTGGCCCTACCTCAGAACTGTCATCCAAACAGGAGCTGAACATACTAAACTGCCCTATGTGAGGTCAGTTCCCTGAATAGCCATCCCCAACCAGCAAAGGGTCTCCTCACGTACAACTACCCATAAAGTGAACACAGGCGAGAAGTCATTCCCACTCACCTCCTTTCCAATCATCCAGAATGCAAGAAAGATGCAATAAAAATTCTAAGAAGCAGATTGGCTAAAATTGCCCAGCAAGATCTTGAACTGACTTGTAATACGGCAATTATAACGGTTGGAATTTATATATCTATATAAATCTGCCTCTGTGGTGTGAATCACCATCACTGCTTGGACAGACATCCCATGTGACAATCGGTGCAATGATGTCCCACACCATGAAGCAAAGAGCATCTTGTAAATCACAGTTGACAGATGATTCATATTCTTTTAGCAGTGTGCTGCTGATGGACTATGAATCAACTGGTGATTCATTTACAGTTTCCAACCCACGAGTCTCTCAATGTTGAATTTCAGTTCAACTGGAGGGCACAACAGACAGAAAGCACTGCAGATGCTGGAGATTAAAATGAAAGAGTGTGGTGCTGGAAAAGCACAGCAAATCAGGCAGCATCCGAGGAGCAGGAGAATCGACATTTTGAGCATAAGCTCTTCATCAGGAATACACAATAGCAGCACCTACTTTCACTCTGTCTGGCCAAATGTTCTTGATCCTAATTGGAGCCTTGGAGCAGCACAAAAATGTCAAATATCCTAAATCACACGTCAGTCACCACAAACCAACTTGGCTTTCATCTGTGAAAAATCCTTTTGGGCCAACCAATTTCCACAGTGGTGAGGCCTCTGGACCAGGTCCAATAACTGAGATTTCACAAAGTTGATGGAGTACTGCATCAAGGTGGAACACTATGGCCTCACAATGAATTGGTCTAAAAATATATCCGGGCATTTATCTCTAAAATGTCAGTACCAACAAAATAATAAAAGCAATCATAAATACTTATGCAAATTAATAGCCTAAAATGAAATAACAATCCCAAGCAAATGTACATGGGGAGTATCTTCACATAGACCATTATCGTTTGGGGAACATCAAAGGATAACAGCAACAAATGGCAAGATGGGAAACGTCCTGTTTGACAAAGTTGTTTGATCCTCTGTGGGACAGCTGCTACCACAACACTCCAGATCTCAGTGTTTGTCCTGTTAAACTGTGCACCACAGCATTATGCCTCTTTCTACAAATAGCATAACTCACATGTCTTTTGACAAACAAATAATTCAACAATACACATCATAAATAGAAACCTGTGCTTAACACCGCTCCCAGTGGGCTGTCCTCACAAATATTATGTCCCCACACATCCACTGATTGATGAAAACACGCAGATAGTCAATGCCATCCGTGCTCACCATCAGTTATCACTCCATAATGACTTGCTCAACTCACCTTTTGCTAATATTGTAGCTGGGCTCCCATTTGGAGCAAGCTGCCTGAGCAAGATCCACTCACAACATCTCTTTCCATCAAGGAATGGGAAACACCAGGTGTCACTGAGAAGTGGGTCATTACAAAACCCATCTGAGAAATAGCAGGCTTTAAACTACTACTGCTGAACCCTTTCTGAACCAGATCGGGTCAGTGCTCAGCCAAATTCCATCAATGTAGCCTCAGTGTATACACATTCTGTACAGGATAGAGAAACCCACAATGATGTGATATCATTGAGATTTTTGTTTGTACTTCAATACTCCAAAGACTGGATTAATCTGATCCTATTAGGTCTCAAATGCTAATTCCAACTTGTATTCAAACAATAAGACTTGCAGATGTCACGCACTCTCAGTCCCATCAATATTGAAATATCTTTCAATATTCTTTTCAGCAATGACCTTCATTTTGCTGAGGCTAGTCAGGCAATCAATACCTCATGTTGTAGAACATCCTGAAAGCTGTTTTACTAAGTACTGTTATCCCACTGCTTTTCTTGTTAATTCAATTTTGCACTAGGAGAAAGTGAGGACTGCAGGTGCTGGAGATCAGAGCTTAAAAACGAGTTGCTGGAAAAGCGCAGCAGGTCAGGCAGCATCAAAAGGAGAAGGAGAATCGACGTTTCGGGCATAAGATTAGATTAGATTAGATTACAGTGTGGAAACAGGCCCTTCGGCCCAACATGTCCACACCGACCCGCCGAAGCACAACCCACCCATACATTTGCCCCTTACCTAACACTACGGGCAATTTAGCATAGCCAATTCACCTGACCTGCACATCTTTGGACTGTGGGAGGAAACCAGAGCACCCGGAGGAAACCCATGCAGACACAGGGAGAACGTGCAAACTCCACACAGTCAGTCGCCCGAGGCTGGAATTGAACCCGGGTCTCTATTTTGAATAATTTAAGAATAAGAAAAAATGGAAAGATATGGCTGAAGATGAGCCAGCTAAGCACGGTAATCAATGCCTATGCCATCATCCTTTTTCCACCACCACTTCACCATCATCTGCAGTGGACCCAACCAACATTGAAGTTGCTGATCCTTAGACATGTACTGCTTGACCATTGCGAGCCAATGGCTGTGCCAAACCTACCAACGTCAGAGCTGTATAACTCACCGGAAGACCCACCTCGTCGATGTTGCCATCGTGCCTTTCCACCACTGCACTGGTGCTAGTGCTGGACCCAACCAACAATAAAGTCGCCAAACCTCAGGCACGATCTTTTGCCTCTGGGTTGATCTCGCTGATGTCGTCTCCAATATGACAGACACTGATTTTAGGTCCTGTGTATGCTCTGGAAAAGTAAGTAGCGGCACACTCGAGGTGTGTCCTGGGCCCACTCTTCCCTGTGTTGGACGCTTGCTGCCATGATACTGTCCAAGCTCAGGACAAGGTCAAGAAGAGAAATATCAAACAGAGAAGCAAAAGAAAGAAAGAGAAAAGCGGTCGGGGCAAATGAGTTCTGGCACAAGAGCCGTTCTGCCATATGGTGCTGCCATCTTAGGACAAAGCAAACTTGTTGCAATCTTACTAACCATACCTCCTATATTTACATCCAAATCATTTATGTAAAATGATAAAAAGTAGTGGAACTAGCACCAAATTCTGTGGAGCACCGCTGGTCAGAGGCCTCCAGTCTGCTAAACAACCCTCCACCACCATCCTCTGTCTCCTATTCCAAAGCCAATTTTGTAACAAATTGGCAAACCCACCCTGAATCCCGTGTGATCTAACTTTACTAACCAGTCAACCATGCAGAACCTTGTTAAAGGCTGCACTAAAATCCAAGTCAACAACTTCTGCTCAGCCCTTAATCTTACTGATTACTTCCTCAAAAAAACTCAAGCAAGTTTGTGAGGTTCGATTTTCCTTGCAAATAATCCATGCTATCTCTACTCAATCCTTGCCTGTCTAAAAGCATATAAAGCCTATCTTTCAGAATCATCGCCAACAACTTACCCACCACTAAAGTTAGACCCACAGGTCTATAGTTCCCAAGCTTCTCCTCACATCCTTTCTTAAACAATAGCACAACATTAGCCAAACTCCAGTCCTTTCGTTCTTCACCCATGTTCATAGATATACAAATATTTCTACTAGATTCCCCGCAATTTCCTACCCAACTTCCCACAACATCCTGGGACACATATAATCAGGCACTGGAGGGTTACCTATCTTTACATTTTCTAAGACCTCCAGTTCTTCCTCAAACTGTTTTTTAAAAATCAATATTTATTTCCCGGAGTTCTCGAGCCCCCATTTCTTTTTCAACAGGAAAAATTGGTGTGAAATATTCAGTTACCATCTCTCCCACCTTCTGAGGTTCAACACAAAGACAACATTGTTGATCTTTAAAGGGTCCTACTCTCTCTCTCTCTCTCTATCTCTCTCTCTCTCTCTCTCTCCCCCATTGCTCTCCTGCTCTTGAAGTGTTTATAGAATCTTTTTTGGGTTATCTTAAATCTTGCTTGCCAGGCTATCTAATTTTCCATTTTTGCCTTTCTGATTTCCTTTTTAAGCATGTTCATACCCTCTTTATACCCTTCAACCAACAGGACCATATGCTTCTGAACTCTCATTATCACACTTGTAAAGACTCCCACTTGTCAGTCATACTTTTACCTGTAAACGGTCTGCTCTAATCAACTTTTGAAAGTTATTGCATCATTCCCTTAAATTTTGCCTTATTCCAATTAAGAGCTTTAACTTTTTTGGAAGATTTATCCTTTTCCATAGATATTTTAAAACTAACAGCATTACAATCACTAGTTCCAGTCATTTGCTCTGCGTTATTTTGCAAAAAATATTCAAGTTTTGCTCGTTCTCTACAGGAACATTTATATATTGATAAAGAAAATTTTCTTGAACACATTTAACAAATTCTTCACCAACCAAAACTGTAACACTACGACAGTGCCTCAGAAATATCTATTCTAATTGCAGTAGTAATGTATTCCTTAATTAACTATGCCATTTAATTAAGGAATTAATTACTCTCTTACTATCCCTCCTATAACACCTAAAGCCTGAAATGTTGAGCTGCCTCTCTTTTCAATTCCTCAACCAAGCTCCTGTAGTAGCTTTGACATCCCAAACCCACATTCCCATACATGCGCTGAGCTTATCAGCCTTACCTGAGGGTTAAATCATTCTCTGACCGCTCATGTCTGTCTTTTCGAATAACTTGCTCTTTTCTGATTCAGAACCATCCTCATATTTCTGTCTATTCACTGTTACTTAGAAGCTCCCAACTCACCACTCTAAAAATGTTGACAGGATCCGAAAGTAGAACTAGCAAATCTCTCCAGTCGGATATTGGTCCCTTTCCAGTTCAGGTGAAACCCATTCTTTTTGAACAGATCTTTTATGTCCCAGAAGAGATCCCAACGATCCAAGAAACTGAATCCCTGCACAGTGCACCACCTTTTCAGCCACTGATTTATCAATCCTATCCTTCCCTCAAGCGAAACCCCAAAAACGCAGAAATGCTGTGCCGTCCACATTTCGGAAATAAGCCCTTCATCAGGAGTGTGACTTGTTTTCAATAGATTCCAGTATCTGCAGTAATCTGCTCCTACATTTTCCCCAGTATCAGCTTTTATTTCTCCCTGCCTCACAATTATCCACCCCCTTTATCAGTGTCTCTTCTCTCTCTTTCTGGGCTCCATCTCCACCTATTACAGGAGGGAGAGCCAATAACTGCACTTTTTTCCGAGCTACTTTCAGTACTGATGAAGGGTCACTGAATCTGAAACGTTACCTTTGTTTTAACTCCACAGAAGCTGCCAAACCTGCCGAGTTTCTCCAGCGATTTCTCTTTTCATCCACATTCACTTCCAGATGACGTTCCTAACACGGGACCGCACTTCTATTGGCTATAAGCACGAGATTGACAGATGTTCTGATCAATCAGAGCTGGATGAGAGTAAAGGCCCGCCCTGAGGGCTCACGCGGGGTCTCGAGGCGCGGCCGTTTAACCGACTCTGCGCGAGCTCGCGGAATGGGGCCTCGCGCTGGAGAGAAATAAGAGTTTATTTTTAAGTCTTTCTAGTGAAGGTGAGAAAACATCTATGATACTAATCAGTAAATTGTTAATGTGCGGATACACTGAGGAGGAAAGTTTTTCTATCCAATTACCTGTCCAAATGATGTTGGCACTCGGGGTTAACAGGACACCAGATCAGGATGAGATCCATCCAAGGATTCTGATTGAAGTGAGAGGGGCACTGGACACAACATTACAGTCTCCTCTGGACTGAGAGGAGGTGTCAGGAGACTGGAGGGTTATCAACATTATGACCTTGTTCTGTGAAGATTTGTAAGTTAATTCTGGAATTGACAGCCTTGTCAGTTTAACACACATTGATGGGAGAGCTTCTGGAAACAACTATTGTGATAAAATTGATAATCACATGGATAAAGGTGGGTTGGTTAAAAAACTGTCAAGGGGAAATTGTGTAAAACTATCTTGCTGAAGTGTTCTGATGACTTAACAGAAAGGGTCGATGAGGACAATGTAACTGATGTGATTAACAGGGATTTCCAGAAGATAGCATACAACAAGTGGTGCAGAAGATTATAAGTCATGGTACAAGAGGCACGGGCAACATGGAAAGAACATTAACTGAGTGATAGGAAAGAGAGAGTAAATGGTCAGTGGATTTTTTTTGGCTGGAGGAAGAAGATTTGGAGTGGAGTTCCCAACGGGCCAATATTGGGACCAGCATGTTCCAGTAAGGAGAAAGGATAAGGATAGCAAGGTAAGGGAACCTTGGATAAAGAGGGAGGTTCAAAATTTACTCAAAAAGAAATAAAAGCAAATGGAAGGTTTAGGGAGGTAAAATTGGGCAAGGACTTTAAAGAATATAAAGAAAGCAGGAAAAAATTCAAGCAGGGAATTAGTAGAGCAAGAAGGGACCATGAAATTGACAAATAGGTTTAAAGAGAACTCCAAGCTATTCTAGGCATACATTAAAAATAAAAACAAGAGGATAACGAGGGAGAAGGTAGGACCATTTGAGAATAAAGGAGGAACTCGTGCTTGGAGGCTTGCAAAATCTGAAATGAGTACTTTGTGTCAGTATTGACCCAGAAGAAGGATTTAGAGCATAGTGAGGTTAGTGTGGAGCATGCTAATATGCAAGGGCATTTTGAGATCAAGAAAGAAGTGATATTGGGTTTTTTGAAGAGCACTAAGGTTGATAAGTCGCAAGGGCTTGATGCTGTCTCCACCAAATTTTTTAGTGAGGCAAGAGTGGAGATTACTGGGACCTTGACCAAGACATTTGTATCTTCACTAGCCACTGGAGAGGTACCGGAGGACTGGCAAGCAGCTAATGTTGTTCCTCTGTTCAAGACTGCAATTAGGGATAATCCCCAGGAAGTTATAAACTGGTGAGTCTTTCATCAGTCATTGGGAAGCTATTGACAGAATTCACCGGGATCGGATTTAAGCACATTTGGAATAGCACTGCCTAATTAGGGGCAGTGAGCATGGCTTTGTGTAGAGCAGGTCATGTCATACTAACTTGGTTGAATTGTTTGAGGAGTTGATCAATGAGAGTAGAACGAGTGGATATTGTCTCCATGGATTTTAGTAAGGCTTTTGACAAGGTCCCTCATGGTAGGCTCATCTAGAAGAGTATAATGCATGGGATCCATGGTGACTTGGCCGCATGGATTCAGAATTGGTTTGCCCATAGAAGGCAGAGAGAAGTTGTGGAAGGGTGTTTTTCTGGCTGGAGAATGGTGACTACTGGTGTTCTGCAGGGAATCACACTGGGACCTCTGCTTTTTAACAGATATAAATGACTTGGATGTAGTTGTAGATGGGTGGGTTAGTGAGTTTGTAGATGATGCAAAGATCAGTAGAGTTGTGGATATTGTAGAAGATTGTGAGAGGATGCAGCGGCATATAGATCAGTTGTAGAAATGGCAGATGGCGTTTAATCCGTCTAAGTGTTTAGGAGATCAAATGTTAAGGAAAAGTATACAGTTAAGGGCAGAACCCTGAACACATTGATGTACAGCAGAATAGTAGGGTTCACATTCGTAGCTCCCTGAAAGTGGCCATGCATGTAGATAGGGTATTAAGAAGATGTGTGTCATACTTCCAGTATTGGTCAGGACATTGAGTCCACAAGTCAGGATGTCATTTTACAGCTGTATATGACATTGGTTAGGCCATATGTAGAATATTGCATTCAGTTCGAAGTTAAAAATCACACAACACCAGGTTATAGTCCGACAGGTTTATTTAGAAGCACTAGCCTTTGGAGTGCTTTTGGTGGTTGTGGAATATAAGATCGTAAGATACAGAATTTATAGCAAAAGTTTACAGTGTGATGTAACTGAAATGATATATTGAAAAAGACCTGTGTCTTATAACCTTATACTCCACAACCACCTGATGAAGGAGCAGCACTTTGAACGCTAGTGCTTCCAAATAAACCTGTTCAACTGTAACCTGGTGTTATCTGATTTTTAACTTTGTACACCCCAGTCCAACACCAGCATCTCCAAATCATGGCATTCACTTCTGGTTGCCACATTACAGGAAAAATGTGGAGGCTCTGGAGAGGAGGCAGAAGAGATTTACCAGGATGCTGTCTGGATAGAGGGTATGAGATATAAGTAGAGGCTTGGAAAAACTCCTGTTGTTTTCTCTGAGGTATCAGAGGCTGCGGGGAGACTTGATAGAGGTCTATTGGAGACAGTGAGGAAAGTGGATGCTGGAGAGTCAGCTGAAAATGTGTGGCACTTGAAAAGACATAGCAGGTCAGGCAGCGTGCAACACGTGATGATGTTTTGGGCAGGATCAAACTTCATGACTGGGGAGGAGGAAGGGGGTTGGGGTTAGGGAAAGGTGGGCAAATTTAGGAAGTGATAGTGACATGTCGGTGGGAAGGATGGAGCGGATAGGTAGGTAGATCAGGTCAAGAGGGCAGATCCAAGTCAGAGGGTTGGATCTGGGATGGGGTGGGGGTGTAGGGAGATTTGGAAACTGGTGATTTCAATGTTTATGCCATGTGGTTGTAGGCTCCTGAGGTGGAAGAGAAGGTGTTCCTCCTCCACCTTTACATGTGGCCTTGTGCAGGCAGTGGAGGAGGCCCAGAATGGTGGGGTTGGTTAGTGCTTACAGACCAGAGATGTTCGCTGAACCATTCCGTGAGTTTGTGCTTGGTCTTTTTGATGTGGAGGAGACCACATCAAGAGCACCAGATGCAATAAATGAGATTGGAGGATATACAAGTAAATCTCTGCCAGATTTGAAATGATTCTCTGGGGCCTTGGATGAAGGTGAGGTGGGAGGTGAGGTCACAGGTTTTGCACCTCTTTCGGTAGCAGGGAAGGTGCCAACAGTGGAGAGGGAGTTAGTGGGAACATGGACCTAACAAGGGAGTCATAGAGGAACGGTTCCTATGGAATGCAGATAGGGGGAATGAGGGAAAGATATTTTTGGTGGCAGGATCTGACAGCAGATGGCAAAAGTGGCAGAGGATGATACATGAGATTTGGAGATTGGTGCAGTAGACTGAAGCAGCCAAATACAAGGAATAACTGGCATTAAAGGAAACTAAAATATACACCAACCAAAGAAATACGAAGCTGGCAAATATGTCACAGTGTAAAATCACAGATTTCTTTCTGCTCTCTATCTTTGGATTATTCTCTGTTTTTCTCTGACCCCTCAATCCTTTGTGCACCTTAATGTCCTTGAAAATATATCTGACAGTCAAGACATTGATAAAGAGAATAAAAGTGAATGGGAACATTGGTTCATGGTGCTTCCAGGCTTTAAAGTAGTAAGGAGTGTTCTTCAAAAGAAAAGAAAGTACAAATTGTTGCCCGAACACTCATTGCAGTGTTTTCACTGCAATACTTAGTTTTCATCTGATGAGAATAAAGGGCGACAAATTTATCAAAAGAAGAAAACAACAGTGAACCAGACAGAACAGTCAATGGTCAAGTGACTGAGAATGTAGAATACACTACAAGCAGGAGTGATGCCCAGGAAACATGATTGATGATAATAATAATATGCAAATCTGCGAAATATAACATAAAAAACAACGAACAGTAGATCAGATGGTGACATGGCCAAAACATGGTGAGTGTTGCATGTAGGAAGACCACACTTATCCCGAACCAGGAATATAATCACCACTAGGCTAACTGTAAGAGAGAAAACAAAAGAGAGACTTGAAGTTACTGGCCAAACATTCTCCATGTCTGAGGTCAGACAATAGGTATTGGCACAAAATTAATTGTTGTTCCATGTCATGAGGTTTAAAGAATCTGAATCACAGAAGCTCACTGTCTCTAAATGAATCGTTTGCATTTTTTAAAAAATCATTGGAAACAACAAGAGCAGCACAGTCCTCGCAGAAACATGGTCATGTACTTTTTTTTTGAGGTTGGCAAGTTTCACCTGCTTTATAGGTTACTTAAACTGGCTGAAGTTTCCCATAAGACCACAATATCCAGGCAAAGACATCCCGGATCATGGAAGCCAGGACGAGTTGGAATGAAAGGTTTGTTTCCGTGCTGTACATCTCTTTGACTCTATGACCTAACTTGGACATTGATTGTGAAGTTTCTATATTTGATTTTGGAACAACTCAGATTACCTCCAGAATAGTATATTCACACTATATGAACTACAGTACAGGGCACTGAATCACTCCACAGTGTCCACAAATGGACACATTCCACAATATGGATGAGCAAGTGATCAAGCATCGAGTCCCTCCATCGTGCACAGGACTGAACATCCTGACAATCTGAACCATGAATTATTCAGAAATGAATCCAATCACCATGTTCCACGTTGGATACCCACTGTAATCAGAAGAACTTCAACATTCTCTCGACCTGTCCAAGATTATATTCCCCAGTGAAATAGAATCTGAATCCATGCACCATTGGTCATTGCAACTGTTCAGGTTAGAAATCAGACTCTTTATCTGGGATTAAGCAAAGCTTCTATCTTTGGCCCTCTCCTTGTGAATGGTAAAGATCCTTCTCCTAGATTTTGAACACTCACGGGGGCTAGAAGTTGCCATAGTCTCCCCAGCATTCTCCATAGAGATCATTACAGCTTTGAATCAAAGACGAATAAACACATAGCTAAGTTGATAGCCAATGACAAAATAACAATCCCAAAGGAAGGCACAATGGAGTTTCTTCATACAGACCATAATTGTTCAGAGAACATCAAAGGATAACAGCAACAAAGGACAAGGTGGGAAACATCCTGTTGGACAAAATTGTTTGATCCTCTGTGGGACAGCTGCTGCCAATGCACTCCAGATCTTAATGTTTGTCCTATTAAACTCCACACCACAGTACTATGCACTGTTTTACAAATGGCACAATTGCATGCCTTTTTCATAAACAAATAATTCAACAATATATGTCATCAATGGAACCCTGTGCTTAAAACTCCTCCCAGCAATCTGTCCTCACAAATATCATGCTCTCATGCTCCCACACATCCACTGACTGACAAAAACGCACAAGATGATCAAACCATTCTGTGCTGAGCCTCACATTGTTCCATAACCACTTGCTCAATCCATCCATTGCATCTGGGCTCCCATTTGGAGCAAGGTGCTTGTGCAAGATCCACCAAGAAAATACCTTCGCATCAAGGAATGTGAAACATCAAATGTCACTAAGCGGTGGGTTGTTACAAAACCTATCTGAACAATAGCCGGCTTTGAACTATGACAGAGAGAGACTGATCTTGCTAAACTGCTTGCTAGACCAGTCAGGGCCAGTGCTCAGCCAAATGTCATCAATGTGGCCTCTGCAAACGAGTTATAGAGAAACAGACAATGCTGCACATTGCTGAGGAGCCTCTTACTTGACAAACTATTCGTTTTTATCCCAGTAAGTGAGGACACCATCATCTAGCAATGGGATTTGCCTTGCTAAATGGAATAAAATAATTACCAGCCATCAGTAGATATAAATATGATTCAATACAGAAATTTATATCAGTTAAGTTGTTACAAAACTTACCAGGGACACCAACAGTTTCGAGGCTGCATCCATCTTGGACTCTGAGGTATCCTCAACACTAGATAGGGCAGAGCCAATCAGCCTTTGAGCTGTTCTGAGGGGCCAGGTATGATTTCTTTTGATGACATTTGGTTGAGCACTGGCCCGAACTGGTCTAGCAGCAGTTTATCAAGATCAGTCTCTCTCTCTCTCTCTCTCTCTCTCTCTCTCTCTCACACACATAGTTCAAAGCCAGCTATTGGTCAGATAGGCTTTGTAACGACCCATCTCTTAGTGACCTTTGGGTTTCACATTCTGTTTGTGAGGTCACAGCTTTCAAGCGTTCCACATGTTTGTTCCGGACTGTCTCACTGTCCCAAATTTTGTAAGTGGCAGGACCTGACCTCAAGTTGAACTTGCCTCATAACCATACAGGGTCATTCCCTTGGTTCAAGCACCAAACTTCATCCCGTTAATTAAATTGTCTCTCTTGCTTAGAGGAGGCATTGCTGTTCCTGCACTCATTTCACCCTGCCCCCAAGGTCTGGAAATATCTGGGTTAACCTGTTGCAGAGTTTTCTCCCCTTCAGCAACTCTGTTGAAGGTCTCCCTGTTGTGAGAGAAGTGGACCTATAATCAAACAGGAACAAGGATAGAACATAGAACAATACAGCGCAGAACAGGCCCTTCGGCCCTCGATGTTGTGCCGACCTGTGAAATATTCTCAGCTCGTTCCCCTACACTATCCCAAAATCATGCATGTGCTTATCTAAGGATTGTTTAAATCTCCCTAATGTGGCTGAGTTGACTGCCTTGGCAGGTAGGGCTATCCACGCCCTTACCACTCTGCATAAAGAACTTGCCTCTGACATCAGTCTTAAATCTATCACCCCTCAATTTGTCGTTATGCCCTCTCATCATCGTCCTAGGAAAAAGTATTTCACTGCCTACCCTATCTAATCCTCTGATCATCTTGTATGTCTCTATCAAATCCCCCCTTAGTCATCTTCTTTCCAATGAGAAAAGACCCAAATCTCTCAGCCTATCCTCATAAGACCTTCCCTTCAGACCAGACAACATCCTGGTAAATCTCCTCTGCACATTTTCCAATGCTTTCACATCCTTTCTGTAATGGGGCGATCAAAACTGTACACAATATTCCAAGTGGGGCCGCACCAGCATTTTGTATAGTTGGTATCAAGAGACACTGCAGGCCACTTCTTTAAGCCTGTCTTCAACATTTGGACCACTCATTCTGCTTGACCAGCCATTCTCAACAGAGGGGGCCACATTCTCACAATTGAAGGGGGCCACAGTCTGAAAATCCTGAGAAGGAGAGTCCCAAAGGTTTATGGGGGGGCCTGGTAACTGAACCAATGAAATACCTAAGCAACAACCTTCATTAGAGTCAGTCGTTTCCCACCTATTTATAATGTTGTTCCATCACACCGTTTGAATTTGGCACAACTGGTAAATTACTTTCCTTCAGCTCCTCTCATGCAGCCTCACTTCAGAGTCAGTCACAAAGCAACATATTCAATCAATAAAGTTTCTCTTAGTAACTTTAAAGCATATGTGTTTGGACATATCATATGCTAAGGTAGGTTGTGAAAAGTGCTTATTACTGTATATCAAGTCACTGAAAATGTTTTAAAACCCAAGATTTGGGTGACAGCATTTTTTGTCGGAAATGTATCTGTGTTTTGTGTGCTTATTCCTAAGTCAAAAACATTTAGGAGCCTTCCCAAACCATTTCTCAGTCATGTTGTCAATTTAGCTAGAAGAAAAAGCAAAATCATTTTTTTTTTTCATTTTTGGAAGATTTTAGTGAATGCGTATAACAAGGAATATTGAAAAGGGAAAATTATATTATTATGCATGTATGCTATGTCATTTGTTAAATCTCAGTTGAAATTTTGAATTTCCACAATAATTTAATTAATTTGGCAACTAAACATATGTAGTGAGTTTTCCCAAGTCACTACAACATCTCTCGTACGCTTCATTGAGGTAAGATGTTACGCAATGTTATATCATGACTACTGCTATTCTTTATTACAGCTACACCATGAAAGGATGTTGGGTGTATGCTTATTTCATATATATAATCTAAGAAAAAGAAACAAAGCAAACAGAAGAAATTAGTTCTGGGGCAGGGGAGGTGTGCTGGAACCAGAGAAGAGCTCCTTGGGAGAACATTGGACAACAGATGCATAGAACTGTCGTTATATGCCGAATGCCTTTCGACTTTAGGAAATATTCAACTCCCCTACTGGTAAATGACATTCCATTGTCCGTGACCACTTCCAGGACACTGTATATCACAAAAGATACTGACAGCTTCTCAATTGCCATCCCTGAGTTTGCCAAACAGACTTTATGCATTATCCAACCACTTTGAATGGGCATTCACACTGACCAGGAACATTGTTCCGATGAAAGGACCAGCATAATCAACTTGTAGGCAAAAGTGAGGACTGCAGATGCTGGAGATTAGAGTCGAGTGTGTGGTGTTGGAAAAGCACAGCTGGTCAGGCAGTATCCAAGGAGCGGAAAATTGATATTTCGTGCAAAATAATGTAAGAAAAAGAAACAAAGCAAATAGAAGAAATTAGTTCCTGGAAGGCCCTGGAACCTGAGAGGAGCTCCTAGGAGGGTAGCGGCCAAAAACTGGTTGAGAATCACTGGGCGAGACCATTGGACGATGGATGAAGGGCTTTTGCCTGAAACTTCGATTTTCCTGCTCCTTAATGTTGCATTTCCAGCACCACACTAACCAACATCTAACCGAATCCAGGGTTTATGCAGCCATTCCCACAACTGTGGGAGTGCTGCTGGTAGCAATTGTTATCCTTCTTGGCACTCTGGGCATATCCAACCTTCTTGCAAGTATCTTCATCTTGGAAACCTCTGGATGACCTTAGTCAAGTTTGGTAGCAACCTTTACTCAGGATAATCACCCTTGCTCCCCGTAATTATATGCCGTTCTCTATGGTGATCTGGTCTCACTAGGTCTTTCTGGGTATGATGGCCCTTGTGTCTCCCCCATTACGACCAGCTGCTTTAGTTTTGCTAGGATAGCATCTTTTTGTGTCCCTGGTTGGATATTGTCAGCAGTGACCAGAAGGGTGTCCAGGAAGTTTAAAACCTAAATGAACAGTTTCAGGGGAGGCACCACTAGAACATAGAACATTACAGCACAGTAGAGGCTCTCCAGCCCTTCCCATCCAACCTACGCTATTCCATTTTTATCCATACGTCTATCCAATGAACATTTAAATGACCATCGAGTCGACTACTGTTGCAGGCAGGCCGTACCACACTCCTATTACTCTCTGAGTA
The DNA here is from genome assembly GCF_047496795.1 of Chiloscyllium punctatum. Taxonomy (NCBI): domain Eukaryota; kingdom Metazoa; phylum Chordata; class Chondrichthyes; order Orectolobiformes; family Hemiscylliidae; genus Chiloscyllium; species Chiloscyllium punctatum. The sequence goes on along the minus strand of NC_092767.1, from coordinate 3,582,243 downwards.
CAGAAGCTACCTCTGATATCTGTCCTCTATCTATCACCCCTCAATTTAAAGCTATGTGCCCTTCTGCTAGCCATCTCCATCTGAGGAAAAAAGCTCCCACTGTCCACCCTATCTAACTCTTTGATTCTCTTATATGTCTCAGTTAAGTCACCTCTCAACTTTCTTCTCTCTAACGAAAGCAGTCTCAAGTCCCTCAACCTTTCCTCATATGACCTTCTCTCCATTCCAGTCAACAATACAGTAAATCTCCTCTGAACCCTTTCCAAAGCTTCCACATCCTTCTGATAATGTCATGATCTGAACTATACGCAATGCTCCAAGTGCGGCCACACCAGAGTTTTGTACAGCAGCAGCATGACCTTTGAAACTCGATCCCTCTACCAATAAAAGTTAACACACCGTACCCCTTTTTAACAACCCTATCAAAATGGATAGCAACTTTCAGGGATCAATGTACATGGACACCGAGATCTCTCTGTTCATCTGCACTACCAAGAATTTTACCATTAGCCCAGTATTCTTTATTCCTGTTGCTCCTTCCAAAGTGAATCACCTCACACTTTTCCACATTAAACTCAATTTGCCACCTCTCAGCCCAGCTCTGCAGCTTACCTACGTCCCTCTGTAACCCACAACATCCTTTGGCACTATCCACAAGCTTAGTATCATCCGCAAATTTACTAACCCATCCTTCTACACCCTCATTCAGGTCATTTGTAAAAATGACAAACAGCATGGAGTCATAGCCTTGCGGTACACCACTAGTAACTAAACTCCAGAATGAACATTTTGCATCAACCATCACCCTCTGTCTTCTTTCAGCTAGCTAATGTGTGGTCCAAACCACTAAATCACCCTCAATCCCATGCCTCCGTATTTTGTGCAATAGCCTACCATATCAAACACCTTACTGAAATCCATATATACCACATCAACCACTTAACCCTCATCCACCTGTTTGGTCACCTTCTCAAAGAACTCATTAAGGTTTGTGAGCTATGACCTACCCTTCACAAAACCATGTTGACTATCCCTAATCAACTTATTTCTTTCTCAATGGTTATAAATGCTATCTCTTATAACCTTTTCCAACACATTACCTACAAAGGAAGTAAGGCTTACTGGTCTATAATTACTTGGGTTGTCACTACTCTCCTTTTTGAACAAGGGAACAGCATTTGCTACCCTCCAGTCTTGTGGCACTATTCCTGTAGACAATGATGACATAAAGATCAAAGCCAAAGGCTCTATAATCTCCTCCCTGGTTTCCCAGAGAATCCTAGGATAAGTCCCATCCAACCCAGGGGTCTCTCCTATTTTCGTACTTTAGAGAATTGCTAACAACCTCTCCTTGTGCACCTCAATCCGATCTAGTCTAATATCCTGTATCCCAGTATTCTCCTCGACAACATCATCTTTTTCCAGTGTGAATATTGATGAATAATATTCATTTAGTGCTTCCCCTGTCTCCTCTGACTCCATGCATAACTTCCCATGACTTTCTTTGATTGGGCCATATTTTACTCTAGTGAAGTATCTGCTTGTGGAAGGTGGCTCAAGGCATCTGTATTAGTCGATTGGGTTCCTAGACAATGAGAAAAAATGAGGACTGCTGATGCTGGAGAGTCAGAGTCAAAAAGGTGGCGCTAGCAAAGCATAGCAGGTCAGGGAGCGTCCGAGAAGAAGGAGAGCCAACGTTTCATGCATATGACCTTCATCAGGAATGGAGAATGTTCTAGCTTGTACTTGTATGTGCTGGGAATAAGGGCCCAATCCTGAATTCTACCAGAAGCAATGGGCAGCACCACCTTGTCTTCCTTCAGTCACCTTAGCAGGGGTTTGTGATCTGTTACTAAGACAAATCCCCAAGCATAAAGGTACTGGTGACTGCCAAACCTTGTTTCTCTATCTGAGCATATTTGTGTTCAGCTTCATCCAAAGTCTGGGAAGCACACACACTATGGGGCTTTCCTCTTCATTTGGCCACTGTTGAGCCAATACTATCCTGCTAATCCACGGAGAGGCATCGCATGTCAGCACCACTTCTCGCTTGGATTGTAGTGGGCCAACACCCTAGATGATGATAGCTGCCTTTTCACTTCCATAAGGGCTACTTCTTTGCTATGTGACTATTTCTAACATTGATCTTTTTTCATTGCAGGTGTAAAGGCGCCAAGAAGGAGGCTAGGTTCATATGAATTTCCTTTAATAATTCATTAACCCAAGGAAAGACCTAAGCTGCAGTCCACATGTGGGAGCCGGGCTCCTTTGATCATCTTCACTTTCTCTACCAACGGGTGTAACCCAGTTTTTCAACTCTTTAACCCATCCAAGATATCTGTACACCTGGGAATAACATTAAGCATCATGTCCAAGTTCTCCAAAGTGCTCCTTATTGTTCTTCGCTGTTATTAGTATGTCATCCAGATAAATGGTAACCAGGGGTAGCCCTTTTAAAATGCTCTGCTGCCAAAAGGCACAGGCTGATGATACCCCAAAATGGCAGTCTTGTATATTGATATAAATGCTTATGGGTATTAATTATAGCATTCTTCTGGCACTCCTCATCCAGTTACAATTACAGGTCAGTGTGGCTCATGTCGAGCTTCATGAAGGACAGCCCACTCCCCACCCTGCTCCCTCCAACTATGTGTACAAGTCCCCTATGAAAGGGATTGGGTATTTATCCAGCTGTGGAAAGGAGTTTACCATTTGCCTAATATCCCACAAAGATAAACTGTACTGTCAGGTTTCACAATTGGTATGACTGGTAGTGCCCATTCTACAAACTAGTTTGATGATTCCTTGGCTGTCCAGCCTCTTGATTTCCACCTTTACCTTTGCCTGCAATGCAAATGGCACCCAGCAGACTGTAGAAAATCTCAGAGTTGCTTCCTGGTCAGTATGGGGTCATGTGACTTTGGCCCCTTTGAAAACTCAAACCCTTCCTGAAATACTCCTTCGTATTTTACGAGGACTTCATTGTGGCAGCCATGTTCTGAATGAAAATTGTTGAGCCAATAAAGGTGAACTTTTCTCAACCAATTCCGTCCCAATAGGTTTGGGCCCGAGTCTTTTACTACCATCAGCGGTAACTGCACCAACTGCTTCTCACAGGATTTCCACAGTGTATCTTCTCAGGCTGGCTGAGATCTATGTAAACTTAAGGGTTGTACTCCTGAGTGAATCTTGTCAAAAATAGATTCTGCACCGACAGATACAGCTGCACCATTATCAACCTCCATAGGAACTCGATGACATTTAACCAAACATTAATTTTAGTTGGTTCTGATTTGGATGTCACTGAGCAATTTGAATAGTTCCAAAGCACATGTAGAGGGACTTTACGGGATGTGCACTCTCCTGGGTGCAGGCCCATGAGATTTCTTAATCTAATCAGGCCTTGTAGCTCTCCATTGCTATCTCAAATCTGCATTCTGACAGCAACTACAATGGCTTGTCAGCCCATTTCCTGGAGAACTTTTGAGCCACGTGGCCGAGACTCAGCTTTGTTGTAAGGTTCTACTGTGGGCTGACCTGGGGACCTCTGCTCAGCATATACCCTTCGTTACACTCTGTGGTTGCCTCCACTCGAGTGGTGTTCCCTTAGCTCAGTTGGAGAGGTAAGGGAGTCTTATTTCCATCGGAATGCCCTGTAGCTCCCACAGTCCACATGGTGCATTTTCTAATGACAACACCATTTGCAGTGTCTGTTTGAATTCCAGTTGTGCTTCAGCTAATAGACACTTCTGTATGGTTACATCATTAATCCCACATACCAAGCAGTCTCTCAGCATCTCATTCAGTGATAACCCAAAATCACATGCCTCTGCCAATCATCTCAACCTCGTCAAAATTCCCAATACGATTTCCCTTGTTGTCTGACAGCCGAATAAAGTGTTTCAGAATTAGAGGAGGTCTGGGTTGTAATCTTCCTTACTCAGCTCCGTAAACTATTAGAAGGTTTTAAGTGTCTGGTGCCTCTGAGAAAGTTAAGCCTCTAAGAACGAAGAATGCTGCGTTCTGCAAGCATTCAGAAGGATTACTCATTGCTTTTAATCTGCCCCAATGTCATTTGCCTGGAAAAATATTGCATTCTTTCCACATACTAGGCTCAGTCTTCAACAGCAGGATCAAATGACTCAAGCTTCCTAAATAAAGACATGATGCCACAAATGCTTACGCCAACTCCAAGATGACTGGAGCAAGTGAATGTCCTTCAGGCATGTCATGTTTTCTGTGAAGATTAGAGTGGTGCTGGAAAAGCACAACTGGTCAGGCAGCATCCGAGGAGCAGGAGAATCGACGTTTCGGGCAAACCTGCTCCTTGGATGCTGCCTGAACTGCTGCGCTTTTCCAGTACCACTCTAAACTTGACTCTAATCTCCAGCATCTGCAGTACCCACATCCACCTATGTCATGTTTTCTGTGTCATTGGCACTGAAATAACTGCATGAAGACCAGTGTCCCATCACCAAGTTACCTTTCATTTACTGTGCCCAGCACAGTGACTGTGGCCAGCCAGCTCAGAATTAGTCACATGACTGAGGAGAATCTTATTACCTGGTTATATTTATATTTTTATTCAAAGTCCACATGAAGTTACAACAGATAACAATAAGCACTGTACATCAAAGCTCAGCAGAGAAATGACAACATTAACATTGCACACCCCAAATCTCATTGTAAACAATAACATAAAACATTGTAACAATGCTGCCCCTTAAACAAGGTTATGTTGCCCTTGGTTTTTTCCAAGAGGAGTTATAAAGGCAGTGGTGCTGAAATGATTAACAGACACTGCCTAAGTCAACAATCAGAGGAGATCTTTAGTTTTTTTGTAAACGCAGCCGTACAGGGGAGCGGCCAGTTCTCCCAATTCAGGCTTCTTCTAGTTTAATATAGTTCTAGCAGGCAGTCAAAAACTGCCAGCAGACAGAGAAGCAGCTACAATGAAAAGAGGTTCCATATTTCAACAAAGGTCCTGCCTGAAATTTCTCTCTGAAATCTCTCCTGCCTGTAAGAACCTGTATTTGAATTTACCAAGGGGTGCGTTTATGGGATGTTGCGGGAATTGGAACAGCTTTGTTAAGTTGCGTTCGAGTTGGTTGTGTTTTCAAATAGTTGTTATTCTAAATTCGGTTTGATTTTGTTTGTGTTTCAACTGTAATGTGTAAATAAATTCTATTTTGCTTGAAGCCATGTGGTTTGACCAGCTGCATCACTCCTAGAACATCCACTAAACATCTGCCTTTATAAAATGAAAGTTAGGGTCAGGGTTACCTTTGTAAAATATTTTGCAATGGTCCAGGCTGGTCCATAACAGATTGGAGACTCTTGGTGGGATTGATTCTACTTGAGTTAGAGTTATTGGTCTTTAAGGAGGCGAATGGTGGGTGTCAATGTCTTTTGTTCCGGCTATTGAATTTAGTTGGTTTAAGCAGTGCTTGGTATAGTAAGAACTATTTCAATCACTAAGAGTTTTCTGGGGGTAGAAGAAGTGACTTTGTGGCTTTACAAGAGGTGATCAAGGCAAAGCTGCTGGAAATGGTAGACAAGCTGGCGTTAGGGTCACCTTCATCCCTGAGAAAAGGAGACAATTGCAGCAATACACAATTACATTTTAATTTACTGGAAATGCCATCAGAATCTTTAGAAATGGCTAAAATTAAATTGAAAATAAATTAGCCTGATTTAGAAGCAAAAGATAAAGAGAGAGAAAAAGCAATCAAATGGCTTGAATTACGATTTAAGGTAGAGCAAAAAGGAAAGGACAGAATTGCTTTAGCAGAACAAAAAGAAATGGAAAGAGAAGACAGGAAGAAAGAGAGAGAGACAGAGTTGAAACTTCAGAAATTGGCACTTCAACAGGAAAGTTGGCTTAAAAGGATGGAGGTGAAGGGAGGAGGGACGTTCTGTGAGGAAAATGGTAAGGATGAGAAAACCCATCATGGCCAAAGGCCTGGTTGGTATCTGTTTAAATAGACGAGGAGAAAGTGAGGACTGCAGATGCTGGTGATCAGAGCTGAAAATGTGTTGCTGGAAAAGCGCAACAAGTCAGGCAGCAGAGTCCTGAAGGGCTCATGCCCGAAATGTCGATTCTCCTGCTCCTTGGATGCTGCCTGATCTGCTGTGCTTTTCCAGCAACACATTTTCAGCTCTGTTTAAATATATCCAAGCATTGCCTAAATTTGATGAGAAAGATGTAGCTGTTTTCTTCTCATTTGATAAAGTGGCTAAACAAATGAAGTGACTGATGTCCATGCAGGTTTTGTTGATTCAAATAAAGCTGATCGGGAGAGCCAGTGAGGTATTTGCATCTCTACCAAAAAGAGGTATCTGAGGAATATGAGGAAGTGAAGAAAGCTATCTTCAGTGTGTATCAGCTTGTGCCAGAAGCCGACAGACAACATTTCAAGAATTGAAGGAGGGACCCTGGTTAAACTTACAGAGAGTTAGAACTGCAAGAGTAGCAGCTGAACTTGCTGCTGCTGATGAATTGGTTCAATAATCAAAGTTTGGCTTCCAACATCAATTTCACTCCGTGAGGAATAGATACAGGGAGAAAGAAAAAGGGAACAGTACTTCTCAGTGAAGATCATAAGGATAACTTACCACATTATAGAAAGGAAACCCATGAAGAGGAAAGAGAATTTTAAAAATCTCTGGGGTTTTCACTGCAATAAAGTACGCCACATGAAATCACAGTGTTGGTGGGTTAGGAAAAGAACTGGGAAGGTGGATGTAGGAAAACAGGATAAGCCAGTGAATTTTATTGGAGTGGTAATGGAAAGCACAGTGGAGGCTAAAAAGCTGCACCAAGATGTACAATCTGGTCAGAGGTTGGGTAAGGAGGAAGTGCCAGACCTTAAACCATTTACATGTGAATATAAATCAGCAGCAGGTAAAGAAGTTACAGTATTAAGATGTACAGTTTTGTGCCAATCGTTGATCTGAAAAATGAGGAGACATGTAACTCTGAAGCAGTATTGCCGGAAAAAAAGTAGTAGGGCTTGGAATTCACGGTGAGACAAGAGGTGCCCAGTTATGCAGAGTGAGTATAGAGTGTCCAGTAAAATATGGAGGAGTGGTGGTAGGAGTACTGGAAGAACTCTCAGCTTCAGAAATACAATTTGTCCTTGCTAACGATATAGCTGGGTCACAGGTAGAAGTGCTGCCTACTTGGGTTGAAAAGCCAGTGAACAATCAGGTAACTGAAGTGTTACAGGAAGCATATCCCAGGACTTTCCCTGACTGTGTGGTAATAAGGTCACAAAGTCACCAGTTGAATCAGGTGGAGGAATCAAAGAGTACAGATAAGAAAGTTGAAGTCGAATTATCAGAGACCATATCTGATTAAATGATTGAGACAGATGGAGGACAATGTGGGTATCTTTAGCTCAGAGAAATTAACTGACCTAGAACAGATAGATGAAAAACTGAAGCAATTGTATCAAAAAGCACACATGTAAGAAGAATCTGAGTGTAAACCCTGAATGCTACTGCCTTAAAAACAATGTCATAATGCGAAAATGGAGATCATCACATATTCAGGCTGTTGAGAAATGGGCAGAAGTTCATCAAGGTATATCACCAGTGGCTTATAGAAAGGTTGTGTTGAAGAAAATTCTTGGGAGTCAGGCCTTGAGCATTAACAGACTTTATTACATGGCCATAGGGAGTACGTCATGCCTCACAGAGAGAGATAAGCATAGTCTGAAGTAATATAAAATACGATATGTTATACAGTATTTTAAGGTGGGACTTACTGAGAGGATACTTACAGGTACATTTATCCAAAAGAGTGAAGACAATTTCAGCTTTCATAACACTGGATGGACTGTGTCAACTTAAAGTCATGCCATTTGGTAAGAAGAATGCGCCAGTCACATTTCAAAGACTAACCAATAAAGTCTTTTCCAGATTACCCAATTGTGTGGTTTACATTGATGACCTGGTGATTTTTAGTCCCACATGGAAGTAACATTTGTCGCAATTATCAGAATTATTAAATCAACTTTGGAAGGAAAGCTTGGTGATAAACCTGGATAAGAATTTGTCAAAGCCCAAGATACCTTCCTGGGTCATGTTATTGGACATGGACAAATGGCCCATGGAATGTAAAAACAAAGGTTATTGGGGAGTTTCCCATACCATTGTTGAAGAGAGCAGTATGATGATTCCTGGGATTGAGTGAGCTTTCTCAGAAATTCATACTCAATTTTAGCAGTGTGGCTGCTCCACTCACTGAATTATTAAAGAAAAGCAGGAAGTTTCAGTGGATGCCAGACTGTCAAAAGACATTTGACAGTCTGATAGCTTTGTTAACCACTGCTCCAAGTATTGGCCACAATTAATTGCACAAAGCCATTCAAGGTGGCTATCAATGAGAGTCATAGGGGTGTTCGTGCTATACTCTTAAAAGCAAACGACGAGAAGATAAACCAACCTATCGGGGATTTCTCCAGGAAACTGAATGTCCATCAACAGAGATTTTTGACAATTGAGAAGAGACTTTGAGCTTGGTGTTAGCGTTAGAACATTTCAACATGTATTTTTTTTAAATTTCCACCACCAGGACGAAAAGAAACACCCAAGTGGCCTGTGACAAGCAATGCCCTTCACATCAAAGGGTAATGCTGTGTGATCAAACAGTGAAGGGGAGGGCAGGGCAGGGATTAAATCAAAATAGAGTTGGACGGGGAAATAATACACTCTACTCCCTGTGGCGCCCACCTCTCCCTGAACAGCTCAAGGACACCACGTGCTCCTTCTCCAGAGACACCCGTGGAAGAGCAGTCGGTGCTAATGCCCCCCTCCACGGCCAGCTGCTGGACCTGTTTAATGCCAGTTTGGCCAGGCCCAGGAGCAGACCCACGAGGAGATCCTCAGACCTGCCCTCCACCTCCGTACCAGGTGCCCGAAGGTCAGGAGTGTGGGACTGAAATGTCACCAAAAACAGAGAAGAAGGTTTTTTAGAAAATCAAAAAGGGAGTGCAAGAGCCCACACCCAATATAAACATGGTCAACAGACTCCACAGCACCCCAGAATTTCAACACTTACGTTGTCAGTAATGTGTCTCATATATCCTGATCATAATCCATTAAGTTTGTGGAGAAAGTCAAGTACAAAAAGTCCAGACTGTTTAGATGGAGATTATTATTATAGCCATTCAATTTGAAAATTGTACATGTGGCAAGATGGGAAAACATGATTGCTGATGCATTGTCGAAATTTGGATGAGAAACAGAGGCATTCAATGGCAGGACTGTAATAGAATATAGTAATACATGTTTGCATGATTATAGTTAACGTAATATTATATGTGTTGTAGTGTATAAACAGTGTAAGACTAAGGGGTTTTAAAGTGAAGCCATCTTTGGATATTGATGATTAATTTTTTTAAAGGGAGGAAGGGTGAAGGTGCTGCCCCTTTAACAAGGTTATGTTGTCCTTGGATTTTCCAATAGGAGTTATAAAGTCAGTGGTGCCAAAATGGCTAATAGATACTGCCTAAGTCAACAATCAGAGCAGACCTTTAGGTTTTTTTTTAAACACAGTTGTACAATGAAAGGGAAGTGGCGAGTTCTCCCAGTTGAGGTTTATTCCTCATTTGATTTGCTTTTAGCAGGCAGTCAAAAACTGCTGGCGGACAGAGAAGCAACTATAGAAAAAAGGTTTCATGCTTCAACAGAGATCTTGCCTGAACTTTCTCTCTGAAATCTCTCCTGCCTTCTAAGAACCTGTTTTTGAATCTACCATTTGCCAAGGGGTGTGTTTATGCGATATTGTGGGAATTGGAGCATTTTTGAAAGTTACACTTTCAAGTCGTTTGGTTTTTCAAATAGTTGTTATTCTAAGTTCTGTTTTCTTTTTACTTAGATTACTTACAGAGTGGAAACAGACCACACTAAACCTCCGAAAAGCAATCCACCCAGACCCATTTACCCCTTCACTTAACACTACGGGCAATTTAACATGGCCAATTCACCTAACCTGCACATCTTTGGACTGTGGGAGGAAAGCAGAGCACCCACAAGAAATCCACACAGACACGAGGAGAATGTGCAAACGCCACACAGACAATCGCCAGAAGCGGGAATTGAACCCAGGTCTTTGGCAGTGTGAGGCAGCAGTGCTCACCAATGCGCCACCCATTGGAATAAAGTTACATCACATAGGATTCAGGGTGAGCTTGCCAATTCATTACAAAATTGACTTTGGAGTAGGGGACAGAGGATGGCAGTGGAGGGTTGTTTATCGGACTGGAGGCCTCTGACAAGCGGTGCTCCACTTTCAACTATAGTGTGTCAACAATTTTGTTCTGCTTGAAGCCCTGAGGTTTAAACCAGATGCATCACTCATGGAATATCCACTTTACATCTTCCTTTAAAAAAATAAAGTTCAGATCTGGGCTACCTTCTCAAGATATACTAGGGGGGAGGGTGTGGTCAGGCCTGCTCCATAACAGCGTTATATAGAAACCAACAAAATGGTTACTAAGGTTTTTTTTGCCTTTTAGAAAAAGGACTGCAAAAGTCTAAAGACATTGCATAAAAAGAAAACCAAACATAACATCTCCTCAAAATGAGCAAGACAATGTTCACATAAAATAACAGCACACAGCAACAGACACTGCATCAGAGCATATCACTGAAAAGTGAGATTATGGTATAAAACATTCCATGTAAACACATCTCATTTTAGTCAGTAATACAAAATAGTTTAGAGTGGTGCTGGAAAAGCATAGAAGGTCAGCACGAAACGTTGATTTTCTTGCTCATAGAGTCATAGAGATGTAAAGCATGGAAGCAGACCCTTCGGTCCAACCTGTCCATGCCGACCAGATATCCCAACTCAATCTAGTGCCACCTGCCAGCACCCGGCCCATATCCCTCCAAACCCTTCCTATTTATATACCTATCCAAATGCCTCTTAAATGTTGCAATTGTACCAGCCTCCACCACATCCTCTGGCAGCTCATTCCATACACGTACCACCCTCTGCGTGAAAACGTTGACCCTTAAGTGTCTTTTATATCTTTCCCCTCTCACCCTAAACCTATGCCCTCTAGTTCTGGACTCCCCGACCCCAGGGAAAAGACTTTGCCTATTTATCCTATCCATGCTCCTCAATTTTGTAAACCTCCAAAAGGTCACCCCTCAGCCTCTGACGCTCCAGGGAAAACAGCCCCAGCCTGTTCAGCCTCTCTCTGTAGCTCAGATCTTCCAACCCTGGCAACATCCTTGTAAATCTTTTCTGAACCCTTTAAAGTTTCACAACCCCTTTCTGATAGGAAGGAGACCAGAATTGCATGCAATATTACAACAGTGGCCTAACCAATGTCCTCTTCAGCCGCAACATGACCTCCCAACTTCTGTACTCAATACTCTGACCAATAAAGGAAAGCATACCAAACGCCTTCTTCACTATCCTATCTACCTGCGACTCCACTTTCAAGGAGCTATAAACCTGCACTCCAAGGTCTCTGTGTTCAGCAACACTTCCTAGGACCTTACCATTAAGTGTATAAGTCCTGCTAAGGTTTGCTTTCCCAAACTGCAGCACCTCGCATTTATCTGAATTAAAAAACATCTGCCACTTCTCAGCCCATTGGCCCATCTGGTCCAGATCCTGTTGTAATCTGAGCTAACCCTCTTCGCTGTCCACTACACCTCCAATTTTGGTGTCATCTGCAAACGTACTACCTGTACCTCTTATGCTCACATCCAAATCATTTATGTAAATGACAAATAGTAGAGGGCCCAGCACCGATCCTTGTGGCACTCCACTGGTCACAGGTCTCCAGTCTGAAAAACAACCCTCCACCACCACCCACTGTCTTCTACCTTTTGAACCAGTTCTGTATCCAAATGGCTAGTTCTCCCTGTATTCCATGAGATCTAACCTTGCTAATCAGTCTCCCATGGGGAACCTTGTCAAACGCCTTACTGAAGTCCATATAGATCACATCTACTGCTCTGTCCTCATCAATCTTCTTTGCTACTTCTTCAAAAAACTCAATTAAGTTTGTAAGACATGATTTCCCATGCACAAAGCCATGTTGACTGTCCCGACTCAGTCCTTGCCTTTCCAAATACATGTACATCCTGTCCCTCAGGATTCCCTCCAACAAACTACCCACTAGCAAGGTCAGGCTCACCGGTCTATAGTTCCCTGCCTTGTCTTTACCGCCCTTCCTCAACAGTGGCACCACGTTTGCCAACCTCCAGTCTTCTGGCACCTCACCTGTGACTATTGATGATACAAATATCTCAGCAAGAGGCCCAGCAATCACTTTCTACCTTCCCACAGAGTTCATGGGTACATCTGATTAGATCCTGGAGATTTGCTGCCTGACCTGCTGTGCTTTTTCAGCACCACTCTAATCTACTCTCTGGTTTCCAGCATCTGCAGTCCTTGTTTTACCTAGTTGATTTTAACCCTACTGCGAATCCTCTTGGAGAAAGTGAGGACTGCAGATGCTGGAGATCAGAGCTGAAAATGTGTTGCTGGAAAAGCGCAGCAGGTCTGGCAGTATCCAAGGAACAGGAGAATCGACATTTCGGGCATGAGCCCTTCTTCATTCCTGAAGAAGGGCTCATGCCCGAAATGTCGATTCTCCTGCTCCGTGGATGCTGCCTGACCTGCTGCGCTTTTCCAGCAACACATTTTCAGTGCGAATCCTCTTGCAGGGATGCCAGCCTTGAAGAAGTTTTCCTCCGCTCTCTACAAGAATCTCAGTGAGTCTCTCTCTCACTCACTGCAACCCCAAGGTCATCTCCTCTGCCCTGAAGCTCTTCTCCACTGCATGCACCCTGCCTCTATTCCCGATGAAGTGCTTTTGCCTGAAACGTCGATTTTCCTGCTCCTCAGATGCTGCCTGACCTGCTGTGCTTTTCCAGCACCACTCTCATCTAGACTCTGCTTTCCAGCATCTGCAGTCCTTGTTTTTACCTAGTAATACAAAATAGTGAAAAAACAAACAAACATCCAACTGACAGAACTGGCTATTGGTCGGCATACACCAGCCAGCTATTGGTCGGCCTACACACTTTCCAGCTAACGGATGGCTTACTCACCGACTAACAGTCTGCCTACACACGGACTGACTATTGGTCCACCTTACACACCTTGTAGTTATCGTTCAGATTGCACACAGGCCGGCTATTTGTTGGCCTGCAAGCCTCGCGGCCACGGGTCAGCCTCCACACCTTGTGGCTATCCGTCAGCCTACACTCCTTGTGGCTGTGGGTCAGCCTAGACACAGGCCAGCTATCAGTCAACATACATATCTTCCAGCTATTGGTTAGCCTACACACTTTCTGGCTATCAGTTGGCTTACACAGCTTCTGGCTATTGGTCCACTTACACACCTTCGAGTTGTCAGTCAGCTTAATTACAAGCCGGTTATCGGTCGGCCTAAACACAGTCTGGTTCCGTTGGCCTTCACAACACACAAGAACCCAGCCCACACACACAGGCTTGGTGCACCCCACAAAGGCACAATACACACACTAAAACATAGTGCAAACATGCACAGTCCACTCACGAAGATATGTCCCACTCACAAAGGTCCAGTCTACTCATGAAGGTCCTGTCCACACACAGAGGCCCTGTCCACTCACTGAGGCCTGGTCCATACATGAAGGGACAGTACACTCATGAAGGCATGGTGCACACTCTAAGTCCTGGTCCATGCACAAAAACCCAGTATACAGACGAAGGCTCAGTCTGGGGCTCATGCACAAAAGTTAAGCCCACAACCCATCCACTTAAATAAAGGCATAAAAGCTGGGTGCCATCACCAAGTTTTCCTTCAATTCTCTAGTTCACACAGTGGGCGGCATGGTGGCACAGTGGTTAGCACTGCTGCCTCACAGCGCCAGAGGCCCAGGTTAACCCAATTAGGACAAGAGCTGAAAATGTGTTGCATGAGCCCTTCTTCAGGAATGCCCGAAATGTCAATTCTCCTGCTTCTTGGATGCTGCCTGACCTGCTGCGCTTTTCCAGCAACACATTTTCAGCTCTGATCTCCAGCATCTGCAATCCTCACTTTCTCCTCCAATTAGGACAAGGCCCAGTTTGACCGCATAGTTAACAAGGTAAACCTGGTTCCAATCACAACAGGTTCTTTCTTTGTTTTGACTTTGTTTTGAGAAAATATTACCTTGTTGAAGTTCCAGCTGTTCTTCTAGTCAGTACAACCTTCAGATTCTATATTCATTCACAGATTGAATTTCCCAAATGAGTGGGATAACTGAATTAACAAAGACAAAATAACAATCCCAAGCGAATGCACATGGGTGTACCTTCACATAGACCATTATCGTTTGGTGACCCTGGAAAGAGAATAGCAACAACAGGCAAGGTGGGAAATATCCTGTTAGACAAAGTTGTTTGATCCTCTGTGGGAGAGTAGCTGCCACAACATTCCAGACCTGATTGGACTCTACACCATAGTACTGTGCATCTCTTTACAAATGGCACAATTTACTCGTCATTTTGACAATCAATAATTGCGATAAGAATGTGCAATAGAACAACTCTCAAGTAGCTCGACAAAATGAGGTATTAAATGACTGAATACCTTCAGCAAAATGAAGGTTATCACTGAAAAAAAACAAAAGATATTTAGATTTTGATGGGATTGATAAGTGAGTGAAATAATACAAATACTGTTGTTTGAAGACAAGTTACAATTCACATTTGAGATGTAATAGGATCAGATTAATTCAGTCTTTGGGGTATTCAAACACAGTCTAAAATCTCATTGATATCACATCATTAAAATAAACCCGTTGGTATAATCTGTTTGTTCAAAATGATTTTAAAAAATTGATGATGTAATCACATTTTCCCAGGAGATATATCACACAACATAAAATAAAGTTCCTGGAACTGTGTCAGCTCCAGCTCGAAGAGAATTCTCCAAATCTGACTGTTTGCCAGCAGCAGGAAGGGAGAGGTTGTTTGACAAACAATAAAATGCATCTTCTCAGGGAAAAGGTCGAAAAAGTATACGACACCATCCTTGCCATTATTGGTAGTCCTCGTAAATCTTGGAAAATTTTAACTTGTATAAATTTCTGCATTGAATCATACTTATTTCTACCTATGACTGATAATTATTTTCTTTCCATTTAGCAAGGCAAATACTGATGCCAGACAATACTGTGCTCACTCACTGAGTTTAAAGCAAAGAGAGTGTCAATTTGGAGACTCATCAGTCATGTGCAACATTGTCTGTTTCTTTATACTGGGTTCTGTTTCTCTGGAATGCATTTGCACTGAGGCCACATTAATGAAGTTTGGCTGAACACCAGCCCTGGCATTTCCTAGAAAGTGTTCAGCAAGACTGCACTCTGTGGTAGTTCAAAGCCTGTTATTGGTTGGATGGGTTTGGTAACAATGCACCTATTAGTGGCATTCAGTGTTTCCCATTCCTTGAAGTGAAGATATTTTGTTGGTGGATCTTGTTCAGGCAGCGTGCATCAAATCGGAGTCCAGATACAATGTGGGCAATGGGTGGGTTCAGCAGTTTGTTATGGAGTGATAAGTGAGCATCAGTACAAAATGTTGTTTTCATCAGTGAGTGAATGTGTGGGGGCACGATATTTGTGAAGACAGACCATTGGGAGGGGTGTTGAGCTCAGGGTTCTAATTTTGATGCATGTTGTTGAATTATTTGGTTGTGAAAAAGACGAGTGAATTGTGCCGTTTGTAAAGAGATGCATAGTACTATGGTGCAGAATCCAATCAGACAAACACAGATCTGGAATGTTGTGGCAGCTACTCTCCCACAGAGGATCAAACAACTTTGTCTAACAGGATATTTCCCACCTTGCCTGTTGTTGCTATTCTCTTAGGAGAAAGTGAGGACTGCAAATGCTGGAGATCAGAGCTGAAAATGTGTTGCTGGAAAAGCGCAGCAGGTCAGGCAGCATCCAAGGAGCAGGATTCTCCCGCTCCTTGGTTGGTATTCTCTTTCCAGGGTCACCAAATGGTAATGGCCTATGTGAAGGTACTCCATGTGCATTCGCTTGGGATTGTTGTTTTGTCTTTGGCCATCAGTTTATATAACTATTTATTTTTATTATTATCATTACCTTTCCTGTTGTTATGTTGGCACTGACTTTTTGGAGATGCATCTCCTGGATATATTTTCAGACCAATTCACTGTGAAACCGTAGTGTTATACCGTGCACTGCAATACTCCGTCAACTTTGTGAAATCTATGTTATTGTACCTGGTCCAGAAGCCTCAAAAAGGTAGAGCTTGGTTAGTAAAACAGGATTTTTTGCTGACAAAAGACAAGTTGGTTTGCATGATTTAGGTTATTTGATACTGTTGTACTGCTTTGAGGCTCCAATCATGACCCAGAACATTCGGCCCTCAGTGAAAGTCAGTCCTGTCATTGTCCCCTCCATTTGACCTGATGTTCAGATTGAGGGACTGAGTAAATTGGATACTATGTCAGGGTCACCATCAGCAGAGAACTGCAAAAAGAATATGAAAAATCTGTCGACCCTGGTATAGGATAATGGCCTTTGTGTAGGACAGCAATGCAGTGATTATAGCACAGGAAGTCTGTACAAATAGTGATTGCGGTTTCCAGGTGAGGTGGTTTACTGGAGGTCGCATTAAGATGCTGAGTAACCCCAGACTGTTTTGTGGCAATTGGGGGAGAGAAAGTATTTTAAAAGTAGGAATAAGGTAATATTGAAGGGACTTACTGTTGCCAGTCAGCACACGGAAGTTTATAAATGGTTGCAGTAACGATAACATGGTGCTGAACATTCCCACAGTACATTGTATATGTCAGGGCTGCTGCATCATCCCTGATAACTGGGACATATCTGGCACATCAGGGGAGTAACCCAGTGGATCAAACTCTTTGATGCAATAACATACCATTTCTTCAACTCCAAAATACTTCACTTGAGGGAAAGTGCAGTTGATGTAATGCTGGATGGCAAGATATCCAATGAATTCCATATGATACCTGATAAAGCTGTGTAGGATTCTGAGAACGTTTGTTCCTGCCATAATAGTGTGAGGGAGAGAGAGAGTGGGAGTGGGCAGTGTGAGGGAGAGAGAGTGTGGGAGTGGGCAGTGTGAGGGAGAGAGAGAGTGGGAGCGGGCAGTGTGAGGGAGAGAGTGTGGGAGCGGGCAGTGTGTGGGAGAGAGAGAGGGAGCGGGAAGTAAGAGGAAGAGAGATTGGGAGCAGGCCATTTGAAGGAGAGAGTGTGGGAGCTGGAAGTGTGAGGGAAAGAGAGAGTTGGAGCCGGGAGTGTGTGGGAGAGACAGGGGGTGCAAACATGGTGAGGGAGAGAGAGGGTGGGAGCCGGCAGTGTGAGGGAGAAAGAGAGTGGGTTCGGGCAATGTGAGTGGGAGAGAGAGTGGGAGCCGGCAGTGTAAGGGAGAGAGAGAGTGGGAGTGTGCAGTGTGAGGGAGAGGAAGAGAGAGAGAGAAAGAGAGCAGTGTGAGGGAGAGAGAGTGGGAGCCGGCAGTGTAAGGGAGAAAGAGAGTGGGTTCGGGCAATGTGAGTGGGAGAGAGAGTGGGAGCCGGCAGTGTAAGGGAGAGAGAGAGTGGGAGTGTGCAGTGTGAGGGAGAGGAAGAGAGAGAGAGAAAGAGAGCAGTGTGAGGGAGAGAGAGTGGGAGCCGGCAGTGTAAGGGAGAGAGACAGTTGGAGTGTTCAGTGTGAGGGAGAGGGAGAGTGGGAACAGGCAGTGTGAGGGAGAGACAGTGCGTGTGAATAGTGTGAGGGAGAGAGAGGGTGGGAGCTGGCAGTGTGAGGGAGAAAGAGATTGGGTTTTGGCAATGTGACTGGTACAGAGAGTGCGAGCCGGCAGTGTGAGGGAGAGAGAGTGAGTGGGAGTGTGCAGTGTGAGGGAGAGGAAGAGAGAGAGAAAGAGAGCAGTGTGAGGGAGAGAGAGTGGGAGCCGGCAGTGTAAGGGAGAGAGACAGTTGGAGTGTTCAGTGTGAGGGACAGGGAGAGTGGGAACAGGCAGTGTGAGGGAGAGACAGTGGGTGTGAATAGTGTGAGGGAGAGAGAGGGTGGGAGCTGGCAGTGTGAGGGAGAAAGAGATTGGGTTTTGGCAATGTGACTGGTACAGAGAGTGGGAGCCGGCAGTGTGAGGGAGAGAGAGTGAGTGGGAGTGTGCAGTGTGAGGGAGAGGAAGAGAGAGAGAGAGAGAGCAGTGTGAGGGAGAGGGAGAGTGGGAGCGGGCAGTGTGAGGGGTGGAGAGAGTGGGAGCCGGCAGTGTGAGGGGGAGGGAGAGTGGGAGCGGGCAGTGTGAGGGAGAGAGAGAGTGGGAGGGGACAGTGTGAGGTAGAGAAAGAGTGGGAGCCGACAATGTAAGGGAGAGAGAGGGTGGGAGCCGGCACTGTGAGGGAGAGAGAGAGTGGGAGCGAGCAGTGTGAGGTGGAGAGAGAGTGGGAGCGGGCAGTGTGAGGGAGAGAGAGTGGGAGCCGGTAGTGTGAGGGAGAGAGAGAGAGGAAGCGGGCAGTGTGAGGGAGCGAAAGAGTGGGAGCGGGCAGTGTGAGGGAGAGAGAGAGTGGTAGCCGGCTGGGTGAGGGAGAGAGAGTGCGAGCGGCCAGTATGAGGGAGAGAGAGGATGGGAGCTGGCAGAGTGAGGTATAGAGAGAGTGGAAGCTGTCAGTGTGAGGGAGAGATCGAAGGTGGGAGCGGGCATTCTGGGGGAGAGTGACAGCCGGCAGTGTGAGGGAGAGAGAGTGGGAGCTGGCAGTGTGCGGCAGAGAGAGAGAGAGAGAGTGGGAGCGGGCAGTGTGAGGGAGAGAGAGAGTGGTAGCCGGCTGGGTGAGGGAGAGAGAGTGCGAGCGGGCAGTATGAGGGAGAGAGAGGATGGGAGCTGGCAGAGTGAGGTATAGAGAGAGTGGAAGCTGTCAGTGTGAGGGAGAGATCGAAGGTGGGAGCGGGCATTCTGGGGGAGAGTGACAGCCGGCAGTGTGAGGGAGAGAGAGTGGGAGCTGGCAGTGTGCGGCAGAGAGAGAGAGAGAGAGTGGGAGCGGGCAGTGTGAGGGAGAGAGAGGATGGGAGCTGGCAGAGTGAGGTATAGAGACAGTGGGAGCTGGCAGTGTGAGGGAGCGAGATGGTGGGAGCGGGCAGTGTGAGGGAGAGAGTGGAAGCCGAGAACCTGAAGGAGAGAGAGTGGGAGCTGGCAGTGTGCGGGAGAGAGAGAGAGCGGGGGAGCGGGCAGTGTGAGGGAGAGGGAGTGTGGGAGCAGGCAGTGTGAGGGAGAGAGAGAGTGGGAGCTGGCAGTGTGAGGGAGAGAGAAAGTGGGAGCGGGCAGCGTGAGGGAGAGAGAGAGAGTGGGAGCCATCAAAGTGAGGGAGGGAGAGTTGGAGCTGACAGTGTGAGGGAGAGAGAGTGGGAATTGGCAGTGTGAGGGAGAGAGAGTGGGAGCGGACAGTGTGAGGGAGAGAGAGAGTGGGAGTTGGCAGTGTGAGGGAGAGAGAGTGGGAGCGGGCTGTGTGAGGGAGAGGGAGAGTGGGAGCGGGCATTGTGAGGGAGAGAGAGAGTGGGAGCGGGCAGTGTGAGGGAGGGAGAGAGTGGGAGCGGGCAGTGTGAGTGAGGGAGAGAGTGGGAGCGGGCAGTGTGAGTGAGAGAGAGGATGGGAGCTGGCAGAGTGCGGTATAGAGAGAGTGGGAGCTGGCAGTGTGAGGGAGCGAGACGGTGGGAGCGGGCAGTGTGAGGGAGAGAGTGGAAGCCGAGAACCTGAAGGAGAGAGAGTGGGAGCTGGCAGTGTGCTGGAGAGAGAGAGTGCGGGGGAGCGGGCAGTGTGAGGGAGAGGGAGTGTGGGAGCAGGCAGTGTGAGGGAGAGAGAGAGTGGGAGCTGGCAGTGTGAGGGAGAGAGAAAGTGGGAGCGGGCAGCGTGAGGGAGAGAGAGAGAGTGGGAGCCATCAAAGTGAGGGAGGGAGAGTTGGAGCTGGCAGTGTGAGGGAGAGAGAGTGGGAGTTGGCAATGTGAGGGAGAGAGAGTGGGAGCGGACAGTGTGAGGGAGAGAGAGAGTGGGAGTTGGCAGTATGAGGGAGAGAGAGTGGGAGCGGGCTGTGTGAGGGAGAGGGAGAGTGGGAGCGGGCATTGTGAGGGAGAGAGAGAGTGGGAGCGGGCAGTGTGAGTGAGGGAGAGAGTGGGAGCGGGCAGTGTGAGTGAGGGAGAGAGTGGGAGCGGGCAGTGTGAGTGAGACAGAGTGGGAGCGGGCAGTGTGAGGGAGAGAGAGTGGGAGCCGGCCATTTGAGGGTGAGAGTGTGGGTGCCGGCAAAGTGAGGGAGAGCGGGAGGGAGCGGTCAGCGTGAGGGAAAGAGAGACGTGGGAGCCAGCAAAGTGAGGAAGAGAGAGTTGGAGCTGGCAGTCTGAGGGATAGAGAGAGGGTGGGATCTGGCAGTGTGAGGGAGAGAGAGAGAGTGGGAGCCATCAAAGTGAGGGAGGGAGAGTTGGAGCTGGCAGTGTGAGGGAGAGAGAGAGTCAGAGCAGGCAGTATGAGGGAGAGAGAGTGGGAACGGACATTGTGAGGGAGAGAGAGAGAGTGGGAGCCATCAAAGTGAGGGAGGGAGAGATTGGGAGCAGGCAGTGTGAGGGAGAGAGAGTGGGAGCCGGCAGTGTGAGAGAGAGTTGGAGTGTTCAGTGTGAGGGAGAAGGACAGTGGGACCGGGCAGTGCGAGAGTTGGCGAGAGTGGGAGCTGGCAGTGTGCGGGGGAGGGAGAGTGGGAGCGGGCAGTGTGAGGGAGAGACAGTGGGTGTGAATAGTGTGAGGGAGAGAGAGGGTGGGAGCTGGCACTGTGAGGGAGAAAGAGAGTGGGTTCGGGCAATGTAATTGGTACAGAGAGTGGGAGCCGGCAGTGTGAGGGAGAGAGAGAGTGGGAGTGTGCAGTGTGAGGGAGAGGAAGAGTGAGAGAAAGAGAGAGCAGTGTGAGGGAGAGAGAGTGGGAGCTGTCAGTGTGAGGGAGCGAGAGGGTGGGAGCGGGCAGTGTGAGGGAGAGAGAGTGGAAGCCGAAAAACTGAAGGAGAGAGAGTGGGAGATGGCAGTGTGAGGGAGAGATCGAAGGTGGGAGCGGGCATTCTGGGGGAGAATGGCAGCTGGCAGTGTGAGGGAGAGAGAGTGGGAGCTGACAGTGTGCGGGAGAGAGAGTGGGAGCGGGCAGTGTGTGGGAGAGGGAGAGTGGGAGCGGGCAGTGTGAGGGAGAGAGAAAGTGGGAGCGGGCAGTGTGAGGGAGAGAGACTGGGTAAGGGCAGTGTGAGGGAGAGAGAGAGTGGGATCCGGCAGTGTGAGGGAGAGAAAGAGTGGGGGCAGGCAGTGTGAGGGAGAGAAGGTGGGAGTGGGCAGTGTGAGGGAGGGAGAGAGTGGGAGCGGGCAGTGTGAGGGAGAGAGAGTGGGAGTGGGCAGTGTGAGGGAGGGAGAGAGTGGGAGCTGGCAGTGTGCAGGAGAGTGAGAGAGAGTGGGAGCGGGCAGTGTGAGGGAGAGAGAAAGTGGGAGCGGGCAGTGTGAGGGAGAGAGACTGGGAACGGGCTGTGTGAGGGAGAGAGAGTGTGGGATCCGGCAGTGTGAGGGAGAGAAAGAGTGGGGGCAGGCAGTGTGAGGGAGAGAAAGTGGGAGCGGGCAGTGTGAGGGAGAGAGAGGTTGGGCTTCGGTAGTGTGAGGGAGAGAGAGAGTGAGCGCCGACAATCTGAGGGAGAGAGAGTGGGTGCCGGCAGTTTGAGGTACAGAGTGGGAGGCGGCAATGTGAGGGAGAGAGAGTGGAAGAGGGCAGTGTGAGGGTGAGAGAGTGGGAGCAGGCAGTATGAGGGAGAGAGAGTTGGAGCGGGCAGTGTGAGGGAGAGAGAGAGTGGGTGCGGTCAGTGTGAGGGAGAGAAAGGGAGCGGGAAGTAAGAGGAAGAGAGATTTGGAGCAGGCCATTTGAGGGAGAGAGTGTGGGAACCGGCAGTGTGAGGGAAAGAGAGAGTTGGTGCCGGGAGTATGTGGGAGAGACAGTGGGTGCGAACAGTGTGAGGGAGAGAGAGGGTGGGTTCGGGCAATTTGAGTGGGAGAGAGAGTGGGAGCTGGCAGTGTGAGGGAGAGAGAGAGTGGGAGCGGACAGTGTGAGGGAGAGAGTGTGAAGTGGACAGTGTGAGGGAGAGAGAGAGTGAGCCGGAAGTGTGAAGGAGAGTGAGATTGCAAGCGGGCAGTGCGAGGGAGAGAGAGTGGGAGTGGGTAATGTGATGGAGAGAGAGTGGGAGCAGGCAGTGTGAGGGAGAGAGAGTGGGAGCAGGCAGTGTGAGGGAGAGAGAGAGTGGGAGCGGACAGTGTGAGGGAGAGAGTGTGAAGTGGACAGTGTGAGGGAGAGAGAGAGTGAGCCGGAAGTGTGAAGGAGAGTGAGATTGCAAGCGGGCAGTGCGAGGGAGAGAGAGTGGGAGTGGGTAATGTGATGGAGAGAGAGTGGGAGCAGGCAGTGTGAGGGAGAGAGAGTGGGAGCAGGCGGTGTGAGGGAGAGAGAGTGGGAGCGAGCAGTGTGAGGGAGAGAGTGGGAGCGGGCAGTGTGAGGGAGAGGGAGTGGGTGCGGGCATTGTGAGGGAGAGAAAGAGGGAGCGGGCAGTGTGAGGGAGAGAGAGAGTGGGAGCAGGTAATGTGAGGGAGAGAGAGTGGGAGCGGGCAGTGTGAGGGAGAGAGACAATGGCAACCGGCAGTGTGAGGGAGAGAGAGAGTGGGAGCGGGCAGTGTGAGGGAGAGGGAGTGGGAGTGGGCTTTGTGAGGGAGAGAGTGTGAGAGCGGGCAGTGTGAAGGGGAGAGTGTGGGAGCAGGCAGTATGAGGGAGAGAGAGTGGGAACGGGCAGTATGAGGGAGAGCGAGTGGGAGTGGGCAGAGTGAGAGAGAGAGTGTGAGCGGGCAGTGTGAGGGAGAGAGTGTGGGAGTGGGCAGTATGTGGGAGAGAGAGAGGGAGCGGGTAATGTGAGGGAGAGAGAGTGGGAGCGGGTAAACTGATGGAGTGAGAGTGGGAGCAGGCAGTGTGAGGGAGAGACAATGGGAACCGGCAGTGTGAGGGAGAGAGAGAGTGGGGGCGGGCAGTGTGAGGGAGAGGGAGTGGGAGCGGGCAGTGTGAGGGAGAGAGAGAGTGGGAGCAGGCAGTGTGAGGGAGAGAGAGAGTGGGAGCTGGCAGTGTGAGGGAGAGAGAAAGTGGGAGCGGGCAGCGTGAGGGAGAGAGAGAGAGTGGGAGCCATCAAAGTGAGGGAGGGAGAGATTGGGAGCAGGCAGTGTGAGGGAGAGAGAGTGGGAGCCGGCAGTGTGAGAGAGAGTTGGAGTGTTCAGTGTGAGGGAGAAGGACAGTGGGACCGGGCAGTGCGAGAGTTGGCGAGAGTGGGAGCTGGCAGTGTGCGGGGGAGGGAGAGTGGGAGCGGGCAGTGTGAGGGAGAGACAGTGGGTGTGAATAGTGTGAGGGAGAGAGAGGGTGGGAGCTGGCACTGTGAGGGAGAAAGAGAGTGGGTTCGGGCAATGTAATTGGTACAGAGAGTGGGAGCCGGCAGTGTGAGGGAGAGAGAGAGTGGGAGTGTGCAGTGTGAGGGAGAGGAAGAGTGAGAGAAAGAGAGAGCAGTGTGAGGGAGAGAGAGTGGGAGCTGTCAGTGTGAGGGAGCGAGAGGGTGGGAGCGGGCAGTGTGAGGGAGAGAGAGTGGAAGCCGAAAAACTGAAGGAGAGAGAGTGGGAGATGGCAGTGTGAGGGAGAGATCGAAGGTGGGAGCGGGCATTCTGGGGGAGAGTGGCAGCTGGCAGTGTGAGGGAGAGAGAGTGGGAGCTGACAGTGTGCGGGAGAGAGAGTGGGAGCGGGCAGTGTGTGGGAGAGGGAGAGTGGGAGCGGGCAGTGTGAGGGAGAGAGAAAGTGGGAGCGGGCAGTGTGAGGGAGAGAGACTGGGTAAGGGCAGTGTGAGGGAGAGAGAGAGTGGGATCCGGCAGTGTGAGGGAGAGAAAGAGTGGGGGCAGGCAGTGTGAGGGAGAGAAGGTGGGAGTGGGCAGTGTGAGGGAGGGAGAGAGTGGGAGCGGGCAGTGTGAGGGAGAGAGAGTGGGAGTGGGCAGTGTGAGGGAGGGAGAGAGTGGGAGCTGGCAGTGTGCAGGAGAGTGAGAGAGAGTGGGAGCGGGCAGTGTGAGGGAGAGAGAAAGTGGGAGCGGGCAGTGTGAGGGAGAGAGACTGGGAACGGGCTGTGTGAGGGAGAGAGAGTGTGGGATCCGGCAGTGTGAGGGAGAGAAAGAGTGGGGGCAGGCAGTGTGAGGGAGAGAAAGTGGGAGCGGGCAGTGTGAGGGAGAGAGAGAGTGGGAGCCAGCAGTGCGAGGGAGAGAGAGGTTGGGCTTCGGTAGTGTGAGGGAGAGAGAGAGTGAGCGCCGACAATCTGAGGGAGAGAGAGTGGGTGCCGGCAGTTTGAGGTACAGAGTGGGAGGCGGCAATGTGAGGGAGAGAGAGTGGAAGAGGGCAGTGTGAGGGTGAGAGAGTGGGAGCAGGCAGTATGAGGGAGAGAGAGTTGGAGCGGGCAGTGTGAGGGAGAGAGAGAGTGGGTGCGGTCAGTGTGAGGGAGAGAAAGGGAGCGGGAAGTAAGAGGAAGAGAGATTTGGAGCAGGCCATTTGAGGGAGAGAGTGTGGGAACCGGCAGTGTGAGGGAAAGAGAGAGTTGGTGCCGGGAGTATGTGGGAGAGACAGTGGGTGCGAACAGTGTGAAGGAGAGAGAGGGTGGGTTCGGGCAATTTGAGTGGGAGAGAGAGTGGGAGCTGGCAGTGTGAGGGAGAGAGAGAGTGGGAGCGGACAGTGTGAGGGAGAGAGTGTGAAGTGGACAGTGTGAGGGAGAGAGAGAGTGAGCCGGAAGTGTGAAGGAGAGTGAGATTGCAAGCGGGCAGTGCGAGGGAGAGAGAGTGGGAGTGGGTAATGTGATGGAGAGAGAGTGGGAGCAGGCAGTGTGAGGGAGAGAGAGTGGGAGCAGGCAGTGTGAGGGAGAGAGAGAGTGGGAGCGGACAGTGTGAGGGAGAGAGTGTGAAGTGGACAGTGTGAGGGAGAGAGAGAGTGAGCCGGAAGTGTGAAGGAGAGTGAGATTGCAAGCGGGCAGTGCGAGGGAGAGAGAGTGGGAGTGGGTAATGTGATGGAGAGAGAGTGGGAGCAGGCAGTGTGAGGGAGAGAGAGTGGGAGCAGGCAGTGTGAGGGAGAGAGAGTGGGAGCGAGCAGTGTGAGGGAGAGAGTGGGAGCGGGCAGTGTGAGGGAGAGGGAGTGGGTGCGGGCATTGTGAGGGAGAGAAAGAGGGAGCGGGCAGTGTGAGGGAGAGAGAGAGTGGGAGCAGGTAATGTGAGGGAGAGAGAGTGGGAGCGGGCAGTGTGAGGGAGAGAGACAATGGCAACCGGCAGTGTGAGGGAGAGAGAGAGTGGGAGCGGGCAGTGTGAGGGAGAGGGAGTGGGAGTGGGCTTTGTGAGGGAGAGAGTGTGAGAGCGGGCAGTGTGAAGGGGAGAGTGTGGGAGCAGGCAGTATGAGGGAGAGAGAGTGGGAACGGGCAGTATGAGGGAGAGCGAGTGGGAGTGGGCAGAGTGAGAGAGAGAGTGTGAGCGGGCAGTGTGAGGGAGAGAGTGTGGGAGTGGGCAGTATGTGGGAGAGAGAGAGGGAGCGGGTAATGTGAGGGAGAGAGAGTGGGAGCGGGTAAACTGATGGAGTGAGAGTGGGAGCAGGCAGTGTGAGGGAGAGACAATGGGAACCGGCAGTGTGAGGGAGAGAGAGAGTGGGGGCGGGCAGTGTGAGGGAGAGGGAGTGGGAGCGGGCAGTGTGAGGGAGAGAGAGAGTGGGAGCGGGCAGTGTGAGGGAGAGAGAGTGGGAGCAGGCAGTTTGAGGGTGAGAGAGAGTGGGAGCGGGCAGTGTGAGGGACAGAGAGATTGGGAGCCGGCAGTGTGATGGAGAGAGAGAGTGGGAGCTGGCAGTGTGAGGGAGAGAGAGTGGGAGTTGGCAGTGTGAGGGAGAGAGAGTAGGAGCGGGCAGTGTGTTGGAGAGAGAGAGTGGGAGCAGGCAGTGTGAGGGAGAGAGAGTGGGAGCAGGCAGTGTGAGGGAGAGAGAGAGTGGGAGTGGGTAGTGTGAGGGGGAGGGAGTGGGAGTGGTCAGGGTGAGGGGGAGAGAGTGGGAGCAGGCAGTGTGAGGGGGAGAGAGAGTGGGAGCGAGCAGTTTGAGGGAGAGAGAGTGGGAGCGAGCAGTATGAGGGAGAGAGAGAGTGGGAGTGGGCAGTATGAGGGAGAGAGAGTGGGAGCCGGAAGTGTGAGTGAGAGAGAGCGGATACAGGCCATTTGAGGGAGAGAGTGGGTGCCGGCAATGTGAGGGGGAGAGAGAGGGAACATTCAGTGTGAGGGAAAGAGAGAGTTGGAGCTGGTAGTGTGTGGGAGAGACAGTGGGAGCCGGCAGTGTGAGGGAGAGAGAGAGTGGGAGCAAGCAATGTGAGGGAGAGAGTGTGGTTGCGGGCAGTGTGAGGGAGAGAGTGTGGGAGCGGGCAGTATGTGGGAGAGAGAGAGGGAGCGGGATGTAAGAGGAAGAGAGAGTGGGAGCAGGCCAATTGTGGGAGAGAGTTGGAGCCGGGAGCGTGTGGGAGAGACAATGGGTGCAAACGGTGTGAGGGAGAGAGAGGGTGGGAGCCGGCAGTGTGAGGGAGAAAGAGAGTGTGAAGTGGACAGTGTGAGGAAGAGAGAGTGTGAGCCGGAAGTGTGAAGGAGAGTGAGATTGCAAGCGGGCAGTGCGAGGGAGAGAGAGTGGGAGTGGGTAATGTGATGGAGAGAGAG
Organism: Chiloscyllium punctatum; assembly: GCF_047496795.1. Taxonomy (NCBI): domain Eukaryota; kingdom Metazoa; phylum Chordata; class Chondrichthyes; order Orectolobiformes; family Hemiscylliidae; genus Chiloscyllium; species Chiloscyllium punctatum. The sequence goes on along the minus strand of NC_092767.1, from coordinate 3,555,464 downwards.
TGGGGGGGGGCAGTGTGAAGCAGAGAGAGTGGGAGCGGGCAGTGTGAGGGAGAGAGAGAGTGGGAGCAAGCAATGTGAGGGAGAGAGTGTGGTTGCGGGCAGTGTGAGGGAGAGAGTGTGGGAGCGGGCAGTATGTGGGAGAGAGAGAGGGAGCGGGATGTAAGAGGAAGAGAGAGTGGGAGCAGGCCAATTGTGGGAGAGAGTTGGAGCCGGGAGCGTGTGGGAGAGACAATGGGTGCAAACGGTGTGAGGGAGAGAGAGGGTGGGAGCCGGCAGTGTGAGGGAGAAAGAGAGTGTGAAGTGGACAGTGTGAGGAAGAGAGAGTGTGAGCCGGAAGTGTGAAGGAGAGTGAGATTGCAAGCGGGCAGTGCGAGGGAGAGAGAGTGGGAGTGGGTAATGTGATGGAGAGAGAGTGGGGGGGGGCAGTGTGAAGCAGAGAGAGTGGGAGCGGGCAGTGTGAGGGAGAGAGACAATGGGAACCGGCAGTGTGAGGGAGAGAGAGAGTGGGGGCGGGCAGTGTGAGGGAGAGGGAGTGGGAGCGGGCAGTGTGAGGGAGAGGGAGTGAGAGTGGGCAGTGTGAGGGGGAGAGACAATGGGAACCGGCAGTGTGAGGGAGAGAGAGTGGGAGCGGGCAGTGTGAGGGAGAGGGAGTGGGAGCAGGCATTGTGAGGGAGAGAGTGTGAGTGCGGGCAGTGTGAGGGGGAGAGAGTGGAAGCGGGCAGTGTGAGGGAGAGAGAGAGTGGGAGTTGGCAGTGTGAGGGAGAGGGAGTGGGAGCGGTCAGTGTGAGGGGGAGAGAGTGGGAGCAGGCAGCGTGAGGGAGAGGGCGTGGGAGCGAGCAGTATGAGGGAGAGAGAGTGGGAGCAGGCAGTGTGAGTGAGGGAGAGTGTGGGAGCGGGCAGTTTGAGGGAGAGAGAGTGGGAGCGAGCAGTATGAGGGAGAGAGAGAGTGGGAGCGGGCAGTATGAGGGAGAGAGAGAGTGGGAGCGGGCAGTATGAGGGAGAGAGATTGGGAGCGGGCAGTGTGAGGGAGGGAGAGAGTGGGAGCGGGCAGTATGAGGGAGAGAGAGTGGGAGCGGGCAGTGTGAGGGCGGGAGAGTGAGAGCGGGCAGTGTGAGGGAGAGGGAGAATGGGAGCAGGCAGTGTGAGGGAGAGAGAGAGTGGGAGTGGGCAGTGTGAGGGAGTTAGAGAGGGAGCGGGCAGTATGAGGGAGAGAGAGTGGGAGCGGGCAGTGTGAGGGAGAGAGAGTGGGAGCGGGCAGTGTGAGGGAGAGGGAGTGGGAGTGGGCAGTGTGAGGGAGAGAGAGAATGGGAGCAGGCAGTGTGAGGGAGTGGGTGAGTCAGTTATCCAAGATAGCAGAATAGGCACCTTCAGCCCCTTTTCCTCCAGGCTGGCCATATTCCTTTCTCTCTCTCTCCTTGTAGTATATACTTTCCTTCATTTCTGGAGTTCTGTTGAGAGACAACAGTGGTGATGCATTGTGGGAAGTGTGCCAGTGGCCGTGGGTCCTGAGTGCTGTCAGATGACTATCTGGGGTGTGGGTGTGCCTGTGGGCCCGAGCCTAACATGGTCAGAGCAAGCCCGGAGTGGGACCATTCGGTGCAGCCATTTTGGCGCGAGCAATTTGGTGCGGCCTGTTTGGCACAGCCCATTTTGCTGCAGACCCATTCAAGCAAAGAACTGTTTTGGTGCAGATATACGGTTTCCAGCAGTTTGTAGTTATTATTAAAATAAAATATAATCCATTAAAGAAGGTAGAAAGAGATACCTTCATTTCAAAGATAAAAGTATGAGCTGCTGAAACTGTAGAGGGAAGTTTATAAGTGATTAACGAGTGCCTAGAATATATGTCGGAAGCTTGCCAAGGAACGATGCCTAATAACAGAGCAATGAAGACAATGATGAGTTGGACAAGGAAAGAAATTGCTGCTTACCCAGTAATTCCAAGAAATTTAGAAGAACTTGTAATTCCAGATAGCTTTAACACATATTCTGTTAATGAATATAATGAAGAACATTTTTTACTATCTTTACAGCAGTAGCACCACCTGCAGAATTCTTATATTTGGAAGAAAAAGGAATGTCGCGTTTCTGAAACAATCAAAAATGTTACATGTTGATGGAACATTCAAAATTTCCCCAGCTCTATTTTCACAAGTTTATGTTATTTTAGGGGAAATACATAAAGGTGTGTTCCCATTGTTGTGTGCTTTACTCCCAAATAAGATACAACCAACAGATGATAAATTATTTGAAATGGTCCTGGAAATACAGCCTGAATGCCACCCTGACATTATCAACTGTGACTTTGAACTTGCAAATTTCAAACGTTCAGCAGCATTTTCCTCCTGCAGAAACCCGGGGATGTTTTTTTAACCGGGCTCAAAATATGAGAAAACATCTTGCTAGTTTGGGACACTTGAGTAAGTATAACATTGACTTGGAGTTTTCTTTGAGAGCTAAAACGATAATTGGTCTTGCATTTATTCCGATTGAAAACATTGAACATTTGGCTGATGCGTTTCCAGATGAACTGCAGCCGCTGCTGGGCTGGTTCGAGGATAACTATGTAGGTAGAAGATTACGCAGAGGAAATGGTAGGTGTCCACCGCTTTTTCCAATTGGAATGTGGAATTTATATAAAAAAACTTTAAACAATGTGGACAGAACAAACAATCATGCAGAAGCTGCCCACAGGAGATTATAATGTGAACTTGGAGTGAAACATCCAGTTATTAGGAAATTATTGACAGTTTACGAAAATTTCAGAGAGGAAGGGACATTTACTCTGAGCATCTTGTAGCAGGGCACGATATTCTGTTGAAATTAAAGAAATTCAGGGAAGCAGACGCGAGAATACAAACACTCATAAGAAGATTTAGTGAGAGAAATGATGTTGAGTATTTACGAGGGATTGCCCATAATTTTGAATAAACGTCATATTTTAGATTTTTCCTAATTAACTTGTTTCTTTCATATTTTTCCTTTATTAACATTTTTTGGAAAGAGAATAACATTATTTTTATTTTTATTGTTTTCATTAATGCTTTAACTAAGCCTGAAAAGGAAAAAATATGAGCTGCGCTGATATAGTTTTGCGCCTAAATGGGTCTGCGGCAAATGGGCTGCTCCAAACAGGCTGCGCCAAATCGCTCGGCGCCAAAATGGCTGCACCGAATGGTCCTAAACCTGAGCAATCCCCAAGTGTCGATGAGGGAGATACCCCCCACCCCTACCCCCAGCATCTGCAGCATCGAGAGCAGGGAGATGGAGATTTCCCAAACAGCAGGCCCAAGCAAAGGGGATCGAGCCTTCACAGGGAGTGTACTTCAGAAACACTGGGCAACTTTAGATTAGATTAGATTACTTACAGTGTGGAAACAGGCCCTTTGGCCCAACAAGTCCACACCGCCCCGCCGAAGCGTAACCCACCCATACCCCTGCATCTACATCTACCCCTTACCTAACACTACGGGCAATTTAGCATGGCCAATTCACCTGACCAATTCAACTTTTACTGTTATTACTTTATTATTCCACTTAACACTATGAAGGACTGTAATGTTAACATTTAACTTTATTTCTTGATTTTTCTACTTATACTAACAAACACAGTAATGCTTTCCCTCTCACCTAGTTGTTGTATTACTACACGTACCGTGTTTGATGACATTGTGAACATTTCACTGTACTCCTGTATCCCTGTAATTGAGAATATGTAACAATAAAGTTTACATCTGAATCTAAACACTAAACACCTTCTTCACTCCCCTGTCCACCTATTTTCAAACATCTATGAACTAGCAGTCCAAGGTCACTTTGTTTAGTAACACTCCCCAGGACCTTACCATTAAGTGCATATGTCCCACCCTGAGTTGCCTTCCCAAAATGCAGCACCTCACATTCATCGAAATTAAACTCCATATACCATTCCTCAGCCCAGTAACCCATCTGATTAAGGTCCAGTGGTACTCTGCGGGAATTTTTGTTGTCCACTACATATCCAATTTTGGTGTCATCTGCAAAATTACTGACTCTACCTCCAATGTTCACATTCAAATCATTTATATAAATGACAATAAGCGATGACCCAGCATCGATCACCATCGGTTACAGGTCTCCAGTCTGGAAAGCAACCTACATCACCACGCACTGGCTCCTTCCTTCTATCTCCAAATGGCTCGTTCTCCTTATGTTCCATGTGACCTCATCTTGCTCACCAATCTATCATGTCGAACTTTGTTGAATGCCTTACTGAAGTACATTTCGATCACTTTCACCACACTGCCTTCATCAATCCTGATTTGGAGGTGCCGGTGTTGGACTGGGGTGTACAAAGTTAAAAATCACACAGCACCAGGTGATAGTCCAACAGGTTTATTTGGAAGCACTAGCTTTTGGAGCACTGCTCCTTCATCAGGTGGTCGTGCAATATAAGATCACAAGATACAGAATTTATTGCAAAAATTTACAGTGTGATGCAACTGAAATTATATATTGAAAAAGACCTGGATTGTTTGTTATGTTTCTCATCTTTTAGAATGACCATGCTGTTTTCAGTTGTTTCATATGAAAATCCCAGACCTTTTTTTAAAGTTACATTCCCAAGTGAACTTTCCCAGTAGATGCCATGTCAGCTCAGGTAATGTATTGAAGGTGTGATGTACCCTGTGTGAGGCTGTCTGTGCCCCAATGTTCAGACTGATTCTTTTTCTGAAAAAAAAGGATTTTCAGAATCTCACATAGTTTTTGAGCAAAATAAAATGTAATTCTGCAAGTACAAATTCATCCCACAAACTTGTGTGTGTGTGTGTGTGTGGGGGGGGGGGGGGGGTGGAGTGGGTGTTTGAGTGTCTGTGAGAGAGTGTGCGCATGTGTCTGAGTGTGAGTGTTAAAGCTGTATAAGTCTATGAGAGGGTGTGTGTATGTGTGAGAGTGGGTGTGTATGTATGAGTGTATGAGAAAGAGCTTGTGTGTGAGGGAGGGTCTGCGTGAGTGTATGGGTCTGTAGGAGTGTGTGTGTGTGTGTGTGAGAGAGAGTATGTGTAGTGCAGTGGAGTCACCTGGAGTGTGACATTGACCCCAAAGTCCCAGTTGAGGCCATCCCCATGAGTACCAAACATGGCTACCAGCCTCTGCTCGCCCACTTTGTGTTGCAGCCTGTCCTGAAGTCCATCTTGGAGGATGGTCAGCCAAAGGTCTGAGGTCAAATGTCCTGGACTGCTGAAGTGTTCTCCGACTGGGAAGGAACACTCCTGTCTGTTGATTGTTGTGTGGTGTCTATTCATCCATTGCCATAGCCTCTGCTCGGTCTTGCCAATGTACCATGCCTCGGGGCATCTTTGCCTGCAGCGGAGGAGATAGACCACGTTGGCCGAGTCACATGATTACCTGCCATGTACCTGGTGGGTGGTGTCCCACAGGTAATGGTGGTATCCGTTTCAGCATTCTGATACGTCTTACAGCGTTCACTGTGACAAGATTGTATGGTGTTGTCTTGAAATCCGGGCAGTTTGCTGCGAACAATGATTTGTTTGAGGTTTGATGGTTGTTTAAAGGTGAGAAGTGGAGGTGAAGGGTAGGTCTTGATGAGGTGCTCATCCCCATTGATAATGTGTTGCAGGCTGCGAAGAACATGGTGTAGTCTTTCAGCTCCCGGGAAGTACTGGACAATGAAGGGTACCCTGTCGGTTATAGCTCATGTCTGTCTCCTGAGGAGATCATTACGGTTTCTTGCTGTGGCACGTCGGAACTGGCAGGCGATGAGTTAAGCATCATACCCTTTTATGAGGTCATCCTTGAGTACTTCTGAACAAATCCTGTGTGTATGTAGGGCTTGTCCATAGAGAATGGCTGTTTTAATATGTTTCGGGTGGAAGCTAGAGAAGTGTAGCATTTGGAAGTTATCCATGGGTTTGCAGTACAGTGAGGTGCTGAGATGTCCATCCGTGATGGAGATTCTTGTGTCCAAGAATGAGACAGATACTAAAGAGTCGTCTGTGGTGAGTTTGATGATGGGATGAAATCGTTGATCTCACTGTGTAGTTGTTTCAGTGACTCCTCACTATGGGGGCAGTGGAAGGAAATGTTGGCAATATACCTGCTGTATAGTGATGGTTGGAGGTCCTGTGTAGAGAAGTCTTATTCAAACCTGAACTCAAGGATGCCCTCATAAGAATGGGATACGATGCTCAACTCATCGACCACCAGTTCCAATGTGCCACAGCAAGAAACCATAATGACCTCCTCAGGAGACAGACACAGGCTGCAACCGACAGGGTACCCTTCATTGCCCAGTACTTCCCGGGAGCCGAAAGACTACACCATGTTCTTCACAGCCTGCAACACATTATCAATGAGGATGAGCACCTCGCCAAGACCTTCCCCACACCTTCACCACTAACGTCCCCAACTTCCCAATCTTCATGTTTTTCTCCACGGTAAACACAGAGGGGAAATATTCATTGAGAACCTCACCCATCTCCTGTGGTTCTACACACACATGTCTCTCGTTATTCTTTCTCCTTTTTACTGAAAGAATCTCTTTGGAGGTTTTGGTGGTTGTTTAAAGGTGAGAAGTGGAGGTGTCTATTAACTGTGACCTCACCTGCATCCTATACAGCTGCAACAGAATCTCACTGCTTTTAAACTCAATCCCTTTAGCAATGAAGGACAACATTCCATTTGCCATTTTAATGGCCTGTTCCACCTGCAGACCAACCTTCTGTGATTCATGCACAAGGACACCCAGGTCCCTCTGCACAGCAACATGCTGCGAATTTTTAACTATTCAAGTGTAGCAACCTCTCAGTCTGACATGGAGATCTCTCAGCCCATCAAGGAGATCTCTTAGCTCAGTGTGGTAATCTCTCAGACCAGCGCGGAGATCTCACAACCCGGTGTGGTAATCTCTCAACCCAGCATGAACATCTCTCAGACTGGCATGTTGATCTCTCAGCCCAGAATGGTGATCTCTCAGCCCAGTGTGGTAATCTGTCAGCACAGTGTGGTAATCTGTCAGCCCAGCATGTGGATCTCTCAGACTGGCATGGCGATCTCTCGGTCCAGCATGGTGATCTCTAATCCTGGCGTGGCATCACTCAGCCTGGCACGGTGATCTCTCAGCCTGGCATAGCCATCTCTCAGTCTGGTGTGGTGATCTCTCAGCCTGATCTCTCAGCCCAGCATCGTGATCACTTAGCCCGGTCTGAGGATCTCTTAGCCCAGTATGGTGTTATCTCAGCCCGGCCCACCAATCTCTCAGCCAGGTGTGGAGATCTCTCAGCCCAGCCCACGGATCTCTCGGCCCAGTGTGACTATCTCTCGGCCCAGTGTGACTATCTCTCGGCCCAGTGTGACTATCTCTCGGCCCAGTATGACTATCTCTCGGCCCAGTGTGACTATCTCTCAGCCCGGTGTGGGGCTCTCTCAGCCTGACGCGATGATCTCTCAGACCAGCATGTGCAGTCTCTTGGCCAGCTGTGGCCTTAGCGTGGGCCTCTGATCTCACCGAGGCTATGCACTTAAGAAAGGCTGTAATGTTTGAACTTGCACTTTATTTATTTATTTTTCATTGAAAACTGGGAAGGTCTGCAACATGTAGCTTTTAACCTCACTTCATTTTTGAAAAATTCATTTTGTGGGACTTGAGCATCACTGGCTGGCCAGCACTGATAGCCCATCCCTATTTGTCCTTGAGAAGGTGGTGGTGAGCTGCCTTCTTGAATCACTGCAGTCCACTTGCTGTGGGTTGACCCACAATGCCGGTAGGGAGGGAATTCCAGGATTCTGACACAACGACTCTGAAGGAATGGCGGTATATTTCCAAGTCAGGGTGGTGAGTGTCTTGGAGGGGAACTTGCTGGTGATGGTCCCAGGTACTTGCTGCCCTTGTCCTTCTAGATGGAAGCAGTCATGGGTTTGGGAAGGTGCTGCCTAAAGATCTTTGGTGAATTGCTGTGGAGCATCTTGCAGATAGACACACTGCTGCTACTGAGCACCGGTGGTGGAGGGATGTAATGTTTGTAAATGTGGTGCCAATCAAGTGGGTTGCTTGGTCTTGGATGGTGTCAAGCTTCTTGAGTGTTGTTGGAGCTGCACCCATCCAGGCAAGTGGGAAGGATTCCATCGCACTCCTGACATCATATATTTTATGCAGCACTATTATTACTGTAAAAATAAAAAAAGTTTAATTTTTAAGTTTGTTCTTTCTTTCTACCTTCTTCTTAGGATTCTATGCAAAGTATTTGTCCCTAAGATAGTACATTGTGTGGTGACATTATACACTTCTCACTGTATTCCTGTACCTTTGTACTGAGTACATGTGACAATAAAATCAAAATCAAATTACAGACAAAAGAAAGAAGAGTTGGAATAGCTGTTGGAAAACTTAGCAGGATAATGGGTTATTTATCTCATAAACAGCAACTGCTCCAGTAGGGTAACATCCCATAAACACATTCTTGGCACAGGCAAATTCAGTAAAATAGATTGTCTCACATGCAATTCTGGACAAGGTCTGTAATAGAGTTGTTCAAGATTACATTTACTTTCAGTGTTCTGGAAACAGTTCAATATTTATTTATCCCTTTAAATCTTTCCTATTCATGTCTCTGTCCAAATGTCTCCGAAATGTTGGCAGCCCATTCCATACACACATCCCCTCTGCATGAAAATGTTGCTCCTCAGGTCCCTTTTAAATCTTTCCCCCCTCACCTTAAACCTGTACCATCTGGTTTTGGACTCCCCTGCCCTGGGGAAAAGACCTTGGCTATTCATCTTGTCTCTGGCCCCTCATGATTTTATAAAGCTCTGTTCAAGAAGCTGTGTAAAAGATGCTGCATAAGATATTGTTGCATTTTGCCAGTGATGATATCGAAGCAGGGTAGAAGATGAAAGCCAGATTACCAGGAAACAGAGAATCAGAATAAAGGTTTCAGTTTCAGACTGGTAACTAGTGGAGTGTCACAGGGATCAATGCTGAGACCTCAACTATTTATAATCACATTAAACTACTGGGTTGAGTAAATGGGAAGGAAAAGGAACCTGGAATATAATGTGGCTGTGGCATGAGGTTGTTTGATTGACAGGAATAACAGAGAGCAGAACATGATTTAAAAGGAGACAGACGACAGAATTCTGTAGGAGGGGGAATCAGCCTGTTCTTGTACAGGAATCTAAAAGAGTAGTATACAGGTACATCAAAGAATTCGGTAGTCAGATGGAATATTGATTTTTATTGTAAGGGAGTAGTGTATAAAAGGAGTGAGGTCTTACAACCACACAGTCACTGTTCAGACCACACATTGAGTATTGCATTCAGTTTTGGTTTCCTTTACTAAAAGGATATACTTGTATTGGAAACAGTTCAGAGAAGTCTCAGTTCCCGGAGGAAGGGATCCTTGTTTCAAATACCCAGTGACACTGGATTAGAAATGTTAACTCTCTTATCCCCCCACAGATGCTACCTGACCTGCTGTGTTTCTCCGGTAGATTCTTTCTTGTGTTTTCCAACACGTTTCTATATCGAATAGTAAATATCCTGGAGTGAGTTACAGACTGAAATCTAATCAAGGGGTTCGGAGTACTGATCTGACTGGAAAGACACTGGAGTTCTGAAAATATGATTGCACAGATATTTTTATCTCAATAGTATCCAGGGGAGGGGTCTTTTTAAAAGTAAAACTCAATAATCAAACTTCCATGTGCTCTAGTCTGGGAAAGCCACACCTGGGACTGTATCCTCCAAGGTGGGTCTGGATCTCAGTGACCTGGAGCTGTTTCATAGCATCCCTGTTGCAGTGTTTTAAATGCAGGAAGAGCTCACTGAACAGAGAAGAACAAAGAACAATAGAACACAGGAACAGGCCCTTCGGCCCTCCAAGCCTGCGCTGACACATGTTACCCTTCCATACTAAAACCGTCTTCATTTCCAGGATCCGTATCCCTCTATTCCCTTCCTATTTGTGTATTTGTCCAGGTATTCCTTGAATGCTGCTAATGTGTCTCCTTCCACCACCTCCTCTGGCTGTACATTCCAGGCACTCACCACCCTTTGTGTGAAAAATGTGCCTTGAACATCTCTTTTAAACTTCCCTCCTTGTGGTTTGAACCTGTGCCCCTCGTAATTGACCCCTCCACCCTGGGAAAAAGCCTCATATTTCCACTTCATCCAATGTCATTCACAATCTTATAAACTTCTACTGGGTCAGCCCTCAATGCCCTGCATTCCAGTGAAAACAAATCCAGTCTATCTAACTTTTCTTCAAAATCCCCCAAACCAAGGCAACACCCTGGGAAACCTGTTCTGTACCCCCTCCAAAGCATCTATATCCTTCTCGTAGTGTGGTGATCAGAATTGGACACAATATTCCAAGTGCAGTCAAACTGAAGTTCTATAAAGCTTTAGCATAACTTTCCTGAAATCATAGAATGCCTACAGTGTGGAAAGAGGCCATTTGGCCCAACAAGTCCACACCAATCCTGTGAAGAGTATCCCACCCTGACCCACTCCCCTCCCCTATTACTCGATATTTCCCGTGACTAATGCACCTAACCTACATATTCCTGATCACCATGGGCAATTTAGCTCAGCCATGTCACCTAACCTGTACATCTTTGAACTATTCATATACTCAATGCCCCTTCCGATGAAGGTAAACTTGCCATAGGCTTTTTTTACGCCCTTATCCACCAGCACTGCTACTTCAGGGATCTGTGGACCTGTACACCCAGATCCCTCTGCATGTTAATGCACTGAAGAGTTCTGCCATTCACTGTATAATTTCCAACTGTACTTGACCTTCCCAAATGTATCACCTCACATTTGTCTGGATGAAGCTCCATCTGCCATTTTTCTGTCCATGCCTCCAACTGATCTATACACTGTTGTACCCTCTGACAAAATCCTCTTCAATATCTACAACTCCATCAATCTTTGTATCATCCCAATCTTTTTATCGTCTACAAACTTATACCAGCCACGTATTCCTCCAAATTATTTATAAAGACCATGAACAGTAGAGGTCCCAGCTCTGATCCCTGTGAACACCACTAGTCACAGCCCTCCATTCTGAAAAGCTTCCTCCATCACACCCCTTTGTCTCCTATGATTGAGTCAGTTCTAAATAGGAAAATCCATCTTGCCAGCTCAACCCCGATACCATGTGACTTCACCTTTTGTACCAGTCTGCCATGAGAGACGTTGTCAAAGGTTTTTCTGAAGTCCATGTAGACAACATCAATTGGTTTTCCCTCATCAATCATTTTCATCATCTCCTTAAAAAACGTGGTCAAGTTAGGAAGGCACGACCGCTCCCGTGCAAAACCATGCTGTCTGTCACTAATAAATCCATTTTCTTCTTAATGCAAATAGATCTTGTCCGTCTGAATCTTTTCCAATCATTTCCCTAACACTGACATAAGGCTCACAGGTCTGTAATTCCCAGGATTATCCCTGCTACCCTTCTTAAACAATGGGACAACATCAGCTAGTCTCCAGGCCTCTGGGACCTTACCTGTGGTCCGAGAGAATACAGAGATGTCTGTCAATGCTGCAGCAATTTGTTCTCTTGTCTCCCTCAATATTCTGGGACCGATCCTATCAGGACCCAGGGACTTATTTACCTCTATACTTTTTAAGACACACAGAATGTTTCCGTGTCCATGTTTAACCTGATGTCATGAGGCTTCATGGGGTGTGGCATCAATGCTGAGCACTTCCAGAGCACAGCCCTCTTGACTATATCCCACTGAGCTGTTCCCTCTGCTGGCTCTGTCCTGCCAGTGGGACAGGACCTGCCCTGAGATGGTCATTGTGTTGTCTGGGACATTGTCTGTAAAGTGGGATTCTGTGAGTGTGACTATGTTCGATTGTTGCTCGATTAGTCTGTGAGGAATATACTGCAGGGCAGTTTTATGTTTTCTACAATAAAAAGTTAACATGTCTTGATTTCTTTCAATTTTAAAATCAGGCCGGACCAAACTATCTTTTTCAGTTGAAGACAATTTAACTATTTTTTACTTCGATAAGCCGAGTACACAACTCAATTCAATAACTGCAGTAACCAGCTGGGTCACCTTCCCAACACACTGCCCGACCAAATACATTGAAAACGGCTTCGGAAAGGCCTGAATTCAAATATAGTGTTGCTGCACCTCACTGTCCCTCCAATAAAGAGTGAGTCAATGATGGGATCTGAAATCTGTCCAGAGAGCTTCCAAACTGGGTCCAGACAGTTATTCAAATATCCCCTCACTCCAGACAATTCAGAACTATCTCAGAGAGGGTACAGAATATTCCCAAAGGGGAGAGGGACCAGCAGGATGTTGCTGTACACATTGGAACCCATGATACAGGATGGGAAAAGGACGAGGTTCTGGGGAGAGAAAATAGGAATTTAGGCAGGAACTTAAAAAGTCAATCCCCGAGGGTAGTTGTAGGAGGGGGATGAGAGTGTGAGTCCTTTTAGGGTAGAGAGTATGAGAAAGAATATCAGGCTTATATGATTTAACCAAATCAGAAATTAAAGATGTACTTAATAAAAGCAGAGGGGTGAGTAAACGGATTCCCGCGGCTGGGTTTTGAGATTTCACTCCCTATTGTCGGTCTCCTCCCTCATTCATTCCATTTCACTGAGGCTCGATTTGACAGTAACTTTCTTAAAGGGGACAGAGACCCCATTCAATCTGTATCTAACAGGTCCGTGCTGATGGAGACAACTTGTTTGGCTAGAAGCTTTAAGGAATGCTGAGTGACAAGAGAAAATGAGATTTCGCTCAAGAATAAGCAAGAAGCATATGTCAGATGTAGACAGCACGGATCGAGAGAATCCCTAGAAGAGTATAAAGTCAGTAGAAGTTTACATAAGAGGGAAATCAGAAAGTCAAAAAATGGGACATAAGATAGAGTTGGCAAACAGGGTTAAGGAGAATCCAAAGGGATTACATTAAGGAGAAAAAGGTAATTCAGGAGAGAATAGGTCCCTTTAAAGATCAGCAAGACCACCTGTGGAACTGCAGGAAATATGGGTGATGCTAAACAAATGTTTTACATAAGTGTTTATTGTGAAGAAGAAGATGGAATCAAGAGAATTTGGGGAAATAAATAGTGACATCTTGATAAATGTCCACATTAGAGAGGAGGAGGTGCAGGACATCTTAAAACATATAAAGGTTGGTAAATCCACAGGAACTGTTCAGGTGTACCTTGAACTCTGTGGGAATCTAGAGAAGTGATTGCTCTGCCCCTTGCTGAGATATTTGTATCATCTGTAGTCACAGGTGAGGTTCCAGAAGACTGGAGGTTGGCTAATGTGGTGCCATTATTCAAGAAACGTGGTAAGGAGAGACAAGGGAACTATAGACCGATGAGTCTGACATTGCTGGTGGGCAGCATGTTGAGGGGGGATCCTGAGGGACTGGATTTACATATATTTGGAAAGGCAAGGGCAGATTAGGGATAGTCAACATGGGGCATTGTGGGTGGGAAATCATGTTTCACTAACTTAATTGAGTTTTTTGAAGAAGTAACAAAGAGGATTGATGAAGGCAGAGTGGTGAACATGATCTATAAGTACTTAGGTAAGGCGTTCAATAAAGTTCTGCATGGTAGATTGGTGAGCAAGATTAGGTCACATGGAACACAAGGAGAACTAGCCAGTTGGATACAGAAGGTTGGAGACTCAGGGTGGTGATAGAAGGTTGCTTCTCCAGAAGACTGGAGCCCTGTGACCACCAGGGTGACACAGCGATTGAAGCTGGGTCCACCATGTCTTGTCATTTATAAAAATGATTTGGATGTGAACATGGGAGGGATAATTAGTAAGTTTGTAATGACACCAAAATTGGAGGTGTAGTGAACAGCGGAGAAGATTCCCTCAGAGTACAACAGGACCTTGATCAGATGGGTTGCTGGGCTGGGGAGTGGCAGATTGAGTTAAATTTAGATAAATGTGTGGTGTTGCATTTTGGAAAGGCAAGTCAGGGTGGGACATATGCAGTTAATGGTAAAGTACTGGGGAGTGTTGCTAAACAGAGACCTTGGAGCGCTGGTTCATAGATGTTTGAAAATGGAGTCACAGGTAGACAGGCTAATGAAGAAGGTGTTTGGTATTTAGATATAGACTTAAGCTTTATTGTCACATGTACTCAAGTACAGGAGTACAGTGAAATGTGTACAATCTTGATCAAGCACGGTGCCATCTCAGGTATGAAGGTACCTTACTGCAAGACGTAGGTGCACGTAGAAACGCAAAAACTGGGAAGGAAAGCATTCCTGTGTTTCTTTTATTGGTCAGTGCATTGAGTATAGGAGTTGGGACATCATGTTGTGGCTGTGAAGGACATTGGTTAGCACACTATTGGAATGCTGCTTTCGAATCTGGTCTTCCTCCTATAGGAAGGATGTTGTGAAACGTAAAATGGTTCAGAAAACATTTACAAGGATGTTGCCAGGGTTGCAGGGTTTGAGTTATAGGGAGAGGCTGAATAGGCTGGGGCTATTTTCACTGAAACGTCAGAGGCTGAGGGGTGATCTTATAGGGATTTATAAAATCAGGTATGGCAGGGATAGAGTAAATAGACTATGTCGATATTCCAGGTGATAGGAGTCCAAAACGAGAGGTCATAGGTTCAAGGTTCGAGGGGAAAGATTTAAAAGGGACCAAGGTGCAGTTTTCTTCTTGCAGAGAGTGATGTGTGTAAGGAATGAGCTGCCAGAGGAAGTGGTGAAAGCAAGCTTTATTACAACATTTAAAAGGCACCTGGATGGGTATATTAATAGGAAGGGTTTAGAGGGATGTGGGCCAAGTGCTGGTGAACGGAACTAGATTAATTTAGGATATTTGTTCAGCATGAATGAGTTGAACTGTAGGGTCTTTTTCCATGCTGTACATCTCTATGATTTGATAACAACTCGGAAATACATGGGGTAGACTGACTAAGTACTGGCACAGGGCTGACCTAAACATTTTTCAACATTTAGTCAAATGACCTGCCAATAACCATTCCTCATGGTTTCCTCTATACTGATGACTTAGAGTCATAAACGTGTACAACGCCGAAACAGACCCTTCCATTAAAGCCATCCTCCCTGAACAGATCTGGTCCCATTTGTCAGCATTTGGCCCTTATCTCTCTAAACCTTTCTTATTCAAATATCCATCCAGATGCTTTCCAAGATGTTATAATTGGGGAAGAGTTCCCTGGAGGATGAATGCCTCATATTCTGCCTTGGGAGCCTGCAGCCACTCGGGTTAAAGGTGGATTTCAACAGTTTCCTCATTTACCCTCCCCCGATATTATCCCAGTCCCAAGCCTCCAACTCAGCACCGCCCTCCTGACCTGTCCATCACCTTTCCCATCTGTCTGCTCCACCCCACAGCCCCCTGACCTTTACACCTTCTCCCTCACCTTCACCAACCTATCGCCTTCCCAGGTCAGGCAGCATCTGAGGAGTCAGAGAATGTTGATTCTCCTACTCCTCAGATGCTGCCTGACCTGCTGTGCTTTTCTAGCACCCCACTCTCAACTCTGATCTCCAGCATCTGCAGTCCTCACTTTCTCCATGCTGTTAGGCAGAGTCATGCTACTGTGTACCACAGGAGAGTCATGGCTGGTCGAGTCCCATAGAGACAAATGTAACCCATTGGGTCATTGTTTCTGGAAGGTTTATTCTTCTCGAACAATTCTGCAGGGTTAGTGGTTTGACCAGACCCTCCCACATACCATTTTCTGTTGTCTCCATGATGTCGGTTAGAAGTGGATGGAAGGCAGACTGTTTGTTGACTTCACATCACACATTCTGGAATAAAATGATGCTCTGATTTTGTAAAATGTCAGACTGCGAGGGAGTTGGGGAACAGATAGCTGGGCCTTTCGCAGAGATATCCGTATAATTAACAGCCAAGACTGAGGTGCCAGAAGACAGTGGCTACCATCGTGCTATTATTTAAGAAAGGTGGTAGGGTAAAGCTGGGGAACTATAAATCTGTGAGTCTGCTGTCAGTGGTAGGTATGTTTTGAGAAAAACGAAGTTAAAAAGGTATATGAAGAGGGACAGGTTGTTTATACATGGAGCTTATGGATAGGCCTGGATATGGATGGCTCTGGAGAGTTTTTTTTTGTATCTGGACAGTGAAAACTGAATGGGTGGATTATTTGAGAAGGAATTGTCTTTTTCATTTGTTCAGTTAAGTGTTTGATTTCTTTTTAGTGTTTTTACTTTTTTTGCATGCTTCATTTTAAATTTCTGGGTAAGGAAAGGTATTTAATTTTATATATAAGGTGCTACTGAGAGCTTCTTCTTTTTCAGATTAATATTACTGAGGGCCTGCAAGAGACATTGAGGTGTGATGACTACTAGATTTCGAGGGGTGTAATCACAGCACGATCATTCAGATCGATAACTGTCCGTCAGGAAGGGTATGAAGGTGGTTTTCGAAATCTCCTATGGCTATTCCTCTCTCAAACAGATATTCTGTTTTGGGTATCATTCAATGGGAAAAATAGGAGTGGTTGTCAGATCTTGGGCACTAAAAATGAATTTTATGTTAATTAGGTTTGTCAAGATTTAAAAGATTAATATTTTTGGGAACTCACCTGCGAGGGGCACAGACAGGAGATTCTGCGGGAGTGAGTGCAAGTCTAGGATAGTACGTTGCTTTTCTGGTGCCAGGGTGAAGGATGTCTCAAAATGTTTGATGCAGATTGTCAAAGGGAAGAGTGAGAAGCCGGAAGTTGTTGTGCACATCGGTAAGAATGACATTGTTCAAGAAAGGGTTGAAGCATTACAGAGTGAGTGTAAGAGGTTAGGTAGATGATTAATAAACAGAATATGAAAAGTAGTAATCTTTAGTTTACTTCTGATGCCAAGTTCTAACGAGGGAAGGAATAAGGGGATAGGGCAGATAAATCAATGGTTGAAGAGGTGCTGCAATGTGCAGGGATTCAGTTTATTGGATCGTTAGGATCTCTTCTCAGACAGAAGAGGTTTCAAAAGGATGGGGTTCGCCTGAACTATAAGGGGAGCAATATCCTGGTGCGGAGATTTACCAGTTCAATATTAGGAGCTTGTAAACATTTAGAGAGGTGGGCGGGGGCTTCCTAAGTAACATTCCAAATGGAAAGAAAGATGGCAATGGTTCTGAATCAGAAAACAGCAAGATATTTAGAAAAGACAAACAAGAACAAGTCAGAACAGAGAAACTCTGAACACTTAAACTGCATTTATTTGAATGTAAGAGGCCTTATTGATAAGGCTGACGGACTCAGGGCATGTAAGGGAACTTGGGACTGGGATGTCATCGCTATTACAGAACTTGACTGAGGAATGGAGAAGAGTCAACAAGTGTAGTGCTGGAAAAGCACTGCCGATCAGGCAGCATCCAAGGAGCAGGAGAGTAGCTCTTCACCAGAAATGAGGGGATGACCCACGGGAAAGATAAATGGGAGGGATCTCGAGCTGGGGGCAAGGTAGTTGGGAATGTGATAGGGCGATGGAGGAGGGGATAATGGTGATAGGTCAGAAAGGAGGGTGGAGCGGGATAGGTGGGAAGGAAGATGGATAGGTAGGACAGTTCAAGAGGGGTGTGCCAAGTTGGAATGTCGGATCTGGGATAAGGTGGCGGGGGGAATGAAGAAACCGAGGAAATCTACATTGATCCCGTGTGGTTTGAGGGGCCCAAGGTAGAAGATGAGGCTTTCTAACTCCAGGTGGTTAGAGTTTGGCAATCACATTAACTCCCCCCACCCCCCCACCCCGACTCCTACTCTGCGAAGGATATACCAGTACTGGACCTCCTCCACCGCCAAACTCCAGCCACCCGAAATCTGGAGGAAGAATACATTATCTTCCGCCTTGGGACCATCCAACCACACGGGATCAATGTAGATTCCACCAGCTTCTTTATTTCACCTCCCCCCTCCTTATCATCGAGCCAACCATCCAACCAGGCACCACCCTCTGGAACTGTCCTACCAGTCCATCTTCGAATGGTAAGGGATTTAAATTTTCTCAACATTGATTCAGATTGCCAGAGTGTTAAACAGTTTTGATTGTGAAGGATTTGTTAAAATGCAAGAAAATTTCATTTGTAAAGATATAAATGTTCCTACTAGAGAAGGATCAAAACTGAACTTCTCTTGGGAAATAAGACAGACCAAGTGACTGAGTGTTAGTCAGGGAACACTTTGGGACCAGTGATCATAAAACTATCAGTTTTTAAAATGTTATGGAAAGGAACAGGTCTTCCATAAAAGCTAAAGTTCTTAATTAGAGTAAGGCAAATTTTAAAACTATGAAACAAGAACTTTCAAAAGTTGATTGGAGTAGACTGGTCACAGGTAAAAGGAACTAGGAGGAAGTGAGGATGCAAATGCTGGAGATCAGAGGCGCGAGTGTGGTGTTGGAAAAACACAGCAGGTTTCCTACTCATGGGATGCTGCCTGACTTGCTGTGCTTTTCCAGCACCACACTCTCGACTCTGTTCGCAGGTAAAAGGATGACTGACAAGTGGGAGGCCTTCAAAAGTATGATAACAAGAGTCCAGAAACATTCTGTTCCTGTTAGAGTGAAAGGCAAGGCTGGTAAGATTAGGGAACAATGGATGAATAAAGATGTTGAAGTTCAAGTCAAGAATGAAAAAAAACTATCAGAGAGATAATTGGAATGAACTGAATGTCTTGAAAAATATATAGAGTGAAGAGACATCCTTAAGAAGGAAATGAAGAAGGCAACGAGGGGACAGGAGATAGTCTTGGCAGATAAGGTAAAGATAATCCAAAGAGATTCTGGAAATACATTAAGAATGAGGGAGCAACTGGAGAGAGATAGAACCCCTTAAAGATCAACAAGGTTGTCTTTGTGTTGAACCTCAAGAGATGGGAGGGATATAAATTAATAATTCTGTTTTACTGTTGGGAAGGAATTGGATGCGAAAGAAATCAGGGAAACAAATACTGATGTTTTGGAAACAGTTTACAGTACAGAAGAGGAAGTGCTGGAGATCTTAAAAAACATAAAGGCAGATAAACCTCCAGAACCTGATCAAGTGTGTCCCAGGAAACTGTGGGAAGTTAGAGAGAAAATTGCAGGGCCCCTAGCAGAAATATTTGTATCATCAATAAACACAGGTGAAGAATTGGAGGACTGGGGTGTGGCGAATACACCATTGTTTAAGATGGGATGTGAGGAGAAGCCTGGGAACGATCGACCCGTGAGTCTCACTTCGGTGGTGGGCACATTTTTGGAGATTATTCTCAAAGATAGGATTTACACAGGGTGGAGAGGAAAGGATTGATTCGAGATGGTCAGTATGGTTTTGTGTGAGGAAAATCATGTCTGACACACTTAGTTAGGTTTGTTTTTTGGAAGTAACAAAAAACAATGAGGAAAGAGTGATTGATGGTGTTTGCTTGGCCTTTAGCAAAGACTTTGACAAGGTTAGACTAATTAGTAAAGTTAGATCACATGGGATTCAGGGTGGGCTTGCCAATTGGATATGTAGAACGTAGAACATAGAACAATACAGCACAGAACAGGCCCTTCAGCCCACGATGTTGTGCCGAACTTCTAACCTAGATTAAGCACCCATCCATGTACCTATCCAATTGCCGCTTAAAGGTCACCGATGATTCTGACTCTGCCATTCTCACAAGCAGTGCTATCATGCCCCCACCACTCTCTGGGTAAAGAACCTACCCCTGATATCGCCCCATACCTTCCACCCTTCACCTTAAATTTATGTCCCCTTGTAACACTCTGTTGTACCCGGGGTAAAAGTCTCTGACTGTCTACTCTATCTATTCCCCTGATCATCTTATAAACCTCTATCAAGTCACCCCTCATCCTTCGCCGTTCCAATGAGAAAAGGCCTAGCACTGTCAACCTATCCTCGTACGACCTATTCTCCATTCCAGGCAACATCCTGGTAAATCTCCTCTGCACCCTCTCCAAAGCTTCCACATCTTTCCTAAAATGAGGTGACCAGAACTGCACACAGTACTCTAAATGTGGCCTGACCAAGGTCCAATGCAGCTGCAACGTCACCTCACGACTCTTGAATTCAATCCCTCTGCTGATGAACGCTAATACACCATAGGCCTTCTTACAAGCTCTATCCACCTGAGTGGCAACTTTCAAAGTTCTATGAACATAGACCCCAAGATCCCTCTGCTCCTTCACCTTACTAAGAACCCTACTGTTAACCCTGTATTCCGCATTCTTATTTGTCCTTCAAAAATGGACAACCTCACACTTGACAGGGTTGAACTCCATCTGCCACTCCTCAGCCCAGCTCTGCATCATATCTAAGTCCCTTTGCAGCCGACAACAGCCCTCCTCACTATCCACAACTCCACCAATCTTCGTATCATCTGCAAATTTACTGACCCACCCTTCGACTTCCTCTTCCAAGTCATTAATAAAAATTTAGAAACAGCAGAGGAACTCCACTTGTAACTGGGCTCCAGGCTGAATATTTAACATCTACCACCACTCTCTGACTTCGACCGGTTAGCCAGTGTTCTATCCAACTGGCCAAACTTCCTACTATCCCATGCCTCCTGACTTTCTGCATAAGCCTACCATGGGGAACCTTATCAAATGCCTTACTAAAATCCATGTAATTGGCTTTACGGTAGGAGACAGCAGGTGATGGTGGATCATTGTTTTTCAGACCGGAGGACTGTGACCAATGGTGTTCCACAGGGAGCGGGACTGGCTTCACTTCTGTTTGTCATTGAAATGAATGATTTCGTTGAGAATATCCGAGGCATGGTTAGTAAGTTTGTGGATGACACCAAAATCGGTGAAACAGACAGTGAAGAACGTTACCTGAGATTACAAGGAGATCTTGATCAATTGGGCTAAAGGGCTGAGGGATGGCAGATGGAATTTAATTTGGATGAATGTGAGGAATTGCTTGTGGTAATACAACCAAGAACAGGACTTACTGGTGGGGCCCTGGGCAGTGTTGCAGAGCGGAAAGAGCTTGGTGTTCAGGGACACATTTCTTTGAAGTTTGCATCATAGGTAGACAGGGTAGTTAAGGAGGTATTTAGCACACTTGCCTTCATTACTCCTAAATTCAAAGGTCTGTGAAATGTCAGAACTGACATTATATTGAAGTTCTACAGGGCATTGGTGAGGCCTCTTCTGGTTTAATATATGCAACTCTCAGCACCCTGTGATAGGAAGGATATTTTGAAACTGGAGAGGGTTCAGTAAAGATTTACCAAGATGTTGTCAGGAATGGAGGGTTTCAGATAAAAACATGGACTGGAAAGGTGAGGACTTTTTTCACTGTTGTATTGGAGGTTGAGGAGTGACCTTATTGATGTTTAAAAAACCTTGAGGTACATCGATAAGGTGAATGACAAGGGTCTTTTCCCTCGGGTGGGGAGTTCAAACCAAAGGGGTATATTTTTAAGGTGAGAGGAGAAAGATTGAAAAACGACATGAGGGGCAAAATCTTTTGTAGTTTCGGTTTAGAATGAACTGCCAGAGGAAGTGATGGATGCAGATACAGTTACAATGATTAAAATACATTTGGACAAGTTCATGAATAGGAAAGGTTTGGAGGGATATGGGACAAGCGCAGGCAGGTGGGAATAATTTAGTTTTGGAACATGGTCAGTGTGGCCTGGTTGGTCCGAAGGGTCTGTCTCCGTGCTGGATGGCTCTATGACTCCATGATATTACAGGAGGCAGTCAAAAGACACATTAGTCTCTGCACACGCTCACTTTGTCCTCCAGACCAGGGGCTGGGACACAACACAACACGGGGGAAGGGTATTGTTGACGAATGGAGATACTGAGGGGCTTTTATCTGCAGTGGGTGTATAATGGAGGAACAACAGGGGGACAGTTCAGGATAAATGGAGCTGCACAAGGGAGAGCAATTAAACAGGGGCCATGGAGGGGGACAGCTAAATTTGCAGTGGGGGGCGGGGGGTTGTCCAAAATTGAAGGGGGGGGGTGGGGTGCAGATTCAGGATTGAAAGACAGAAATCAAGAAGAGAGGGGAAGACAGAGAGAGAATGAGAGAAGAAGAAAGAGAGCAAGAGAGTGGGAAAGAACATAGACAAAGGAAGAAGGAAGAGAGAAAAAGACGAAAGGAGAGTCTGTCAGGAGAGAGAGAGAGAAAGATAATGTGAGAGAGAAAGATTGAGAGGGAGAGAGATATATGAAGTGATACAGACAGTGAGTGAGAATCAGAGGCAAAGAGAGAGACAGAGAGAGGGAAAAGAGGAAAAATCAGACAGGTACAAACAGGAGATAAGGAAAGATGTGGCGAGATTAAAGAGTTGATATTCACCATTCTGGTTGGTCTGAGCTCTCTTGATGGTCTCTCATACTTCCTCCCTCCCATTTGGGACAGACTCTGCTCCAGGGGCTGGCTTTAGGAGGGGCTGGTTCAGGGAGGGGGTGAGGTTAAAGGATCAAAACTGGGATTGAGATTCAAATACTCCCCACACTCTCTCACACACAGACAGACAGAAACACACCGATACTCACCCCCTGCTTAGTGCACATGGTGAAAGTGACAATGGCTGCCAGAACCTGTTTGAAATATCCGCAGCTCTCTCACTCAGAGACCCTTCTCTGCCCTAGTCCCAGCTTCCTCTACCCAGGGCATACCTCCCCCAGGGATGGAGCACAGCCAGAGCCATCTCAGTGGTTTAGAAGGGGGAGGGAGGGAGGAGGTGTGAGAGAATGCAGCAGGGAAACAGTTTCATCCAGTCTGCCTTTGTCTACTCCTGCTTTGCATTTTATTATCTTGGAATGAAAGCCAAATGTATTTTCAAAATGATCCAATTCCTTTTGTCTTTGGGGTTTCCTATTGATTATTGTAAAAAATCCCAACTTGCGATTGCCAGGAATCTAACCCAGGTCACCTGCTTGGAAGACAGCTGCACTAACCACGATAGCACCATCACCGTGCACTTTACCACAACACAGTCCCCAAACATAGTTAAAACGACCTTTATCATGACAAATTAAACAGAGGTAATGTTGATTCACTGAATGTGATATTGGGTCAGGTGACGATAACTTATATGAAGAGGTAGATTTGAAGAAGCTTCTGAAATCGGAGAAGGAGCTGGGTCATTGGGTGGGTGCAGGGAGGGAGTCCAGAAATCCCTCTGGTTGGGCTTCGATTCCCCTGGCAACGCTTCAGTTGGTTCATCGAAAGGAACAAATAAAGAAACGGAATGATATCAGAGAAACAGTTTAGTACAGACTGCCTTTGACTTCCTCTGCTTCCAGAGATGGTAATGTGGGATATAGGTAAAGTAGTGTTACTTCTGCAATCATAATTACTTATGCAAGGTAAATGAACTCACACCAGTGTGTAATTGTTTCAACCAAGAGCTGAGTCAACAAGAATGAAAACTATGTGAAGAAAATAGATAATTGTTTTTATATTAGCTAAAATGAGCATACAAGAATGAAATGTGCCTGCAAACAATGGTAGATGTTCCAGACAAATAGATAAGGTGCTGTGAGGGGAGGGGGTTAAGCTTGATATACCTGTACAAACAGTAGTTATAATCATCTATTTCCCGCTTCTGCAAAAACAAGAACAAACCACAATCAAGAAGTCATGAGGTCATAAGGTCATACCAAGTGAGGGAAACAGAAGATAGTGAAGGAGGATATAACTAACAATGGACCACAGCAGGATGTGGTCAAACAGCCTTGTGAGGCCAGAAATAAGCACTTTGTCACAGACAAGGCCGGATAAGGCAAGAGATAAACAAGAGTCATGGGCGCCGGTCTTAGAGAGGTGGGAGATATGAACAAGGGAGGAGCATTGGGAAGAGAGAATAGGAACAAATTACATAAATACTAGTTGAATTCAGTGTGTGTGTGTGACTGCCGTTGTACACAGTTGACACCACACCCATCTTGCAAGAGTGAAATAAATGACACTACTGATTCAGATCTTGTCTCGGACTGAAATTATTGAAGTGATTGAGCTTCGTTTCTCACAACTGGGGGCCGTCCGGGATATTCTTCCATTGCTGGGGGGAGTGGCTGGTCCTGGACACTGGGAAGACACGTCCCGTTCCCGATTGAGGAAGGGTCTCGTGTCCCGGTTTGGTCCCCTCCCTTGGGCGACTGGTACGAATCTCACAAGAGAGACATCTGAATCAGACAGTGAAAGGAGGTTGATAGGAAATACGGCAAAAAGGGGCCAGGCAACTCTGTGCACAGACCAAGGTAAGAAAATTGACTTTTAAGTACTGCCTTGGTGGTTGGGATTGAGTTCTAGTAGTTCATAAGGGACTAACAAAGGAACTCAATATGGGCTGTGCCATTGGTAAGGAAAAAGCCTCCGGGAAAACAAAGGAAAAAGGCAATGGAAATGGAGATGGAGTCCCTTACAACATACCTCCAGAAAGTCCGTTGGGCAGGATGTTGTGGAATTGGAAAAATATTACTTGTACAAGGGAAAAAGATAGGAAAAAGATGATTAAATATTGTTGCTTTGTATGGACTAAGGAATCTATTCTTCGTCCCGACGTCTTCTGGCCAAAGTACGGGTCAGACGAAGACTGGGTTTGTAAACATTTGAATTTATATGTCAATGAAAAACAGCCTGACAGTCAGGAGGAATCAGATTATGCTTCAAGTCAGAAGGACTGGTAGCTGGAGGGCTACTGAGAGTACACTTTGTAACTAAATCATGGCCAGACATCCAGAAAAATATTCAAAAGATAGAGGGGTGAAGCGAAGAGCACCCAGAGGTGTTGTTGCGGGAAGCTCAGAAAGTGTCTGTGAGATATGGTGTGTAAGAGAGAGGGAACGAAAAGTGCTGTACAGCTGGGAGAAAGTTTAACCCTTTGTGATTCGGTTTGAATGCACATTTGTTTGTTGGTGACTGAATGTTTGTGCTTTATTCCCTGGACTGTTTTGAATCTGATTTTTATTATGGAAACTTAACATGATTTCTTTTAAGGTTGAGGATTCTAGAGTGATTATGAAATAAAATGATAACTCCTGTTCTTTTTACAGGTCATGACTGCCTTACTATCAGTTTCTAACTAATCTCTATTATCCTTACATAAAAGCGACTTATGGAGGACAGTTGAAGTTTCAGTTCAACATTAGATTGTAATATTTAAAAAAATCCTAAGGTTAATATCTGTGACCTTGGATTCGGCCATTGTTCATGCATTAGAAGTTTTTTTTAACTTGAATAGACAAATCCTTTTAAGGCAGCTCCAATTATTTCACGACCTATAGCATTGTAATTGAGCAATGATTGGTCAGGACTACCTATGAAAACTAATTTTGGATTTAAATTAAGGGACTAAAACTGGGTAATTATAGTCGATTTCAAAGTTGGGAACGGTATGCATTTTACATTTTAAATATTGAATACTGAATAAATTAATTGATAATATATAAATATATATTTACAAGTTTGGAACAGGCTTTAAAGTTAGACAAGCATAAATTGATGAATTGGTATTTGAAGTTATAGGGAGCAAGAAATAATGCAATATCTCTTAAAAAAAACAAATTTTCAAGATGCAAACAAAACATTGGGTGATGAAGAATGGCCATTAGGTTGCCCTAAGACTGTTCAGTTGGTTAAATCGGGGCCCCAATTGATCTGGTAATGTAACATGAGAAGTAGAAACAAAAGACAAAAATAATGATAAGCTACGATTGATGAGATACTAAAGAAAAGGGACAAACCTAAAGGGAGAAAGAAACTGGAATTGTCGTTGAGGAGATGTTAAGGGGTCTGGTGGACAGGAACAAGGATCGAAGTGGAAATCCCCACAGGTGGGATGTTATTACTGTGAAAGGACGGGTCACTTTAAGAGAGAGTGTCCAGATTTGAAAAAGGAAGTAAAGACAGTACCGTTTATGAACCTTGATGAAAAATAGGGATGTCAGGAGTTCCTGCCCCCGGGGACCCAACAGGAACCCTTGATAAATTTAAAGGTGACACTTTATAATGAGGACATAGTTTTCCTAGTCGATACGGGGGCAGTAAGGTCATCCTTAAAATTTAAGCCCAAGGCAGTGGGAACGAAAGAGTTAATTGGATTATGGTGACAGTTTTGTGATGAGAGGCACGAAGAATCAGTTTTGCGTTCATGACAAAATACTGCCACCAAATTGGGATTGAATTAACTGCAAGTGGTGCTATGAAATCTGTTGAGGTTCTTAAAAATGAATGTGCTCGAGCAAAACAATTACAGAAACAGATTGAGAAGTCACAAGTGGGACTATTTCTATGGGATTGTATATTAAGTCTTTTGGTGCTTCAACACGATTTTTAGAATGCAGGGGAAGCTTAGGGTTATGATACAAGCTCTCTTAGTATTGGGATTTTGTCAAACATTATTTTCATATGTGTTATTAATGGTTCTTGAGTCTGATAGTCCGCAAGTAATAGACCTGATGCACGTAACTTTGTAAATTGTGGGGATGTAGATAATCAGAGACAGTACAGTAGCTCAGAGTCCTTTGGGGATGGTACTTGGTATAATGGTCTTGTCACAGTACACCGGCCCCCCTTCTGATCAGCTCTCGATTGTCCCGATAAAGAGCATAACCCAATGTACCTAACGATAAAGAAAACCACATGGCACAATGCAATTCTGGGGGGTGGGGCACCTGTCAGGTACAATTAAATGAAACATTTGGGATAGAAATGAAAACAAACGAGAAGGATTTCTCGGGCTGTTGTTTTTGAATTAGCGTAGGACAGGGAAAACGGACAGAACTACTGGATAATAGGATACAACCTTTCACCCCTCCCGATGTCCCTAAAGTAGTACAAATTATAGAGGTGAAGGACTTGAAACAGATCATTGAAATAGAAACTGGATATGGGGATGCAAATGCCTGGGTTGAATGGGTAAAGTATACTGTAAAAAGTCTGAACAAAAGCAATTGCTCTGCATGTGCCTCCAGTAGGCCAGTGGCCCAGCCCTTTCCGCTTGGGTGGAAGTGAGACAGGAAGGGCATGAAATATACGATAGCCCTGTACCAGGATGAGACTGCATAGGAATTGTACCTCCCTATCTCTGATGTTCCCTCCCTTGGAGAAGAAAGGTTTAAAAGCACCCCCCCAGCACCATGTTTTCAGCTGCAGTTGGAAATCACACGTCATGTGTGCGTAGACGAGATACAAATCGGTCGAGAGATTTGGGGGAGCTGAAATTATGTACAGAGATTAAGAATGTCACTGAAATGGACAAGGGAGGGAACTACTTAGCACTAAAAGTTCCCCAAGCGGATCTGTGGGTGGTACTGTAGAGGCAAAATATTGAGATCCACCCTACCTCCGGATTGGAGAGGGTTATGTGCAACTGTACAATTGGCAATTCCACTTACCCTGGCATTTGAGAAGGAAAAGATAGGAGGGAAAAAGGGAAGGAGTAAGAGATCACTGTTAGACACCTCTTTTGATGGCAGGATTTATCTAAACCCTATATGAGTCCCTCTATATGAGTCTCTTCTGGTGGGTAACAATTAATAAAAATTTAGATTGGATAAATTACATTTTCTATAATCAACAGTGATTTATAAATTATACAAGAGATGCGGTTAAAGGAATATCAGAACAGCTTGATGCGACAAGTGGGATGGCATGGGAAAACAGAATGGCCCTTGATATGATTCTAGCAGGAAAAGGGTGTATGTATGTGATGTTAGGAGGAAGCTGTTGTACCTTTATTCCTAATAACACTACGCCTGATGTTTCAATTACTCAGGCCGTAAGGGGATTGACTACCTTAGTCGAGGAACTGGCTGAGAATTCAGGGGTAGACACATCTCTCACGGGATGGCTTGAGTCCTGGTTTGGAAATGGAAGGGGGTGGTGATTTCCATCCTTACTTCCCTAAGAGTAGTAGCAGGGGTATTGATAGCCATTGGTTGTTGCATCATACGAGGTCTCACCCAAAGACTGATTGAGACGGCCTTAATGAAACAAATGCCCCAAAAGAGCAATCAGACAGAAGGGATTCATTGTTAAACAATGAAGGAATAAGTGACCTCAGGGAGATTTCCAAAATAAATGAAATTTTGGGTAAGATGCTCGTCAATTTGGAAGCGACATATAAGAAAAATGCAGAAGGTAACAAATGGTAATTAACGAAAAAGGGGGAAATTGTGGGGATATAGGTAAAGTAGTGTTACTTCTGCAATCATAATTACTTACGCAAGGTAAATGAACTCACACCAGTGTACAGTTGTTTCAGCCAAGAGTTGAGTCAACAAGAATGGAAATTATGTGAAGGAAATACATAATTGTTTTTGTATTAGCTAAAATGTGCATACAAGAATGCATTTTGCCTGCAAAACAATGGTAGGTGTTCCAGACAAATAGAAAAGGTGCTGTGAGGGGAGAGGGTTAAGCTAGATATGCCTGTACAAACAGTAGTTATAAGCATCTGTTTCCCGCTTCTGCAAAAACAAGAACAAACCACAATCAAGAAGTCATGAAGTCATAAGGTCATAACAAGTGAGGGAAATAGATGGTAGTGAAGGAGGATATACCTAACAATGGACCACAGCAGGATGTGGTCAAACGGCCTTGTGAGGCCAGAAATAAGCACTTTGTCACAGACAAGGCCGGATAAGGCAAGAGATAAACAAGAGTCATGGGCGCCGGTCTTAGATAAGTGGGAGATGTAAACAGGAGGAGCAAAGGGAGGAGAGAATAGGAACAAATTACATAAATATTGTGTACTAGTTGAATTCCGTGTGTGTGTGTGACTGCCTGTATACACAGTAGACACCACACCCATCTTGCAAGAGCGAAATAAATGACACTACTGATTCAGATCTTGTCTCGGACTGAAATTATTAGAGTGAGCTTCGTTTCTCACAGTAAGAATTCACGTGGAGGAACAGAAAGTTCAGGAAGTGAGAAGGGCAGTAGGATTAGCAGATGAGTACGTGTTGGCACATAAGACAAGCTGCTGGTCAAGATTTTGTCCAGTGAGGGATAGAAGTTGGGAGAAAGGGAGTTCCTACACTATGAAAGGATATATGTAAGAATCAGATGGGGAGGACTAATGCTATTGTCTATGAAGTAGACGTAGGGAATACTGCTCCGATAAAACTGCTCCCCTATCAGCTTAATCCTCTCAAAGCCAGACAGGTCGAGAAGGAGGTGAAGGTTCTTCTTGACGAGGACATCATCGAACCAAGCCAGAACGAGTGGAGTTCGGTGAGTGTCTTAGTTCCCAACCAGATGGGACTCAATGATTCTGCATGGAGTGTCGAAGGTCAACGCCAACTCATATCGAATTCCCTGATTGGAGGACTGCATTGAGAAAGTCAGACAAGTCAGTTACACCACCATGTTGGACTTAATGTCTGTTTACTGGCAGGTACCTTTATCAGAGTTGGTGAAATAAATTTCTGTGTTTGTAACTCCAAATGGGCTATATCAGTTTAAAGTGAATGAAGAATGTGCCCACCACATTCCAAATCTCATGAACAAAGTTGTAACTGGGTTAACAAACTGTGCAATCTATTTGGACGATGGAGTGATCTTTAGTAATTCCTGGAAAGATCATATGGTACAGTTGGCAGAGCTCTTTGAACGACATTGTGAAAGATGTTGTGAAACTTGAAAGGGTTCAGAGAAGATTTACAAAGATTTTGCCAGGGTTGGAGGATTTGAGCTGTCGGGAGAAGTTAAATATGCTAGGGCTGTTTTACCAGGAGCGTCAGAGGCTGAGTGGTAACCTTATAGAGGTTTATAAAATCAGGAGAGGCATGGTTAGAATCAATAGACAAAGTATTTTCCCTAGGGTCGGGGTGTCCAGAACTAGAGAGCACAGGTTTAGGGTGAGAAGAGAAAGATAAAGACGAGACCTAAGGGACAACTTTTTTCACACAGAGGGTGGCAAGTGTATAGAATGAGCTGCCAGAGGACGTGGTGGAGGCTGGTACAATTGCAACATTTAAAAGGCATCTGGATGGGTATAAGAATAGGAAGGGTTTGGAGGGATATGGGACAGGTGCTGGCACGTGGGACTAGATTGGGTTGGGATATCTGGTCAGCGTGGACGAGTTAGAGCAATGGGTCTGTTTCCATGGTGTACATCTCTATGACTCTGTGACTACGAGAGGCAAAACTGGTGATAGACTGAAATAAAATGGAACTTGCAAAAGCAGAGGTGACATTCTTGGGACGTAACATCGGTCATGGAAGGTGATCCCACAGAACGCAAAGACGAAAGCCATCTAGGAATTTCCACAACCAACCTTGAAGAAAGAGGTGCTTCAATTCTTTAGACTCAGCGGATTCTATCGGAAGTTTGTTCCAAACTTTAGCAGTGTAGTGGCACTGTTAACCGATTTACTGATGAAGAACACAAAGTTTCAGTGGTCAGTACCATGCCAGAAGGCATTCAACCATTTCAAATCGATATTAACCACCAAACCAGTTTTAGCTACAACAAATGTTTCAAAACCTTTTAAAGTCGCCATCGATGCTAGTGACAGTGGAGTTGGAGCTCCTCCAGGAAGATGAGGATGGGATTGAACTGCCAGTTAGTTACTTTTCGAAGAAGATCAACATCCACCAGAGAAAACACTCCACAATCGAAAAGGAACTACTGAGTTTGGTACTGGCCTTCCAACATGTTAATGTGGATGTCATGAACAATGTGTCGGAGACGGCTGTATACACTGACCACAATCCACTTACATTCTTGGAATGTTTAAAAGATAAGAATCTGAGACTATTTCATTGGAGTCTTATGTTACAGACTTTTAATTTAAAAATCATACATGTTGTGGTCAGAAGAATGTAATCACAGATGCGTTATCCCCCCAAATGGAATACCTGCCTACCAACCCCGCCCCCTCCCAGCAGAAGCCCCCCTCTGGTTGAGTGCGTGCTCTCTTCCCCCACAGTAAACAAAAACTGTCACGTTTTGTAGCTCAAGCAAATGACACGGCGACCTCGGGGAATGTAAAAGTTAACAATTCAAAAACTGTGAAGCAAAAATGAGTAAACATGTACATGTAATAAAAATATTTACTGTATGTAGTTAAACAATTAAATTCTACATTCTTTGGTACTATTAGCGCAACCTCTCAAAAAAAATAAAATCTTGAGTGAGGAAACATGTACTTCTTGGTGGATGAGGTCAAATGTAAAAAGAAATCAAATCCAAGTCTGTAAACACAGCATATCTTAAAAATGTGTTGCTGGAAAAGCGCAGCAGATCAGGCAGCATCAAAGGAGAAGGACAATCGATGTTTCGGGCAGAAGCCCTTCTTCTTCTTCTCCTTTGATGCTGCCTGACCTACTGCACTTTTCTAGCAACACATTTTCAGCTCTGATCTCCAGCATCTGCAGTCCTCCCTTTCTCCTAGTTGATTTTAAACACAGCACACCGTCCATTTTAATCTCCCCAGTGGGAAATGCAGTCTCTGTCCATAGGAGCATAAAACTAATGTCTAACTGACCTAGTTAGGCCCAAACATCAAACCGGCTCTGGAACTGCATTTTTGAAACGTTTTTATTCACAAGGTCCATAGCCCGACCCAAGCCATCAAACCTATGTGTTAGCCTGCTCAGCAAGATGATATGTAATATCTCTGGATAACAAAGGCCAAATTTAATGTTAGGACATGAGTGAGGCTCCTTCTTTACCTTGGCAAAAGCCGCATGCTGCTTAGCAACAGTCGGGTGAAATCAGGAAAAATATATCCTCTCTTTCCATTATACACAAGGAGAGAAGCTACTCCAGCACAGCACAGAATGTGATTTCTCATTTGAAACTGGTTCACCCTGACAACCATCGGGCGAGGTAACTCACCTTCTTTCAGGTTAGCACGCAGCATACGATGAGTCTCGTCCAACACGGGTTTAGCCTCAAGTCTGAGCAAGTCCTACAAAAGTCAGGCTATAAATTCTGTTGGATGAAAATCCTCCGATTCTTTGGGTAAACCCACAAGTCGAATATTATTCCTGGAGCAGGCCTCCAAGTCTTCACATTTCTTCGTCAGAGACTCAATCATAGCAGATAACATTAGCTTGGAGGTTAGTTATCTGGTTATCATGCTCATGAGCCAAATGTTCCAGGTTCAAAAGACTCCTGCATTGCGAAGAAACGTTTTCCTCCAACAGCTTCAGAGTAGCTGTTACCTCCTGGTTCAGAAATATAAAGAAGGAACCAGGTCAGACTTATGTTGAGTTTGAAAGAATTGAACATGATCATTTTGATCGATGGATGTGAGCCTTAAAGATTGATAAGACCTATGAGGCTCTGAGAGATTACTCTGCTGGAGGAGTTTAAAAACTCACTTCCAGAGATGGTAAGAATTCAGGAGGAGGAATAGAAAGTTCAGGAAGTGAGAAGGGCAGCAGGATTAGCAGATGAGTACGTGTTGGTGCAGGAGAGAAGCTTCAGGGCAAATGTGAGGGATAGAAGTTGGGAGAAGGGGAGATCCTACATGAGGAAACAAAAAGTAGAGAACACGTAAATATTTGCCACAGGTTTGAAAACAAGCCCAAGATGGTGGAAAGGAGGTGAAAGGCCTCAGGTGTTCCCACTGTGGGAAAGTGACACATGTAAAGACACAGTGCTGGTTGTTGAAGAAAGGCACTATGGGAAAAGAAGCTAAGCCAGTGGCATTAGTGAAGGTGGTAAAGGAAACCCCAATAAGAGCCGAGGAGCTGCAGGAGAGGCAGGGGCTGGGTATGGGGTTAGGACCTGATCTCTACAAAGAATTCGCCTCTGTGGGTGAAGTTTACTCTGAAAGAACAGGGAGAGAAGGACAAGAAATTATAATTTTGAGAAACACAGTATCTAACCAGTCTCTAATGTAAGAGTTGAGTGAAATTGCACTGTTCCTGATCTGTTACCCGAGAGTTATGTAATTTGTGGGATAGACGGACAGAAATTTAGCATTCCCTTACATAAGATCAGGTTGGAGTGCCAACTCAAGGCTGGGAGAATAACAGTCAGAGTTTGACAGAGTGTTAGTTCCAGGAATTCAGTTTGTTCTTGTGAATGATTTGGCAGGATCCAAGATGGGAGTGACATCCCTTCCTGTGGTGAAGCCCAAGGAAGATCACCAAACTGAGGAATTAAAAGGAAAATATCCTGATAACTTCCCAG
This sequence comes from Chiloscyllium punctatum, assembly GCF_047496795.1. NCBI lineage: Eukaryota > Metazoa > Chordata > Chondrichthyes > Orectolobiformes > Hemiscylliidae > Chiloscyllium > Chiloscyllium punctatum. Next base: position 3,522,344 of record NC_092767.1, on the reverse strand, counting down.
ACTGAGTAGTAACAAGATCTCACTAACATAAGTCACAGCACAAAGCAAAAACTGAAGAGAAGGATGAAGGAGTTGAGGTTCAGTTAGCAGACACCCTGTTTGACGTAATGGTGCAGGAAAAACCTGAATGGGCAGAGGGTCAGACAGAAGTGAAAGGACTTGCAACAGAAAGATAAGATGATAAAAGATATATAAGTGGATGTGTACTCCGAAAAGGAGGCAAAGAGTATTCCGGAGGGTTATTATCTGAAGGATAGAATCCAAAGACGGAAATGGAGACCACAGCAGGTTAGTACAGAGGAGAAATGGGCCGAAGTGCACCAGGTTGTGTTGCCCGTAGCATACAGACAGGAGATGTTATGGGTAGCACATGAACTACCTGTAGGAGGTCACCTAGGGGTACGAAAGATTCAGGCTAAAGGTACAAAAACATTTTTATTGGACTGGAATTAACAAGGATGTGGTTAACTTTTGTCGTACGTGTCATATATGCCAAATGGTCGGTAAGCCACAGGCGGTAATAAAACCAGCACCTTTATTGCTAATTCCCTTTTGTGTGGGTTGTAATTGATTGTGTAGGTCCCCTCCCGAGAACTCAAATTGAGAACCAGTACTTATGGACCATAATGAATGTGACTACCAGATTTCTGGAGGCAATTCCATTACAGAGTATCAAGGCAAAAAATGTGGGAGAAGAGTTAGTAGCTTTGTTCACATGGTATGGGCTCCCCAGAGAGATTCAGTCCGACCAAGGATCAAATTTTACTGTTAGGCTGTTTCAGGAGGTTACGGATAGCTTAGGTATACAGCACTTTAAATCCAGTGAATATGATCCTGAATTCCAAGGAGCTTTAGAAAGGTGGCATCAGGCCTTGAAGACCATGTTGACAACATACGGTCAGGATCACCCGAAGGATTGGGATAAAGGTATCCCATTCATATTGTTTGCCATTAGACATGCCCCAAATAAATCTACTCAAATTACTCCCTTCTAGTTAATATTCCACATGAAGTGAGAGGCTGTTTGAAATGAATCAAAGAGAAATTAACAGGACCAAAGTCATAGATCTCACACTTAGATGATGTATCAGAGGTGATAAAGAGACTAAATCGACTAGATGAGTTAGCTAACCAGCGCATAAAGAGGGCACAGCGTAGAATGAAGCAGGTGGCAAATGAAAAACTCTGAGACTCAAACATTTTTCCAAGGGGATGATGTGTTCGTATTGTTACTAGAATTGGCAATCCCTTCAAAACCAGGTTTAGGGGACCTATCAGATTGAGAAAAAGTTAAGTCAGGTGATCTATCTAGTAAAGATGGCAGATAGGAGAAAAACTGTACTGGGGATGTCATGTGAACATGTTGGAACCTCATTATGGTAGAGAGAAAGAACGGGAGAAATGGGTGTTAGTTACTGCCCCACAGAGCGAGGAATCAAATCCAGATATTGTGAATTTTGATGTGCCTCAAAATATGTTAAAAAATGAAGAAATCCTCGAGGAGTTGGACAGGTTAGTGAGCTGTCGGTCTAGGGGCTCAGTTGAAAGTTTTGCTACTGCAGTTTGAAGACATATATAGGAATCAGATGGAGAGGACTAATACTGTAGTACATGAACTGGACATAGGGAATACTGTTCTGATAAAACAACTTAATCTTTTCAAAGCCAGACAGGTCCAGATGGAGATAGAGGCCATGCTTGACAAGGACAGCATTGAATTGAGCCAGAGCAAGTGGAGTTTGCCGATCATCTCAGTTCCCAGACCAAATGGGACTCAATGATTTTTTGTGGATTATTGGAAGGTGAACACCGTTACAAAATCAGAATCATATCAGACAAGCCAGTTACATCACAAAGTTAGACTTACTGCATGGTTACCTTTGTCAGAGAAGGTGATAGAAATTTCTGTGTTTGTAACCCCAAATGGGCTACATCAATACAAGGCGATGTTTTTTTGGAATGAATAATGCACCCAACACATTTCAAAGACTCCTGAACAAAGTTGTGTCTGGGTTAATAGACTGTGCAGTCTATGGGGACGATGTAGTAACCTTTGGTAAGTCCTGGAAAGGTCACATGGTACAGTTGGCAGAACTCTGAACGACTATGAGAAGCAAAACTGGTAACAAACTTCAACAACACTGAATTTGCGCAAGCAGAGGTGACATTCTTGGGATGTAACATCAGTCATGGAAGGTTGACCCCCATGGAATGCAAAGACGAAGGCCATCAAGGAATTTCCACAACCAACCTCGAACAAAGAAGTGCATCAATTCTCGGGACTAAGCAGATTCTGTCAGAAGTTTGTTCCAAACTTCAGCAGTGTAGTGGCACTGTTTACCAATTTGCTGAAGAATAACACAACGTTTTGGTGGGCAGAACAATGCTAGCAGGTATTCGGCCATTTCAAAGCAATAGTAACCATCACACCAGTTTTAGCTACACCAAACCTTTCAAAGTTGCCATCGATGCTTGTGACACAGGAATTGGAGATGTACTGCTACAGGAAGATAAGGATGGGATTGAACTGCCAGGTGGTTACTTTTCAAAGAAACTCAACACCCACCAGACAAAATATTCTATGTTCGAAAAAGAACTATTGAGTTTGGAATTGACCAAACTGTGTGTCAGAGACGGTTGTGCACACGGATCACAATCCGCTTTTATTCTTGGAAAGCACTGAAGACAAGGATATGAGACTATTTCATTGGAGTTTTATGTGACAGACTTTTGATTTAAAATCATACATGTTGCAGGTCATAAGAATGTAATCACAGATGCGGTATCACAGATTTAATTAATAATGTATTGGTATCTATTCAATGTTTCATATATATGGCAAGAAGGTAATATGAACTTCGAGCAAAGAAATAGAGAAAAAAAATGAAGCCATCTTTTCATTTTGATGGTTCATTTTCTTCTTAAGGGGGGAGGTGTTATGAAGGGCAGGTGTGTCCTGTACCTTTAAAAGAGAGAGGAAGCTAGCAAGGCCTGACTGAAAGCACAGAATTTTCTGAAGAATTTAAAAATGTAACAGTTGGTTGAAACAAATAACTGGAGTTGCATTGCCATGGAACAAAAACAAATTCAAATTCGACCAATCAGTTTATATTCTACCCCAGATACCAAAATCAAATCAAATTTGAATTTAGTGTTTTGATAACATCACACCAATGAAATGATCCGATGTTTTGGGGTTTAAAATCAGATATTTTGAACAGTTAGGGGGAGCACTGTCACAAACACCAACAAGAATAGACTGCTAATCGAATCGTTCTCTGAAAGGTACCTGTCCATGAAAAGCTGTGCAGGAGAAGACTGAGGAAAAGCCAACCTCGAAAAATCTGCAGAGGAAAGTCTACAAAGGAGAATCGACAAAGCTGACTGGTTATGAAATGTGACTTTTTTTTGTAAACTTCATCGAGTTTTTGTAATCAGCCCAGTATTGTGGACTGGGCGGTAAAAGACAGGTTTAAGAAAAAGGAGTTGTAAATAGTTGTCTAATGTTCTCTGTTGAACTTAAAGAATAAAATTGTTAATTTTTATTTGAAGTAGTGAAAACTGGGATGGTCCTTTGCCTCTTGCAATTTAACGGGTGAACATCTCTGTGTGCTGGGTTTAAATTAACAGAGGGGTTTATCCCATGTCATAACACCCTGCTGACTCCATCTGTGGGAAGTGCACACAACTGCAGCTCCTTGAAAAACACTTTAGGGATCTAGAGTTGGAGCTGGATGAATTTTGGGTCATTCCGGAGGTGGGTGGGGGGGTGGGGGGGTGGGGGGGGAGGGGTGGGTGGGGGTTGGTTACAGGGAGGTGGTTGCAACTTAGGTACAAAAAAAGGGCAGATTATTTACAGTCAGGGGATGGAAAGGGAACTATCAGGCAGTGCAGGGATCCCCTGCAGCCATTCCCCTCAATAGTCTGTCCCTGTTGCTCAGAAGGGAGGGGGAAGATGAGCAGAGCATTAGTCATTGGGGACTCCTTAGTTAGGGGGAAAGGCAGGCGGTTCTGTTAGAACGAGAGAGACTCACAGTTGGCATGTTACCTCCCAGATGCCAGGGTTCAGGATGTCTCGGATCATGTTTTCGGAATCATAGAATCATAAATTTCCTACAGTGTGGAAACAGGCCCTTCTGTTCAACAGGTCCACACCGATCCTCTGAAGAGTAACCCACTTAGACCCATTCCCCTACCCTATTATCCTATATTTACCCCTGACTAAAGCACCTAACCTACACATCCCTGAAAACTATGGGCAAATTAGCATGGCCAATTCACCTAACCTGCACATGTTTGGATTGTGGGAGGAAACTGGAGCACCTGGAGGAAACCCATGCAGACACAGAGGAAATGTACAAACTCCACACAGACCGTCGCCCAAGGCTGGAATCAAACCCAGGTCCCGGGTGCTGTGAGGTGACAGTGCTAACCACAAAGCCACTGTGCCGCCCATAAGGACTCCCTTGAGGGTGACGGGTAGCAGCCCCAAGGTGCGGTCCACATAGGCACTAACGACAGAAATTCAGGGAGATAGGGTGGAAGTTTGGAGCTAGAACAAAGAGAGTTGTTATCTCTGGTTTATTGCCCGTGCCAAGTCTGGCGAGGTGAGGTATTGGGAGAGAGAGAAGTTGAATATGTGGCTAATGATACAGGAGGCAGGGTTTCGGATACCCAGATAATTGGGGCTCATTCTGGGGTAGGTGGGGCCTCTACAAACAGGATGGTGTACACCTGAATGAGAGGGGTTCCAATATACTTGGGGGAGGGGGAATTTGATATTACTCTTCGGGGGGGGTTCAAACGAATTCAGCCGGGGGATGAGAACCGAAATTGTAGTTACAATGTCCAGGAGGGTGAGAGTAGTGAGGTCAGAAATATGGTTACAATGTCGTAAGAATCCACCAGCCAGCAGGAAAATAGTTTCAATGTCAAGAGCATCCGGAATAAGGTGGGTGAACTTGCAGGATGGGTTGGTACCTGGGATTTCGATATCGTGGCCATTTTGGAGACATGGATAGAACAGGAACAGGAACGGTTGTAGCAGGTTCTGGGGTTCAGATGTTTCAGTAACAACAGAGAAGATGGTAAAAGAGGGGGAGGCATGGCGATGTTAGTTAAGGAGAGTATTATAGTGGCAGAAAGGACATTTGAGGACTCATCTACTGAGGTAGAATGAGCTGAGGTTAGAAACAGGAAAGGAGAGGTCACCATGTTGGGTGTTGTCTATGGGCCTCCTAATTGTTCCAGAGATGTCAAGGAAAGGAAAGATGTTGAGGAAAGATGATTCTGGAGAGGAGTCAGAGTAACAGGGTCGTTATTATGGGGGACTTCAACTTCCCAAATATTAACTGGATATACTATAGTTTGAGTACTTCAGATGGATCAGTTTTTTTCGAATGTGTGCAGGAGGGTTTCCTGACACAGTATGTAGACAGGCCAACAAGGGGCGATGCCACAGTGGACTTGGTACTGGGTAATGAACCCGGCCAGGCATTAGATTTGGAGGTAGGTGAGCACTTTGATAGTGACCACAATTCATTTATGTTTACTTTAGCAATGGAAAGGGATAGGTATATATTACAGGGCAAGAGTTATTGCTGGTAGAAAGACAATTATGATGTGATTAGGCAAGGTTTAGGATGCACAGAATGGGGAAGGAAACTGCAGGGAATGGGCACAATTGAAATGTGGAGCATATTCAAAGAACAGCTACTGCATGTCCTTGATAACTACGTACCTATCAGGCAGGGAGGAAGTGGTTGAGTCAGGAAGCTGTAGTTTACGAAGGAAGTTGAATCTCTTGTCAAGCGGAAGAAGGAGGCTCATGTTAGGATGAGACGGGAAGGCTCAGTTAGGATGCTTGAGAGTTACAAGTTAGCCAGGAAAGACCTAAAGAGAGAACTAAGAAGAGCCAGGAGGGGACAGGAGAAGTCATTGGCAGATAGGATCAAGGAAAGCCCTCAAGCTTTCTACAGATATGTCAGGAATAAAAGAATGACTACAGTAAGATTCGGACCAATCAAAGACAGTAGTGGGAAGTTGTGCATGGGGTCTGAGGATATAGAAGAAGCACTAAATAAATATTTGTCACCGGTTTTTGCTCTGGAAAAAGATGACACTGAGATACAGGGTACTAGACTAGACAGGACTGCGGTTCACAAGGAGGAGAGGTTTGCAAGTCTGGAAAGGGTGAAAATAGCTAAGTCCCCTGAGCTGGATGGGATTTATCTTAGGATTCTCTGGGAAGCCAGCAAGAAGATTGTAGAACCTTTGGCTTTGATCTTTATATCATCAATGTCGACAGGAATAGTGCCATAAGTCTAGAGAACAGCAAATGTCGTCCCCTTGTTCAATAAGGGAAGTAGGGACAACCCTGGTAATTATAGATCAGTGAGCCTTCTTTCACTGTGGGTAAAGTGTTCAAAAAGTTTATAAGAGATAGGACTTATAATCATTTGGAAAGGAATCAGTTAATTAGGGATAATATACACGGTTTTGTGAGAGGCAAGTCATTGCTACTTCTCCTTTATTGAGTCATAGTCATAGAGATGTACAGCATGGAAACAGACCCTTCGCTTCAACTCGTCCATGCCGACTAGATATCCCAATTTAGTCTAGTCCCACCTGCCAGCACCTGGCTCATATCCCTCCAAACCCTTCCTATTCATATACCCATCCAGATGCCTTTTCAATGTTGTAATTGTACCAGCCACTACCACTTCCTTTGGCAGCTCATTCCATACACGTACCACCCTCTGAGTGAAAAAGTTGTCTCTTAGGTCTCTTTTATATCTTTCCCCTCTCAGCCTAAACCTATGCCCTCGAGTTCTGGACTCCCCCATTCCAGAGAAAAGACCTTGTCTACTTAACCGATCCATGCCCCTCATGATTTTATAAACCTCTATCAGGTCATCCCTCAGCATTCGACACTCCAGGGAAAACAGCCCTAGCCTATTCAACCTCTCCCTATACCTCAAATCCTCCAACCCTGGCAATATCCTTGTAAAGTTTTTCTGAACCCTTTCCAGTACAACATCTTTCCAAAAGGAAGGAGACCAGAATTGCACCCAATATTCCTAAAGTGGCCTAACCAATGTCCTGTACAGCTGCAACATGGCCTCCCAATCCTTGTACTCAATACTCTTGACCAATAAAGGGAAGCATAACAAACTCTGCCTTCACTATCCTATCTACCTGTGACTCCACATTCAAGGAGCTATGAACCTGCACTCCAAGGTCTTTTTGTTCAGCAACACTCCCTCGGACCTTACTATTAAGTGTATAAGTCCTGCTAAGATTTCTGCCTGTAACACTTGCTCCATTTGTGAGGTCTTTTTGGTGTTTGAGGTGATTTCCTCAAACTCCAGGAGTAGCAATTACTGTTTTATTTGATATTGTATTGTTATGGAACTTTGGAGAGTTATTGATTAGATTCCCTCCAGTGTGGAAATAGGCCCTTCAGCCCAACCAGTCCACACCAACCCTCCGAATAGTTACCCACTCAGTCCCATTTCCCTCTGGCTAATGCACCTAACATTATGGGCATTTTAGCATGGCCCATTCACCTGACTTGCACATCTTTGGACCTGTGGGAGGAAACCGGAGCACCCGGAGGAAACCCACGCAGACACGGGGAGAATGTGCAAACTCCACACAGACAGTCGCCCGAGGCTGGAATCAAACTTAGGACCCTGGTGCTGTGAGGCAGCAGTGCTAACCACTGAGGCACCGTGCCTCACAAACTGAGAAAGTGACCAAACTGATGGAGGAAGGTAAAGCTGTTGATGTGGTGGATATGGATTTCAGTCAGACGTTTGATAAGGTTCCCCAGGGTAGGCTATTTCAAAAAAATATGGAAGCATGGGATTGAGGGTGATTTAGTGGGTTGGATCAGAAATTGGTGAGCTGAAAGAAGACAGAGGGTGGTGGTTGATGGTAAATGTTCATCCTGGAATTCAGTTACTAATGGTGTACTGCAAGGACCTGTGTTGGGTCCATTGCTGTTTGTCATTTTATAAATGACCTGGAAGAGGGCACAGAAGGATGCATTAGTAAATTTGTGGATACCACTAACGTCGATGGAGTTGTGGACAGTGCTGAACAATGTTGCAGGTTACAGAGGGACATAGATAAAATGCAGAGCTGGGCTGAGAGGTGGCAAATGGAGTTTAATGTGGGAATGTGTGAGGTGATTTACTTTGGAAGGAGTAACAGGAATAAAGAGTACTGGCCTAATGATAAGATTATTGGGAGTGTAGATGGGCAGAGAGCTCAGTGTCCATTCAAAGACCCCTGAAAGTTGCCACCCACGTTGATAAGGTTTAAAGAAGGCATACGGTGTGTGAGGTTTTATTGGTAGAGGGATTGGGTTTTGAAGCCACAAGGTCATGTTGCAGCTGTACAAAACTCTGGTGCAACTGCATTTGGAGTACTGTGTACAGTTTTGGTCACTGCATTATAGGAAGGATGTGAAACCTTTGGAAAGGTTTCAGACAAGATTTACGAGGATTGCCTGATATGGAGGGAAGGTCTTATGAGGAAAGGCTGGGAGACTTGAGGCTGTTTTCAGTCAAGACAAGAAGGTTGAGAGGCGACCTAATTGAGACATATAAGATAATCAGAGAGTTAGATAAGGTAGACAGTGAGAGCCTTTTACCTCAGATGGCATTGGCTCATACAAGGGGACATAACTTTAAATTGACGGGTGATAGATATAGGACAGATGTCCGAGGTAGTTTCTTTACTCAGAGACTAGTAGGGGCATGGAAAGGCCTGCCTGCAACAATAGTATACTCACCACCATCGAGGGCTGAAGGACCTGTCTTGTGCTGTAATGTTCTGTGTTCTATGTTCATCGTGAGGAATTGAATGGAAACTAAGTTCACTATTGTTGGATATAAATGTGCAATCAAAAGACACAGAGTCCTGACACTATGTTATTTCCTCTTTTAAACTTCTCATGTTTTTTTGTTAGTTTGCCCAGATGTGTGGGTCAGAGAATTCAGTGAGGACAGGGGCCTGTCGTTGCATTTCCCTCTCTGGCCTGCAGTGAAAGATTACATTCCAGCCTCAGGTAACTGTCTGTGTGGGGTTTGCACATTCTCCCCGTGTCTGCGTGGGTTCCATCAGGGTTCTTCAGTTTCCTCCCACAATCCAAAGATGTGCGGGTCAGGTGAATTGGTAATGCTAAATTGCCAATAGTGTAAGGTGCATTAGTCAGCAGTAAATATAGGGGAATGGGTCTGGGTGGGTTACTCTTCAGGGGGTCAGTGTGGATTTGTTGGGCCAAATGGCCTGCTTCAATACTCTGAGCAATCTAATCTCATCTCTGCTAATACTCACCTTCCTCCATATCATTTATTTTTCTACCCACTTCACTCACAGTGAACAGATGACTTGACATGAATGTTGCTTTTGTGCATTGCTAATTCATCTTTTGATTTTGCTTTTGTTTTCGCACTTCCTACTAATTGTTGCTGATTACTAACAGCACTTTACACTGGCTTTACACCTCCAGTCTCTTTCATTTTGCTCCTCAGATGGAGTCAGTCCTTGCCCATGAGGAAAGGAGTGTTATCATGTTGCTGCTCCTCCTTCTCCTTTCGGTCCATTCCTCACGAGGACTCCTCGTTCTGTTATCTGCTGCATCCAACGTTGGCTCTGAGTTACTTGGATTGATTCACCAATTGAATTATTGTTCTAACTGGATATGTCACGGCATACTTTAACTGGTCTCTGAAATGTTTCTGTGTCACCACATAAATAAGGGCATTTGTGCAGCAACTTAAGTTCCTCAGCATGTATCCAATCTGAACAAAGAGACCAAAAGAAACAGAATCCAAGGAGTAACCGGCATTAAAGAAATATAAAATATGCAACAACCAGAGAAGTATGAAGCTGGCAGATATGGCAAAGAGTATAATCACAGAATTCTTCCCGCTCTCTACCTCTGGATCATTCTCTGTTTTTCTCTGACCTCTCAGTTCCTTCCGCACCTTAATGGCCTCGAAGATATGTCTGACAGTCAGAATGTTGATAAAGAGAATAAAAGTGAATGGGAACATTGGTGTTAAAAAAGTCTCAAAATATCTAAAACCTATCCACCGAGGGTCATTATAATAACTAGACCTGGTATAACAGTACCATGGAACATTGTTGATCATCTTTCCAGGGTAATACACAAAGGAGTGAGGAATATTCTTTAAACAAAAGAAGATGCAGATTGTTGTTAGAACCCTGGTTGCAGTTTTCCCTGTGCAATACTTAGTTTTCATCTCATGTAAACAAATGGCAACAAATCGATCAAAGGAAAAAGCAATGGTGAACCACGCAGAACAATCAATGGTCAAGCGCTTGAGGACATAGATAACACTACAAACAGGAGTGATTTGCAGGAAACATAGTGGATAATAATAACGTTTAAATCGGTGAAGGACGATACAAAAAACAATGAACAGTAGATCCGAAATTGTCATGGCCACCAGATAGCGAGTGGTGCATGTAGAAAGGCCACATTTGCCCCAAGCTAAGTTTACAATCACCACTAGACTTACTGTAAGAGAGAAAAAAAGGTTTTAAGTTATTAATCAAAGATTCTTTGTGCCTGAGCCTAGACTGTAGGTAATGACACAAAGATAATTGTTGTTCCATGTTATATGAAGTTTAAAGAATCTGAACCACATCAGCAAACACTGTCTAAATTAATCATTTGCTCTTTTAAAGGACAAAGGGAAGAACATGGGCAGCAGATTACTCACAGAAACACAGTCATGTACCAAAGGTGGTTTTAGTTCAGCAGCTGCTTTACTGGTTAGTCTAACTGGCTGACATTTCCCCTAAGTCCCCAGCATCCACACAAAGACACCTGGGATCAGGAAGACAAAGAATAGCAAAAACCTAACATGGACATTGATCGCAAAATTTCTGTATTGGGTTTTGGAGTCTCCACAGTTCAGTTTGCCTCCAGAATTCTATATCTACACTGTATGAACTGCAGGACAGGGCATTGAATCAGACCACAGTGTCCAGGAAGGATGGGCTCTATATGATGGATGAACAAATGATAAGGCATTGAATCTCTCCCTTGTGCACAGGATTGAACATCCTGACCATCTGAACCATGAAGGTGTTCAGCAGCAAATCCAGTCACATTGTACCAGGTTGGATACACACCACAATCAGGAAGACTTCAACATTTGACCCAACTCCTCCAGCTGTCCACGTTTGTACAACATAGCCCTCAGTGAATAAAACCTGAATTCATGCAACTTTGGTCACTGTAACTGTCCTGAAGAACAGCCCTGCTTGAAACCTCTACTTTCTTCCTCCTGAGATGCTGCCTGACCTGCTGTGCCTTTTCCAGCACCATGTTCTATCTGCAGCCACCATAGTCTCCTCATTCCTAATGACCTGCTGGACCCACCCATTGTCCTGTTGTATCTGGGCTCCCATTTGGAGCGAGCTGCCTGAGTAAGATCCACCAACACAATCCCTTTCCATCAAGGAATGGGAAACACCAGGTGTCACTGCGAGGTGGGTTGTTACAAAACCCATCTGACCGATAGCAGGCTGTGCACTACCACAGAGAGAGGGTGGTCTTCCGAAACCCTTTCTAGATTAGTGGTGCTGGAAGAGCACAGCAGTTCAGGCAGCATCCAAGTAGCTTCGAAATCAACGTTTCGGGCAAAAGACCTTCAAGTGGAATAAAGGCAATGAGCCTGAATCGTGGAGAGAGAAGCTAGAGGAGGGTGGGGGTGGGGAGAATGTAGCATAGAGTACAATGGGTGAGTGGGGGAGGAGATGAAGGTGATAGGTCAGGGAGGAGAGGCTGGAGTGGATAGGTGGAAAAGGAGATAGGCAGGTCGGACAAGTCCGGACAAGTCATGGGGACAGGGCTGAGCTGGAAGTTTAGAACTAGGGTGAGATTGGGGAAGGGGAAATGAGGAAACTGTTGAAGTCCACATTGATGCCCTGGGGTTGAAGTGTTCCGAGGTGGAAGATGAGGCGTTCTTCCTCCAGGCATCTGGTGGTGAGGGAGCGGCGGTGAAGGAGGCCCAGGACCTCCATGTCCTCGGCAGAGTGGGAGGGGGAGTTGAAATGTTGGGCCACGGGGTGGTGTGGTTGATTGGTGCGGGCGTCCCGGAGATGTTCCCTAAAGCGCTCTGCTAGGAGGCGCCCAGTCTCCCCAATGTAGAGGAGACCACATCGGGAGTAACAGATACAATAAATGATATTGGTGGATGTGCAAGTAAAACTGTGATGGATGTGGAAGTCTCCTTTAGGGCCTTGGATAGAGGTGAGGGAGGAGGTGTGGGCGCAGGTTTTACAGTTCCTGCGGTGGCAGGGGAAAGTGCCAGGATTGGGGGGTGGGTGGTAGGGAGACGTGGACCTGACCAGGTAGTTACGGAGGGAACAGTCTTTGTGGAAGGCGGAGAGGGGTGGGGAGGGAAATATGTCCCTGGTGGTGGGGTCTGTTTGGAGGTGGCGGAAATGTCGGCGGATGATTTGGTTTATGCGAAGGTTGATAGGGTGGAAGGTGAGCACCAGGGGCGTTCTGTCCGTGTTACGGTTGGAGGGGTGGGGTCTGAGGGCGGAGGTGCGGGATGTAGACGAGATGCATTGGAGGGCATCTTTAACCACGTGGGAAGGGAAATTGCTGTCTCTAAAGAAGGAGGCCATCTGGTGTGTTCTGTGTTGGAACTGGTCCTCCTGGGAGTAGATCCGGCGGAGGTGGAGGAATTGGGAAGACGGGATGGCATTTTTGCAAGAGGTAGGGTGGGAAGAGGTGTAATCCAGGTAGCTGTGGGAGTCGGTGGGTTTGTAAAAAATGTCAGAGTCAAGTCGGTCGTCATTAACGGAGATGGAGAGGTCCAGGAAGGGGAGGGATGTGTCAGAGATGGTCCAGGTAAATTTAAGGTCAGGGTGAAATGTGTTGGTGAAGTTGATGAATTGCTCGACCTCCTCGCGGGAGCACGAGGTGGCGCCAATGCAGTCATCAATGTAGCGGAGGAAGAGGTGGGGAGTGGTGGCGTTGTAATTATGGAAGATCAACTGCTCTACATAGCCAACAAAGAGACAGGCATAGCTGGGGCCCATATGTGTGCCTATCGCTACCCCTTTGTTCTGGAAGAAGTGGGAGGATTCAAAGGAGAAATTGTTAAGGGTGAGGACCAGTTCGGCAAATGAATGAGAGCGTCGGTGGAAGGGTACTGTTGGGGACGTCTGGTGAGGAAAAAACGGAGGCTTGGAGGCCCTGGTCATGGTGGATGGAGGTGTAGAGGGATTGGATATCCTTGGTGAAGATGAGGCAGTGGGGGCCGGGGAAACGGAAGTCTTGGAGGAGGTGGAGGGCGTGGGTGGTGTCTCGAATGTATGTGGGGAGTTCCTGGACTAGGGGGGATTGGACAGTGTCGAGGTAGGTAGAGATGAGTTCAGTGGGGCAGGAGCATGCTGAGACAATGGGTCGGCCAGGGTGGTCAGGCTTGTGAATCTTGGGAAGGAGGTATGAGGTTGGAAGCTGTTGGTGGTTGATCTCCTGAGGTGATGAGGTTCTGTATGATCTGGGAGATGATGGTTTGGTGATGGGGGAGGTGGGTTCATGGTCGAGGGGGCAGTAGGAAGAGATATCCTTGAGTTGACGTTTGGCTTCAGCGGTGTAGAGGTCAGTGCGCCAGACTACCACTGCGCCCTCTTTTTCCGCTGGCTTGATGGTGAGGTCGGGATTGGAGGGCTGCGCGTTGTGAGGGTGAGAGGTTGGAGTGGGGGAGGGAGGTAGACAGGTTGAGGCGGTTAATGTCCCGACGGCAGTTGGAAATGAAGAGGTCGAGGGCAGGTAATAGGCCAGCGCGGGGTGTCCAGGTGGATGCAGTGTGTTGGAGGTGGGCGAAGGCTACTTGGATGCTGCCTGAACTGCTGTGCTCTTCCAGCACCACTAATCCAGAATCTGGTTTCCAGCATCTGCAGGCATTGTTTTTACCTCGAAACACTTTCTAGACCAGCCAGAGGCCGGTGCTCAGCCAAACTCCATCAAGGTGGTCTCCCTGTAAAACCATTCTGCACAGTATAGGGAAACGCACAATGCTGAGGACCCTCATAACTGACAAACTATTCACTTCAAACTCAGTCAGTAAGAACACTATTATCTGACAGTGGGATTTGCCTTCCTGAATGGAAATATATTGTTATCAGTTGTTGATAGAGCATAGAAAATTACAGCGCAGTACAGGCCCTTCGGCCCTCGATGTTGCGCCGCCCTGTCATACTAATCTGAAGCCCATCCCACCGACACTATTCCATTTACGTCCATATGCCTGCCAATGATGACTTAAATGCACTTAAACTTGGCAAATCTACTACCATTGCAGGCAAAGCATTTCATACCCTTACTAATCTCCGAGTGAAGAAACTACTTCTGACATCTGTCTTCTACCTATCTCCCCTCATTTTAAACTTGTGTCCCCATGTGTTTGCCGTTCCCATACTTGGAAAATGGCTCTCTCTGTACACCCTATTTAACTCTCTGATTACCTTGTATGTCTCTATTAAGTCACCTCTCAACCACCTTCTCTCTAACGAGAACAGCCTCAAGGCCCTCAGCCTTTCTTTGTAAGACATTCCTTCAATACCAGGCAACATCCTAGTAAATCTCATCTGCACCCTTTCCAAAGCTTCCACATCCTTCTTATAATGCGGTGACCAGAACTGTACACAATACTCCAAATGTGGCCATACCAGAGCTTTGTACAGCTGCAGCATAACTCCTGGTTCCAGAACTCAATCCCTCTATTAATAAAGGCCAAAACACTGTATGCCTTCTTAACAACCCTGTCAATCTGGGTGGCAACTTTCAGGGATCTGTGTACATGGACACCGAGATCTCTCTGCTCATCTGCACTCCCAAGAATCTTACCATTAGCCCAGTACTTTGCATTCCGATGACTCCATCCACACTTGTCCACATTAAACTCCATTTGCCACCTCTCAGCCCAGCTCTGCATCCTAACAATGTCTCTCTGCAACCTACTCCATCCTTCTTCACTATCCACAACTCCACCGACCTTAGTGTCATCCTCAAATTTACTAACCCACCCTTCTAATCCCTCATCCAGGTCATTTATGAAAATGACAAACAGCAGTGGACCTTACACTGACCCTTGCAGTACGCTGCTAGTAACTGGACACCAAGATGAACATGTTCCATCAACGACAAAACTCTGTTTTCTTTCAGCAAGCCAATTACTGATTCAAACTGCTATGTCTCCCACAATCCCATTCCTCCGCATTTTGAATAATAGCCTACTGTGGGGAACCTTCTCGAACGCCTTGCTGAAATCCATATACACCACATCAACTGGTTTACTCTCATCTATCTGTTTGGTCACTTTGTCAAAAAAGTCAATAAGATTCGTTAGGCACGACTTACCCTTCACAAAACCGTGCTGACTGTCTTGATCAGATTATTCTTTTCTAGATGGTTTTAAATACTATCTCTTATAACCTTTTCCAACACTTTACCAACAACTGAAGTGAGTCTTACTGGTCAGTAATTACCAGAGTTGTCTCAACTACCATTTTTGAACAAGGGAACCACATTTGCTATCCTCCAGTCCTCAGGCACTATTCCTGTAGACAATGATGATTTGAAGATCAATGTCAAAGGCTCGGCAATCTCTTCCCTTGCTTCCCAGAGGATCCTAGGATAGATCCCATTTGGCCCAGGGGACTTATCTATTTTCACACTCTGCAGTATTTCTAATACCTCTTCCTTGTGAACCTCAATCTCCTCTAATCTAGATGCAAGTATCTCTGTATCTTCCTCACCAACATTTTCATTTTCTATCGTGAACACTGTCAAAAAATATTTATTTAGTGCTTCCCCTATCTCCTCTGACTCCACACACAACTTCCCACTATTATGCTTGATTGGCCCTAATTTAACTCTCGTCATTCTTTTATTCCTGACATACCTGTGGAAAGCCTTAGGGATAACCCTGATCCTATCACCAATAACTTCTCATGTCTCCTCCTGGCCCTTCTGAGCTCTCTTTTTAGGTCTTTCCTGACTTCCTTGTAACCCTCAAGTGCCCTAACTGGGTTTTCACATTTTGTCCTAACATAAGCCTTCCTCTTTTTCTTGACCAGGGATTCCACTTCCTTAGTAAACCACAGCTCAAGTGCGCTATATCTTCCTTCCTGCTTGACAGGTACATACTTATCTTTTCCTCGAATAAGCTCCACATTTCTAATGTGCTCATCCACTGCAGTTTCCTTCCCCATTCTACGTTTCCTAAATCTTTCCTAATTGCATCGTAATTTCCCTTCCTCCAGCTGTAACTCTTCCTCGGTGGCGTACACCTATCCCTTTCCATCACTAAAGTAAATCTGACAGAATTGTGATCGCTGTCTCTAAAGTGCTCACCTACTTTCAAATCTAACACCTGGCCAGGCTCGTTACCCAGTAGGTTAGGCCTGTCTACATACTGTGTCAGGAAGCCCTCCTGCACACACTGGACAAAAACTGACCCATCTATAGTACTCGTACTGTAGTGATCCCAGTCAATATTTGGATAGTTGAAGTCCCCCATGACAACTACCCTGCCTCTCTCACTCCTATCGAGAATCATCTTTGCTATCATTTCCTCTACATCTCTGGGACTATTCGGAGGCCTATAGAAAACTCCCAGCTTGGTGACTTCTCATTTCCTGTTTCTAACCTCAGCCCATACTACATCAGTTAACGAGTCCCCAAACAACCTTTCTTACAACTGTAATATTGTCCCTGATTAACAATGCCACACCTCCCCCTCTTTTACCATCTTCTCTGTTCTTACTGAAACATCTGAATCCTGGAAGCTGCAACAGCCATTCCTGTCCCTGCTATATCCATGTCTCCGTAATGGCCACAACATCGAAGTCCCAGGTACCAACACACGCTGCCAGTTCACCCACTTTATTTCGAATGCTCCTCGCATTGAAGTACACACACTTCAATCCAGGTTCCCTACTCTCATCCTCTTCTGTACCTGTCCTACAATTTTGGTTCCCACCCCCCTGCTGTGTTCATTTAAATCCACCTTAATCACTTTAGCGAATTTCCCATCCAGGACATTGGTACCCCTCTGGTTTAGATGAAGACCATCCTGCTTGTAGAGGTCCCACCAACCCCAGAAAGAGCTCCAATTATCTAAAAACCCGAAACCCTCCCTCCAGCACCATCCCTGTAGCCACGTGCTCAACTCCTTTCTCTCCCTATTCCTCACCTCACTAGCACATGGCACGGGCAGCAAACCAGAGAAAACAACTCTGTTTGTCCTAGCTCCAAGCTTCCATCCTAGCCCCCTGATGTTCCATCTCTCTTCCGAACTATGTCAATGGTACCAATGTGGACCACGATTGGGGCTGCTCTCCCTCCCCCCGCTCCCCGGAAGGATCCCAAAAACACGATCAGAGACATCACGGACCCTGGCAACCGGGAGGCAACACACCAACCGTGAGTCTCTCTTGTCCCCACAGAACCTTCTATCTGTCCCCCTAACTATCGAGTCCCCAATGACTACTGCTCTGCTCCTCTTCCCCCTTCCCTTCTGAGTAGCAGGTGCCCCACAGCTTTCCGCTGGTAAGTCATCCCCCCCAACAGTATCCAAAATGGTATACTTATTGTTGAAGGGAATGACCACAGGAATAAGGATGATTCAGTGCAGAGTTTTGTATGAGCTAAGTTGTTACAAGACTTACCAGGAACACCAACCACAGCGAGGATGGTGTCAAACACCTGATCCACCCTTTCTCTGAGAAGATGCATTTTGTTGTTTCTTTCCCTTCCTGCTGCTGGCAACCTGTCGGAATTGGAGAATTCTCTCGGAGATGGAGCTGACACAGTTTTAGAGACTTTGTTTTATATTGTGTGGTATCTCCACTGGGAAACCATGATTACATCTTCAAATTTTTATTATCATTTTGAACAAACAATTAATGACAACACATTTATTTTAATAATATGATATCATTGAGATTTAAGTCTGTATTTGAATACCCAAAAGACTAGATTAATCTGATCCTGTTAGGTCTCAAATGTTGATTCCAATTTGTCTTCAACAACAATTCTTGCAATATTTCACTCACTATCAGTCCCATCAATATCTGAATATCTTTTGATGTTCTTTTCAGTGATGACTTTGATTCTGCTGAGGTTATTCAGTCATTTAATACCTCATGTTGCCGAGCTCCTTGAGAGCTGTTCCACTGCACACTGTTATCCCACAGCTTTCCTTGTTAATTCAATTATCTGACTGATTTGGGAAATTCTCTTTGTGAATGAGCACTCTAACACAGAACCTGAAGCTGATACAGACCACACCAACAGCTGGAACTTCCTCTCGGTCACATTTTCTCAAAACAAAGACAAAACAAAAATCAGAACCTTACATTCAAATTAATAGCATGATGGCATCATACAGGGTAAATGTCCCCTTTGATCCATCGAGTTTGTACCTCCAAAATTACACTAAAAGCAACACAAGTCTCAGTCCCCAGCACTTAGTCCATGGTCTTGAATGTTATGACCTTTCAGTGCTTATCCAAGTACTTTGTGATGGTTTTGAGGATTTCTACCTCAACTCCCCTCTTGGACGATGCAGCACAGGCCCCTACAATCCTCTGGGTGGCATGTCCCCTCTAAACCATTTGCCATTCAGCTTAAAATTACACCACTTTGTTAATTGCCCTCTGATTAAGGGGGAAAACTGCTTTAACATTCACCCTGTCCACATCCCCCTTGGTCTTATATACCCCGATCTCTGCTCTAAAGAAAGCAGCCTGAGCTTATCCAGCCTCCCCCTTCACAGCGAAACTGCTGCAGCCCAAACCATGTTCTGGTGAATGTCCTTTACCCTCCCTCCAGTGCAATCACATCCATCCCATGGTGCAGTGACCAGAACTGTACACTATACTCCAACTGTGGCCTATCCAAATGGCTGTAGAGCTCCAACAGGACCCTCCCTGCTCTGATAATCTCTGCCTCAATGGGTAAAGGCATGTTTCCTACCTGCCTTCTTAACTGTCCACTTAACTCACTGGCCTCTGCACTGGGACTCCAGTCCCAGTGCAGAGGTCAGTGAGGGGAATCGAGTCCCAGTGCAGAGGTCAGTTAGGGGAATCGAGTCCCAATGCAGAGGTCAGTGAGGGGAATCGAGTCCCACACACACACAGACACAGACAGATAGACACAGACACGCACACACAGACACGCACACACAGACACAGACAGAGAAACACACACACACTCACAGACAGAGAAACACACACACACACTCACAGACACACTGACAAACACAGATACACAGACACACACTGACAAACACAGACACAGACACACACACACAGACTCACCACAAAGACACTCACACACAGACGGAGATACACACACACAGACGCACACACACAAATACCCCGATTCTCTGACTCCTCGTTTCCCTTCCTTAACATTTCTGTTTATATTTCATGGGATAGACTGGACGCCAATGTCTATCATAAACATACATCCTCACATCCTGCATCCTGCAAAGACTGTATTCCATTCTCTAACTTGGCATCGGTCTTCAAGGCAGGCCAATTCCTCCAGAGTAGTCCCACCTCCTTGCAAGCATGACACCACACAGCCTTCACTGACCAGAATGCCTGGTAAGCAAAGACCTCCTTCAGACCAAGCAGTACTGACACCATACCCAACATATCTTCCTGAGCTGGTAAAGGTGTGATGGAAGTAAATCAAATGGAACAAAGGGCAGGATGTTCATCAAAATGACCCTCTGGGAAATTACCTCCAGAGGGTCAACAGGCAATACCATCTTAGCGACAGTAAGGCCCTTCTCCAGGGGGAGTTGCACCACCTGCTCAGTCTTCAGGAAGAACACTGCCTTCCCATACATCTTTGATGTAGTGACAATGGTGGGGAACCAGACTAGCCCCACCAAGGCCGCTGACAGGTCTTAATGGTCATGTTGGGGTGAATGTAACATTTCGTCCTGAGCTGGTTTGTTAAATAAGGAAAGGGTGACGAGGCCCTGGGAGGGGCTGGTGGGGGAGGTGGAAGATGCATCCACCCCTATGTAAGAATGACTAGGCCCCACCCTGGGTATTGTTTTACAGAGTCCAGTGATTGCCATCGCCACTCCCAAACCAAGACCAACACCTCCCCCCACATAAATAGTCAGTAAAGGAAACTGAGAGAGTCCTGTTAGGCTTGACCTGCCAGTCCAGTCACCCAGGCAACCATGCCCTGACCTTCTACCCAAACCACAGGTGCAAAGCAATTGTTCCCCAGTGCCCTGAGCAATAGTCACTGGCAGCAAATAGGTTACAGTCACAAAGCAGCAGCAATAAGGCGATTGTCCAGGCTCCAAATAGTTCCAGGCCCCAGACTCCAACATACAGCCACTCATTGTAAGTGTTCAGCGCCCCCCCAAGAAATTAGTGTCCAAGCCAGAATCCCCAAACTGAAGAAGACATCCAGGCTCCAGAAACACATCTCCCAGTCACCAGAGAATAGAATTGCAGACCATCAGACTCCTCAGGGCAGCAGCAGCAGTGACAGCAAGTCCCAAGTCTGGTCCCCTCCAAACTGCAGTACCTAAGGCCCAGGCTGTAGGCCCCAATCCTCAGCATTTTCTCCCCTGCGTAGGAGGTGCAATTACAGCAGTCTTCAACTCATTGAGGAAAAATACAGGCCACCAGGCAGTAAAAGGATCAGAGAATCCCAGGTTCAAGTGCTTCCAGGCAGGCAGGCTGCAGCGCTAGAGACTCCATGCTCTAGGCCTCAACCTACCCCAGCTGCTCTCAGTTGCAACAACTCAGCATCTATTTTCCTTTACAGCAGCAGCAGAGTGCAGACTCCCGACATACTGCCCTCTATGGGAGAACAATCCTCTGCCGTCACTCTGTCTCCTGACATTAAGCTCGTTTTGTATCCAAGTGGCAGATCACTCTGAACCCCTTGCGATCAAACTCCATTAATTAGTCTACTTTGTGGAACCTGGTCAAAGACTTTACTAAAGTCCAAGTATACAACATCTACTGCTCTGCCCTCATCCACCTTTTAGATAACTTCTTCAAAAAGCTCAATTACATTTGCAAGACACAATTTTCCTCATACAAATGGATGCTAACTATCCTGAATCAAATTCTGCCTCCATAAATATCCAAAACTCTTCGCTTTTAAGCTCACCTCCAACAATTTACCACAATAGATGTCAGTCTCACAGGTCACTAGTTCTCCTTACAACCCTTCTGAAATAAAGGCACGATATTAAACACTGTCCAGTTATCAGACACCTCACTCGTAGTTATAGATGATGAAAACATTTTGCAAGGGGCCCCGTAATTTGTTCCCTTACTTTGTATATCTGAGTGGGATGCATTAGACCAGGGGGGTCCCAGAGATTTATCCATCTTTATATTCCCTAAAACCTCCAGAACTTCTGTGATGTGAATTGTTTTTAAAACATCAATATTTATTATTACATTAAAGGAAGAGGCTAATTAAAATCTCAGATATCATTTTATGACAGTGAATTCAGAGAAATTTAGAACCCAGCAAAGGAGAACCAAGACACTGCTCAGAAAATCAAAAGGAGAACGTGAATGCAAACAAGAAACAAACAAATGGACAAAACGTTCCAATCGATATTTGAAAGGGAAATGAAAGCAAAGTCCAATGTGGAGCAGTGAATGTGTGGACAGGATAAATTATTGTAGAGAACAGGGAAATTACTGGAAAAATAAACAGTTACTTTGTGTCTGTCTTCATGGAGTAAGATCCAGAAAATCCCCCAGAAACACCAAGTGACCGTGGGCCTTGTGCAAATAAAGAAAATAAAATCCTTCCTATCAGGGAGGAGGTAGGATTTGGAAACAAAGCTGGATTGTGCATTGCTAAATCTGACGGACAAAATGTACTTCATCCCAGAATTCCGGAGGAAGCAGCAATAGAAACATTGATTGCATTGGACAGCATTGGGTTTTACTCTGGTCATTCACAAAGGCAGGAGTCCATTCTGGGGAAGTGGAAGGTGATTAACGTGGGAGACAGTAAGGACTGCAGATGGTGGAAGTCAGAGTCAACAAATGTGAAGCTGGAATAGCAGAGCAGGTCAGACAACCTCGAAGGAACAGGAAAATCAATGCTTCCGGCTAAAACCCTTGGATAACCGGAATGTTATGAACTTAATCCGACTATTTGCAAAGGGAAGAAGAGGGAGATTGGCGACCTACAGATCTGCTAACTTGTTATCCACAGTCAGGAATCTGTTAGATTCTATGATGAAGAATATGATCTTAGATATTTAGAATGTAACAGGAAAATTGGAGATAATGATTATACATTTATGAAAGGGAAATCATTACTGAGAAATGTTTTTTTTAATTATTTGAAGATGTTTCTTGTAAACCTGGACAATGGAGAACCAGAGATATGGTATCGATGTGTATTCCGGATGCTTTTTGAAGACCTCACACAGTGAGTTCGCAAATAAAGTTAAAGGTGGGAGTATTGGCAAGAACATGTGCAAATGGAAAAGGAAAAGTTAGGTTTGCCTTCATTGAAAGGGATTTGGAATATCGAGGTAAAGCCATCCTGCACCAGTTGCAGAGAGTGTTGGCCAGACTGTATCTGGAGTGTTGTGTTCTGGTCTCCTGATCTGAGGAAGAATATGCTGAGTACAGACGAACTACAATGGAGATTCTCCAGATTAATTCCTCTGTTGAGGAAACGTGGCCTGTGCTATTGAGAGCTTCAAAAGAATGAGGCATGATCTCGGTGAAACTCAGAAACTTCACACAGAGGAGCCCGACGAACACAAAGACATGGAGAAGTGCTGGCAGGCAAGATTAGGAAGAATCCCAAAATATTCCAAATGCACATCAAGCAGAACAGAGAACCAGGAGCAATTAGGGTCCATTAAAAACCAGCAAGGCAATCTTTGTTTGAAGCTGATGAACATTGGCAGATACTTAAATGAGCGCTTCATATCTGTTTTACTTGGGAAAAAGAGGATGCAAGTACAGAATTCGAGAAGGTGGACTATGAAGCTCTTCAGTAGATTGGTATAAAATGCGAGCAGGGATTGATGGTTATAGTTGGTATACAATTGGTCACATCCCCTGATCCGAATGACTTGTGTCTCAGGATACTGTGGGAGAGATGAGAGACGAAAAGGCCTAACCAAAAGTTTTAAGTCAACTTTTGTCACAGATGTGGTGCCAGAGGGATAGAGAACAGCTGATGTGGTTCCACATCACAGGAAGGGTGCTGGAGATAGACCAGGCAACTTTCAACCAGTGAATATCAGATCAGTGTCGGAGAAACTATTGGAAAAAGCAGGGAAGGAGAAAATCGATCTCTGTTTGGAGAGGCAAGGTTTGATCAGGGAGAGACCGCATGAACTTTATCAGAGGGTAGTCTTGCCTAACGGATTTGAGTGACTCATTTTCGAGAAAGCCTTTCATCTTGATTCTTAGCAAGATCTTGAGAAAGCCCCACATGGGAAATTGATAAACAAAATAAAGTTACATCCAAAATTGTCATCGTGGCAGGAGAGAGAGGGTGGTGGTGGAAGGCTGTGTGCCTGGTGATCAGTGTCCGGTGGGTGTACCACAGCGATCAGTGCTGTGTCCCATATTATCTGTGGTATTCATGATGTAGAATGTGCGGTGGGGGGGGGGGGGGTGGGGGGGGGAAGCGTGGGGGTAGTTTGTGGGGACTGTGATGAATAAGTTTGCATTTGACACCAACATTGGCTGATGGTTGACAGTTAGGAGGAAGGTCTTATGTTACAGGAAGATATAGATGGAATGGTCAGATGGCAGATCATTGACAGATGGACTATAATCCTGATAAATATGAGGGGATGTACTTTGGAAGAAGGAAGCAGACAGGGGCATACACAATGAATGGCAGCACGTGAGGAAGCTCAAAGGTTGCTCCTCCAGAGATCCCTGATTTGAAAGGTTATTAGGTTACTCAAGAAGGCATATGGGACCATAGACAGAACCATTCTTCATTGAGCCATAGATTATAAGAGCTTTTTGGGACTTTGGTTAGACCACAAATGGAATACTGTGTGCATTTCAGGGTTGCACAGGAAGAGGAGATTTACTAGGGTGTTCTCTGGGATGGAACGTATCAGCTCTCAAGAGCAACTGGGTAAACTTGGGTTGTTTACTCTGAAGCAGAGAAGGCTGATGGGGATGTAATTCAGAAGGATAAGATTACGAGAGGCATGGACAGGGTGGATAGACAGCACCTGTTCCTTTTAGTCCAAGGGTCAAGAACAAAGGAACACACTTTTAAAGGAAAGAATTTGAAGGTTAAAGAGGTTTTGAGAATTGTTTTTCACTCAGAGGTTGTTTGGGGTCTTCAATGCACTTCCTGAGAAGGTAGTTGTCATGGGTAAACTCACAATCGTTAAACAGGACTTGGAGGAGGACTGGAAGTGCCATAACGTTCATAGCTAAGGGCCTCGTGAAGGAAAGTGGGACTAATGCAGACTGTGCTGGATTCCAGTTGGTACGGAGACTGTGATTGTGTGTGTGGAAGATCAATTAATGAGAACCTTAAGACAAGAATTGATGTGTTTCTGAAGAGGAGATGAACAAGGGTTATAAGAATGAACTGGAACATCTTCTAAAAATATGTCAATGGGAAAGGTTAACGAAAACAAGTGCAGCTTCTTTCCAGTCTGAAACCCGAGAATGCAGAACAGGGAAATGGCAGAATGATGAAGCAACTACTTCAGGTCTGTCTTACAGGAGAAAACAAAACAAAAAAAAACTTCCTAACAAGAGAAGGAAACCTCAGTCTGGTGAGAAAAACAATGAACAGAATGGAATTAGGAAATAAACGGTTTTGGAGAAATGATTGGGAGTGAAGTAATGGACAGAGACAAAGTTAACATAGATTTATGAAATGGGAATTATATTTGAGAAAATGACTGGTCCCTAAATTACAGAGAAGGAATGGATGTGATGCATTTGGATTTTCAGAATGGTTTTTGATAAAGTTCCAATCCTAGTTTGTAAAATCATTCTTTGGGATTGGGGCTAATGTATGGACATGACTTTAGAATTAGAGAACTGTCAGGAAACAGTGAATAAGAATAAAATAATATTTTTGGAGGATAAGGCTCGTAGACTGTCACAGGGATGGGTGCTTGGCCCCCAGCTGTTCACAATACTGATCAAACATGTGGTTGAGGGACTCCCATGTAATTTTTCCAAGCCTGATGATGGCTCTAAACAATGTAGGATTGTGTGTGGGTGAGGAGGAGGTAAAATAACTCCAAGGTGATTGAGACAATTGGAGTGAATGGGTAAATACGTGGGAGATCAAGAGCAATGTGGATAGATGTGACATTGTATACTTTGGAAGGAAACATAGAAAGGCAGCCTACTGTTTGATAAGGGATTGATTGAACGACCGAGATCTATAAAAGGCCTTACGTTCCCCTTTTTTGTTTGCTTCTGTGCAGGCCTCAGAGGTCCATGCTGGGCAGTGAGTTCTGAAGCTCGAAGTCAATACTGGGAATGGCATTGTCACACTGACCAGTGTACATAGACCCCCGCCAAGTGGGGAGCTGTAACATTGAAAAGGAACTGGGTCACCTTATACACTAGTCACTGAAAACAATACTATGGGAGCAGAAAACAGTGCGGGAGATAAATGGTGTGTTGACCTTCATTACGAAGGAATGTGAGTACCGGAGTAATGGGTGTCTTATTGTCGCTGTGCAGGGCCTTGGTGAGATGTCATCTCAAACATTGTGCGGTATTGTGTGCCATCTGGGTCTCCATACTGAATGAAGGACAATCCTGACATTGAGGGAGTGCAGTGAATGATGGCCAGACTGATCTCTGAAATGACAGGCTTGTTGTGGGAACAGTTTGGGTGGACTAGGCCTGTATTCCATGAGGCTTAGGAAAATGACTGGAGGATACAGTGACATATACAAATCTCTGAGAGGATGAGACAGAGTGGAAACAGTGATGATAACTCCCCTGACTGGCACCTCTAAAACAATAGGCCACGATATTAGGTACAGGCAGGTTACTCTGCACTGAGATGAGAATAAATGTCTGCACTCAGAGACTGGTGAATCTGGGGAATTCTCTACCACATAAGGCCATGGAAGTAAGGATCTCTAGAGACTAAAGGGATGGGAAGAGAGCAGGAGTAAGGTGGGGAAATGAAGGATCAGCTTTTTTGTATTTAATGGAGAGAAAAATCAATAGACTGAAGGGACCACCACTGCAGTTCCTATTTTATATTTTTTACAGTCAATGATCACATTAAGAGATATGTACCTTGGGAAAAGTGCATAGAGGTGATGTCCGGCAATATGGGTGACTCTTAACTGACTTCAAGATATCATGAAAAGGGAGAGATGAATCACCCATTCAATAGTTTTGGCTGAGGATGGTGCATATACTGCATCCTAGTCTTTTACACTGATGTACAGGGCTGTTCCGTTATTCAGGATGGGGATGTTTGTGGAGCCCTCTCCTCCAGTGAGTTGTTTAACTGTCGATGACTATTAATTGAGATCACAAATACTCTATCACTATTTATGATGGGATGACACATGAACATTGGTCAATTGGTATTGGGATCATTTCACCTTCTGTATCAGATGTTAGTCCTGCTGCTTGGAATGCAAGCAGGCAAGTGCAGTAGCTTTAATGGGGTTGTCATCAGTTTTCAGTAGACATGGTATTGACCCTGGCATATTCACCCACACTCTTCACTGAACCATCGATTGATGGCAATGGTAGATGGAGGGATTATCGGGGAGAAAAGTTACAGACTGTGGTTAAACCTGAATCTGTTGCTGTTGTGGTTTACAGCACCACATGAATGGCCAGTCTGAGCTGCAATATCTGCAATGCATTCTGCTTCCTATCCCCCAGTTCACACCAAGACCCATTCACCCATCGTCCCTGTACTCAGTGACCTACTCTGGTTTCTGATGGAGGAACACTTCAATTTTAATATCTTCATTCTCATGAGGGTCTCTTCGTAGTGTCATACCTCCAATTTATCATATCACACAAAATCCTTTAACATGTTCATCTGAATCTCTTCCCTTCCAATAATGCCACCTCCTGTGTTTAAAGTGAATGTCTTCCCTTCTGTTTCACTCCCTGACCATGATTAAGAGCTCTTTAGGGTCAGTGATGACAGCCATGTGTAGTTTCAGAACCAATGAAGTAGTGCACATTGTGCTAGTGTTCACTTCCCGGTGTATAGTGCTCCATGTTGGACAGGGCGTTGGAGCAACTTTTTGTACACATCACTGAAACGTGTTCAAAAACTGAAATTGGTGGAGATCCTAAGCAGGTCTGGCAGCTCCTGTGGACTGAATACTGAGTTAAAATTCTAGGTCCAGTAACCCTTCTGCACAGCCCCCATTTTCTCCAGCAATTTCAGTTTTTATTTAGAGTTCCAGTATCTACAGTTACTTGTTTTATTGAAAATTGGTTCTGTGCCTCAACATTTCCGGAAATAGTCAGGTCTGGCAGCATCTGCAGGGACGGAGAAAAAGATTGAATGTTTCAAGTCCAGCGTGACATTTCTTCAGAACTGGAAAGGGATTGGGAAATTTGTTTTTTAATCCCTTGACAGGAAGAGGGTGATGGAAAACAGAGGGTGTGGAGCTTAGTTATGGTGAAAGAGAAACAGCTGGAAGGTGGGTCTAAGTTAAGGTGGACACTGTTAAGAATCACACAACACCAGGTTCGAGTCCAACAGGTTTATTTTGACCATAACCTGGTGTGGTGTGATTTTTAACTTTGTGTACCCCAGTCCAACATAGGCACCTCCTCATCATAAATTAAGGTGGGACTGGGGGGGGGGGGGGGGGGGGGGGAGTGAATCGGTTCTCACCATTGAGTGCAAGATAAACAAGACACAGACAAGAAAAGGTCATAGGGAAACCAGGAGAGAGAATGCATTAAAAATGTAGAAAGCAATCAAAATGTGGTCAGGCTGTGAAGTTATGGAATTGAATATTAACTCCTACAGGCTGTAACGTACCCAAGTGTAAAGTGAGTTGTTACTCAAGCTTGGGTTTTGCTTCTGTGGAACATTGCAGCATACCCAGGACTGAAATGTTAGCATGAGAGCAAGGGAGGTTATTGAAATGGGAAGCAATGAGAAAGTCTGAAAGACAGAGTGGACGGGTTCCCGAAAGTCATCTCTGTTTGGTCTCCCCAATGTAAAGGAGACTGCATTGTGAGCAGCAGTGACAGTAGACCGGATTGAAATGGTACAATTGAAATGTTGCTTCATCTGGAAGGTGTATTCGGGGCCTTGGATAGGGAGGAGGGAAGAGGTGAATCAGGAAGTGTAACAGCTTCTGTACTTGCATAGGAAGGTGCTATGGGGGAATGGGGAAGTGTTCGGGGTGACGGAGGGTGCCTCTGAGGGAACGATCTGAGGGAATGCCTCTGATGGAACGGACCTTATGAAAAAGAACAAAGGACAAAGAACAAAGAAAAATTACAGCCTAGGAACAGGCCCTTTGGCCCTCCAAGCCTGAGCCAATCCAAACCCACTGTCTGAACCTGTCACTCAATTACTAAGCATCTGTATCCCTCTACTTCCCACCTACTCATGCATCTGTCCAAACGCATCTTAAATGAATCTACCGTGCCTGTCTCTACCACCCCTGCTGGCAACATGTTCCAGGCACCCACCACCCTCTGTGTGAGGTACTTGCCACGTGTATCCCCCTTAAACATTTCACCTTTCACCTTCAAAGCGTGACCTCTTGTTATTGAATCCTTCACCCTGGGAAAAAGCTTACCCACCCTGTCTATACCCTTCACGATTTTGTAAACCTCAATCAGTTCCTCCCTCAATCTCCTTTTTCCTAATGGAAACAAACCGAACCTACTCAACCTCTCTTCATAGCTAGCACCTTCCATACGAGGCAACACCCTTGTAAACCTTCTCTGCAACCTCTCTAAAGCGTCCACATCCTTTTGGTAATGTGGTGACCAGAACTGTACACAGTATTCTAAATGTGGCCGAACCAATGTCTTGTACAATTTTAACATGAATTGCCACCCCAATTCCTCCACTTCCGCCGTATCTGCTCCCAGAAGGACCAGTTCCACCACAGACTCCCACAGCAACCTGGATTACACCTCTTCCCACCCTACCTCTTGCAAAAATGCCATCTTGTATTCCTAATTCCTCCACCTCTGCCGTATCTGCTGCCAGGAGGAGCAGTTCCACCACAGAACACACCAGATGGCCTCCTTCTTTAGAGACAGCAGTTTCCCTTCCCACGTGGTTAAAGATGCCCTCCAACGCACCTCGTCCACATCCCGCACTTCTGCTGTCAAACCCCACCCCTCCAACCGTAACAAGGACACAACGCCCCTGGTGCTCACCTTCCACCCTACCAACCTTCGCATAAACCAAATCATCCGCCGACATTTCTGCCACCTCCAAAAAGACCCCACCACCAGGGATATACTTCCCTCCCCACCCCTTTCCGCCTTCCGCAAAGACCGTTCCCTCCGTGACTACCTGGTCAGGTCCACACCCCCCTATGACCCACCCTCCCAACCTGGCACCTTCCCCTGCCACCGCAGGAACTGCAAAACCTGCGCCCACACCTCCTCCCTCACCTCCATCCAAGGCCCTAAAGGAGCCTTCCACATCCATCAAAGTTTTATCTGCACATCCACCAATATCATTTATTGTATCCGTTGCTCCCAATGTGGTCTCCTCTACATTGGGGAGACTGGATGCCTCCTAGCAGAGCGTTTTAGGGAACATCTCCGGGACACCCACACCAATCAACCACACTGCCCTGTGACCCAACATTTCAATAACCCTTCCATTCTGCTGAGGACATTGAGGTTCACCGCCACTCCTTCACCGCCGCTCCCTCACCACCAGACGCCTGGAGAAAGAATACCTCACCTTCCGCCTCAGAACACTTCAACCCCAGGGTATCAATGTGGACTTCAACAGTTTCCTCATTTCCTCTTCCCCCACCTCACCCTAGTTCCAAACGTCCAGCTCAGCACTGTCCCCTTGACTTGTCCTATCTGCCTATCTTCTTCTTCACCTATCCACTCCACCCTAACCCCCGCCCCTGACCTATCACCTTCATCCCCTCCCCCACTCACCTATTGTACTCTATGCTACTTTCTCCCCACCCCCACCCTCCTCTAGTTTATCTCTCCACGCTTCAGGCTCTCTGCCTTTATTCCTGATGAAGGGATTACAAAGAACATAGAACAAAGAACATAGAAAAATACAGCGCACATACAGACCCTTCGGCCCTCGATGTTGCGCCGACCGAAGCCTACCTAACCTACACTAGCCCAATAACCTCCATATGCTTATCCAATGCCCGCTTAAATGACCATAAAGAGGGAGAGTCGACCACTGCTACTGGCAGGGCATTCCATGAACTCACAACCCGCTGAGTAAGAAATCTACCCCTAACATCTGTCCTATACCTACCACCCCTTAATTTAAAGCTGTTTCCCCTAGTAACAGCTGACTTCATTAGCGGAAAAAGGTTCTCACTGTCAACCCTGTCTAAACCCCTAATCATCTTGTACACCTCTATCAAATCTCCCCTAAACCTTCTTTTCTCCAATGAGAACAGCCCCATGTGCCTCAGCCTTTCCTCATACGATCTTCCTACCATGCCAGGCAACATCCTGGTAAACCTCCTCTGCACTCGTTCCAATGCCTCCACATCCTTCCTATAGTATTGTGACCAAAACTGCACACAATACTCCAGATGAGGCCGCACCAGAGTCTTATACAACTGCAGCATGACCTCAGGACTCCGGAACTCAATTTCTCTACCAATAAAGCCCAGTACACCATATGCCTTCTTCACAGCACTATTGACCTGGGTGGCAACTTTCAAAGATCTGTGTACATGGACACCAAGATCCCTCTGCTCATCCACACTACCAATTAGTCTACCATTAGCCCAGTAATACATCTTCTTGTTACTCCTACCAAAGTGAATGACTTCACACTTAGCTACATTGAATTCCATTTGCCACCTTTCTGCCCAGCTCTGCTACTTATCTATATCCCGCTGTAACCTGCCACATCCTTCTTCGCTGTCCACAACTCCACCGACTTTCGTGTCATCCACAAACTTGCTCACCCAGCCTTCAAGCGCCTCCTTCAGGTCATTTATAGAAATGACAAACAGCAATGGTCCCAAAACAGATCCTGTGGAACATCGCTAATAACTGCACTCCAAGATGAACCTTTTCCATCAACTACTACCCTCTGTCTCCTTCCAGCCAGCCAATTCCTAATCCAAACCTCTAATGCACCCTCAATGCCATACCTTCGTAGTTTTTGCATTAAACATCGATTTTACTGCTCCTCGGATGCTGCCTGAACTGCTGTGCTCTTCCAGCACCACCAATCCAGAATCTGGTTTCCAGCATCTGCAGTCATTGTTTTTACCTACCTGATACTCAATACCCCGTCCAATGAAGGCATGCATACTATATGTCTTCTTGACCACTCTATCCACCTGTGCAGCAACCTTCAGGGTACAATGGACCTGCACTCCCAGATCTCTCTGCCCATTAACTTATCCCAAGGCTCTTCTGTTCATTGTATAATTCGTTCAAGAATTAGTCTTGCCTAAATGCATCACCTCACATTTGTCTGGATTGAACTCCATCTGCCACTTTCCACCCAACTCTCCAATCTATCTATATTCTCCTGTATTCTCTGACAGTTCCTTATGCTTTCTGATACTCCACCAATCTTCGTGTCATCTGCAATCTTGCTGATCATACCAACAGTGCCCTCTTCCAGATCATTTATGTACATTACAAACAACAGTGGCCCCAACACTGACCCCTGTGGACCACCACTGGTCACTTTTCTCCATTTCAAGAAACTCCCTTCAACTACTGCTCTCTGTCTCCTGTTGCTCAACCAGTTCTTTATCCACCTAGCTTGAACACCCTGCACACCATGTGACTTCACTTTCTCCTTTAGTCTACAATGGGGAACCTTATCAAAAACCTTACTAAAATCCATGTATATGACATCAACAGCCCTTCCTTCATCTATCAACTTGGTCACATCCTCGAAGAACTTTATTAAGTTGGTAAGGCACGATCTCCCCCGCACAAAACCATCATTGATAAGATCATTCTTTTCTAAATATAAATAGATCCTAACCCTCAGATCTTTTCCAGCAACTTTCCCATCAGGCATCAGGCTCACTGGTCTGTACTTACCTGGAATATCCTTACTACCCTCCTTGTACAGGGGGACAACATGAGCAACCTCTCAGCCCTCCGGCACCTCACCTTTGAGGTGTATAAGAATGCTGACAGGGGATGAGAGGGGGCGATGTGTTTGATGGTGCTGTTCTGCAGGAGGTGGTGGAAGTGGCGGAGATGATTGTGTGAATGTGGAAGTGAGTGCAGTGGAGAGTGAGGACAAGGGAACCTCCATTATTGTTCTGGAAAGGAGGTGAAGGGGTGAGGGGATGAGCACAGGAGCTGGGTCCCTCACAGGTGAAAGGCCTGTCCACCAGAGTTGGGGGGGGGGGGGAGGATTTCTCATTTGAGGGAAAGCGAAGCCATGTCGGAGGTTTCCCACTGGAATGTGGCATCATCAAACAGAAATAACAGAGAGACCGGGAACCTGGGAGAAGGGAGTCACTCTCGGCTGATCATGTGTTCGGGATTAGTGGTGCTGGAAGAGCACAGCAGTTCAGGCAGCATCCAAGGAGCTTCGAAATCAACGTTTCGGGCAAAAGGCCTTCATCAGGAATGAAGGCAGTGAGTCTGAAGAGTGGAGAGATAAGCGAGAGGAGGGTGGGGGTGGGGAGAAAGTAGCATAGAGTACAATGGGTGAGTGGGGGAGGGGATGAATGTGATAGGTCAGCGAGGAGAGGGTGGTGTGGATAGGTGGAAAAGGAGATAGGCAGGTAGGACAAGTCCGGACAAGTCATGGGGACAGTGCTGAGCTGGAAGTTTGGAATTAGGGTGAGGTGGGGGAAGGGGAAATGAGGAAACTGTTGAAGTCGACGTTGATGCCCTGGGGTTGAACTGTTCTGAGGCGGAAGATGAGGTGTTCTTCCTCCAGGCGTCTGGTGGTGAGGGAGCAGCGGTGAAGGAGGCCCAGGACCTCCATGTCCTCGGCAGAGTGGGAGGGGGAGTTGAAATGTTGGGTCATGGGGCGGTGTGGTTGTTTGGTGTGGGTGTCCTGGAGAAGTCCCCTAAAACGCTCTGCGAGGAGGCGCCCAGTCTCCCCAATGTAGAGGAGACCACATCGGGCGCAACGGATACAATAAATGATATTGGTGGATGTGCAAGTAAACCTTTGATGGATGTGGAAGGCTCCTTTAGGTCCTTGGATGGAGGTGAGGGAGGAGGTGTGGGCACAGGTTTTACAGTTCCTGCGGTGGCAGGGGAAGGTGCCAGGATGGGAGGGTGGGTTCTAGGGGTGTGTGGACCTGACCAGGTAGTCACGGAGGGAACGGTCTTTGCGGAAAGCGGAAAGGGGTGGGGAGGGAAATATATCCCTGGTGGTGGGGTCTGTTTGGAGGTGGCGGAAGTGTCGGCGGATGATTTGGTTTTTGCGAAGGTTGGTAGGGTGGAAGGTGAGCACCTGGCGCGTTCTGTCCTTGTTACGGTTGGATGGGTGGGGTCTGAGGGCGGAGGTGCAGGATATGGACGAGATGCATTGGAGGGCATCTTTAACCACGAGAGTAGGGAAATTGCGGTCTCTAAAGAAGGAGGCCATCTGGTGTGTTCTGTGGTGGAACTGGTCCACCTGGGAGCAGATACGGTGGAGGCAGAGGAATTGGGAATACGGGATGGCATTTTTGCAAGAAGTAGGGTGGGAAGAGGTGTAATCCAGGTAGCTGTGGGAGTCGGTGGGTTTGTAAAAAATGTGAGTGTCAAGTCGGTCGTCATTAATGGAGATGGAGAAGTCCAGGAAGGGGAGGGAGGTGTTTTTGGAGGATCTTGAAGGAGAACTGTTGCTGGTGTTTATGAATCTGTAGTCTGTACTGTTTCTCCTGTTCGGGTCTGAACTCTGCTAATTTAAAGGTGGTCTGATGTCCGTGTGGAATGAGTTGGTGTTCAGCCACATGGAGAAGATCTTCTTGAAAGATTGAAAATAATCAAGCATTTTAATTGCAGATTTTTGTCTTACACCTAACCTAAAGCGGGATGCAAAAATATAGGGTCAGACACTTAAGTAGATTTTTCATAACGTTCAGCAATGATTGTTTCTGTTCAAAAAGAAGTACTCAGTAAGAAGATGAACAACCCACAGTTTAAAGACTCTGTCAAGGAGAGTATTCAATCCCAAACTAGAAAATTCAAACTGGCAAGAACTAGTGTAGGCCTGATTTGGAATGCTTATTTTCAGAATAAGAGGCAGATTATATCAAATGAAAAACAAGAAAAATGTGATGAAAATAAATTGGAATGAAATCTCACAACAAGTAGCAAGCATTTCTCCGTGTATCCAAGAAGATAGTTCAAGATGGGTGTGTGATCCTTGGAAGAAAGAAAGTCAGGCAAGTCCACATCTCCATTTTGCCAGAGTGGCGAGGAGAGAAGGAGTGGGGAAGCGAGGGCTGCTGGGAAGGGTGAGTTTTCCCACATTAAAAGGGACTTATCTCGGGAGTTGGGCCTCCATTTGCTGAGAGGTGCGAGGGAGGAGCGAAGGACTTCTGGGAAGTCATATATTTGTGTGGTTGCGTTACCCAAAACACTACTCGGGTAATGTCTCCCACCCATCCTCCTCCTCTAACCAAAAAAAAGATTCTGTGCACCAGATTGGAAAGGTCACAAGTTTATTTTTTTATTCTTATTTTTCAACAGTCTCTTTGGGAGTTTAGATTCATGGGAATGGAGATTAGGGCAGTTGAATATACATCCTGCAGAATGTGGGAGCTAAGGGTCACCACTAGTGTCCCTGCTGACTACAGCTGTGGGAAGTGCACCCAACTCCAGCTCCTCGAAAACCACGTTAGGGAACTGGAGCTGGAGTGGGATGAACTTCAGATCATTCGGGAGGCAGAGGGGGTTATTGAGATGAGTTACAGGGAGGTAGTTGCACCTCAGATACAAGAAAAAGGCAGATGGGTTACAGTCAGGGGATGGAAAGGGAACCAGCAGGCAGTTCAGGGATCCCCTGTGGCTATTCCCCTCAACAATAAGAATACCGTTTTGGATACAGTTTGGGGGGACGACTTACCAGGGGAAAGCAGTGGGGCACAGGGCTCTGGCACAGAGTCTGTCCCTGCTGCTCAGAGGGAAGGGGGAAGAGGAGCAGAGCAGTAGGTCATTGGGGACTCTATAGTTAGGGGGACAGACAGGAGGTTCTGTTGGGGTGAGAGAGACTCACGGTTGGTGTGTTGCCTCCAAGATGCCAGGGTTCGTGATGTCTCTGATTGTGTTTTTGGGATCCTTAAGGGGGAGGGGGAGCAGCCCCAAGTCGTGGTCCACATAGGCAGCAACAACATAGGCAGGAAGAGAGATGGGGATTGAAGGCAGAAATTCAGGGAGCTAGGATGGAGGCTTAGAGCTTGGACGAACAGAGTTGTTGTCTCTGGTTTGTTTCCCATGCCACGTGCTAGTGAGGCAAGGAATAGGGAGAGAAAGGAGTTGAACACGTGGCTACAGGGATGGTGCAGGAGGGAGGGTTTTGGATCCTTGTATAATTGGGGCTCTTTCTGGGGAAGGTGTGACCTCTACAAGCAGGCTGGTCTTCACCTCAACCAAAGGGGTACCAATATCCTGGGGGCGTGGAAATTCACTAAGGCTATTGGGGTGGGTTTAAATTAATCCAGCAGGGGGATGGGAACCATAAATGTAGTTCAAGTATAGAAAAGGTTAAGAGTAGGGACGTCCAAAATCAAGTTTCAGGGACACAAGATGGCACCGGCAAGCAAGAAGTTTGTTTGAAGTGTGTCTACTTCAATGCCAGGAGCATCCGGAATAAGATGGGTGACTTTGCAGCATGGGTTGGTACCTGGGACTTTGATGTTGTGGCCATTTTGGAGACATGGATAGAGCAGGGACAGGAATGGTTTTTGCAGGTTCCAGGATTTAGATGTTTCAATAAGAACAGGAAAGGTGGTAAAAGAGGGGGAGGTGTGGCATTGTTGGTCAAGGACAGTATTACAGTTGTAGAAAGGATGTCTGGGGACTCGTCAAATGAGGTACTTTGGGCTGAGGTTAGAAACAGGAAAGGAGAGGTCACCCTGTTGGGAGTTTTCTATAGGCCTCCGAATAGTTCCAGAGATGTAGAGGAAAGGATAGCAAAGATGATTCTCGATAGGAGTGAGAGAGACAGGGTAGTTGTCATGGGAGACTTCAACTTTCCAAATATTGACTGGGAACAGTATAGTACGCGACTATAGATGGGTCAGGTTTTGTCCAATGTGTGCAGGAGGGCTTCCTGACACAGTATGTAGACAGGCCAACAAGGGGTGAAGCCACAATAGATTTGCTACTGGGTAATGAGCCCGGCCAGGTGTTAGACTTGGAAGTAGGTGAGCACTTTGATGATACTGACCATAATTCTGTTATGTTTACTTTAGTGATAGAAAGGGATAGGTGTATACCACTGGGCAAGAGTTACAGCTGGGGGAAAGACAATTACGATGCGATTAGGCAAGATTTAGGAAGCATAGGATGGGGAAGGAAACTGCAGGGATTGGCACATTAGAAATTTGGAGATTATTCAAAGAAAAAAACTCCTTGTGTCCTAGATAAGTATGTACCTGTCAGGCAGGGAGGAAGCTGTAGAGCGCAGGAACCATGGTTTACAAAGGAAGTGGAATCTCTGGTCCAGAGGAAGAAGAAGGCTTATGTTAGGATGAGATGTGAAGGGTGAGTTAGGGTGCTTGAGGGTAACAAGGTAGTCAGGAAAGACCTAAAGAGAGAGCTCAGAAGAGCCAGGAGGAGACATGAGAAGTTGTTGGCGGATAAGATCAGGGTAAACTCTAAGGCATTCTATAGGTATTCAAGGAATAAAAGAATGATGAGAGTAAGATTAGGGCCAATCAAGGATAGCAGTGGGAAGTTGTGTGTGGAGTCAGAGGAAGATAGGGGAAGCACGAAATGAATATTATTCGACAGCATTCACTCTAGAAAACAACAATGTTGACGAGGAGATTACTGAGATACAGGCTACTAGACTCGGTGGGATTGAGGTTCACAAGGAGGAGGTATTAGAAATCCTGCAGAGTGTGAAAATAGATAAGTCCCCTGGGCAGGATGGGATTTATCCTAGGATACTCTGGGAAGCAAGGGAGGAGATTGCTGAGCCTTTGGCATTGATCTTTAAATCGTCATTGTCTACAGGAATAGTGCCAGAGGACTGGAGGTTAGCAAAAGTGGTTCCTCTGTTCAAGAAGGGGAGTAGAGACAATCTTGGTAATTGTAGACCAGTGAGCCTTACTTCAGTTGTTGGTAAAGTGTTGGAAAAGGTTTTAAGAGATAGGATTTATAATCATCTAGAAAAGAATAATGTGATTAGGGATAGTCAGCACGGTTTTGTGATGGGTAGGTCATGCCTCACAAACCTTATTGAGTTCTTTGAGAAGGTGACCAAACAGGTAAATGAGAGTAAACCAGTTGATGTGTTGTATATGGATTTCAGCAAGGCGTTCGATAAGGTTCCCCACAGTAGGCTATTGTACAAAATGCGGAGGAATGGGATTGTGGGAGATATAGCAGTTTGGATTAGTAATTGGCTAGCTGAAAGAAGACAGAGGGTGGTGGTTGATGGGAAATGTTCATCCTGGAGTCCATTTACTCGTGGTGTACCGCAAGGGTCAGTGTTGGGTCCACTGCTGTTCATCATTTTTATAAACGACCTGGATGAGTGTGTAGAAGGGTGGGTTAGTAAATTTGCAGATGACACTAAGGTCAGTGGAGTTGTGGATAGTGACGAAGGATGTTGTAGGTTACAGAGGGACATAGATAAGCTGCAGAGCTGTGCCGAGAGGTGGCAAATGGAGTTTAATGCGGACAAGTGTGAGGTGATTCACTTTGGTCGGTGTAACCGGAATGCAAAGTACTGGGTTAAGTGAAAGATTCTTGGTAGTTTAGATGAGCAGAGAGACCTCAGTGTTCAGGTACACAGATCCTTGAAAGTTGCCACCTAAGTTGACAGGGTTGTGAAGAAGGAATACAGTGTTTTAGCTTTTATTAATAGAGGGATCTAGTTCTGGAACCATGAGGTTATGCTACAGCTGTACAAAACTCTAGTGCGGCTGCAATATAAGAAGGATGTGGAAGATTTGGAAAGGTTCTGCTTGCCTGGTATGGAGGGAAGGTCTTATGAGGAAAGGCTGAGGGACTTGAGGCTGTTTTTGTTGGAGAGAAGAAGGTTGAGAGGTGACTTAATAGAGACATACAAGATAATCAGAGGGTTAGATAGGGTGGACAGGGAGAGTTTTTTCCAAGTATGGTGATGGCGAGCACGAGGCGGCATCGCTTTAAATTGAGGGGTGATAGATATAGAACAGATGTCAGAGGGAGTTTCTTTACTTAGAGAGTAGTAAGTGTATGGAATGCTTTGCCTGCAAGAGTAGTAGATTCGCCAACTTTAAGTACATTTAAGTTGTCATTGGACAAGCATATTTACGGACATGGAATAGTATAGGTTAGATGGGCTTCAGATTGGTATAACAGGTTGGCGCAACATCGAGGACCAAGGGGCCTGTACTGCGCTGTAATGTTCTGTGTTCTATACCGAGAGAGACTCAATTAAACTGTATAAATTGTGGAGTAATGTTTGGATCGGGTGCCTACTTGTTAGACACCC
Organism: Chiloscyllium punctatum; assembly: GCF_047496795.1. NCBI lineage: Eukaryota > Metazoa > Chordata > Chondrichthyes > Orectolobiformes > Hemiscylliidae > Chiloscyllium > Chiloscyllium punctatum. The sequence goes on along the minus strand of NC_092767.1, from coordinate 3,483,475 downwards.
ATCTTGCAAGAACGTTTCAATAAAATTCGCTGCTTCAGGATTTGACTCGGACTGAAATTTATTGATACATGAGCTCTGTTTCTCACAATTTGGGTGCTCGTCTGGGATGGCCATCATCACCAGCAGGGTAGGCACCATCGATGGCTGGGAAGACATGTCCCGTTCCTTTGAGAACAGCCCTGTGTTCCTCGGCGGTGGGTTCCCCCTTCTGGTTGACTGATCGAGATCTGATGAGAATCTAACTGAAGGGCATGGATAGGATAAATAGACAAAGTCTTTTCCCTGCGGTTGGAGAGTCCAGAACGAGAGAGCATAGGCTTAGGGTGAGAGGGGAAAGATATAAAAGAGACCTAAGGGACAACTTTTTCACATAGAGTACTTTACGTGTATGGAATGAGCTGCCAGAGGTTGTGGCCGAGGCTGGTACAATTGTAACACTTAAGAGGCATTGGATGGGTATAAGAATAGGAAGGGTTTGGAGGGATATGGGCCAGGTGTTGGCAGGTGGGACGAGATTAGGTTGGGATATCTGGTTGGCATGGACGGGTTGGACCGAAAGGTGTGTTTCCATGCTGTACATCTCTATGAATCGATGAGTGCTTATGAACTGGTCCCAAAAGCGTACAGACAGCAGTTCAGAAACATAAAGAAGGAACCACATCAAATTTAAGTTGAGTTTGAAAGAATGAAACATAATCAATTTGATAGATGGATGTGAGCCTTAAAGATTGATAAGACCTGTGAGGCTCTGAGAGATTACTCTACTGGAGGAGTTTAAAAACTCACTTCCAGAGATGGTAAGAATTCGTGTGGAAGAACAGAAAGTTCAGGAAGTGAGATGTGCAGCAGGATTAGCAGATGAATACATATTGGTGTAAATGAGAAGTTTCCGGGCAGAATTTCGCCCTGTGTGGGATAGAAGTTGGGAGAAGGGGAGATTCTGCACGAGGAAACAAAAAGTAGAGAACATGTAAATATTTACCACAGGTTCGAAAACAAGCCCAAGATGGTGGAAAGGAGGTGAAAGGCCTCAGGTGTTCCCACGGTGGGAAAGTGACACGTGTAAAGTCACAGTGCTGGTTGTTGAAGAAAGGCATTGTGGGAAAAGATGTGGTAAAAGGAGCTGAGCCAGTGGCCTTAGTGAAGGTAGTAAAGGAGACCCCAAGAAGAGCTGAGGAGCTTTGTGGGTAAAGTTTACTCTGAGAGAACAGGGGGAGAAGAACAAGAAATTATAATTTTGAGAAATACACAATCTAACCAGTCTGTAATGGTAAGAGATGAGTGAATTTGTACACTTCCTGATCTGTTACCCGAGAGTTTGGTAATCTGTGGGATAGACAGACAGAAATGTAACATTCCCTGATGTAAGATCAGGTTGCAGTGCCAACCCAAGACTGGGAGATTAACAGTCCTGCTCCTCGGATGCTGCCTGATCTGCTGTGCTTTTCCAGCACCACTGTCTAATCTCGACTCTGGTTTCCAGGATCTGCAGTTCTTGGTTTTACCTGGGAGAGTAACAGTCAGAGTTTGACAGAGTGTTGGTTCCAGGAATTCAGTTTGTTCTTCGGAATGATTTGGCAGGATCCAAGGTGGGAGTGACATCCCTTCTTGTGGTGAAGCCCAAGGAAGATCAAGAAACTGAGGAGTTAAAAGAAAAATATCCTGATATTTTCCCAGATTGTGTAGTAACAAGATCCCACTAACATAAGTCACAGCAAAAAGCAAAAACTGAAGAGAAAGATGAAGGAGTTGAGGTTCAGTTGGTGGATACCCTGTTTGATGTAATGGTGCAGAAAAACCTGAACAGGCAGAGGGTCAGACAGAGGTGTTTAGTCCTGAAAGGCTAAGGGACTTGCAACAGCAAGACAAGGCAATAAAAGATATATGTGTGGATGTTTACTCCGAAAAGGAGGCAGAGTGTATTCCTAAGGGTTATTATGTGAAAGATAGAATTCTCAGATCGAAATGGAGACCACGGCAGGTTAGTGTAGAGGAGAAATGGGCCAAAGTGCACCAGGTTGTGTTGCCGGTAGCATACAGACAGGAAGTGTTACGGTGAGCACATGAACTTCCTGTAGGAGGTCACCGAGGAGTATGAAAGATTCAGGCTAAGGTACAAAAACATTTTTATTAACCTAGAATGCACAATGATGTGGTTAACTTTTGCTGTCCGTGTCATACTTGCCAAATGGTAGGTAAGCCCCAGGTCGTAACAAAACCATCCCCTCTGTTGCCAATTCCCTTTAGCGTGGGTTGTAATTGATTGTGTAGGTCCCCTCCCGAAAACTAAAAGTGGGAACCAGTACATGTTAACCATAATGAATGTGTCAACCAGATTTCCGGAGGCAATTCCATTACGGAGTATCAAGGCAAAAAAGATGGGAGAAGAGTTAGTAGCTTTGTTCACCCTGTATGGGCTACCCAGAGAGATTCAGTTGGATCAAGGGTCACATTTTACTGCTTAGCTGTTTAAGGAGATTACAGGTAGCTTCGGCATATGGCATTTTAATCCCAGTGTATATCATCCTGAATCCCAGGGAGCTTCAGAAAGGTGGTATCAGACCTTGAAGACCATGTTGACAACATACTGTCAGGATTACCCGAATGACTGGGGTAAAGGTATCCCATTCATATTGTTTGTCCCAAATAAATCTGCTCATATTACTCCCTTCGAGTTAATATTCCACATGAAATGAGAGGTGTTTGAAATTAATCAAGGAGAAATTGACAGGACCAAAGTCGGAGATCTCACACTTAGATTACGTATCAGAGGTGGTGGAGACACTAAATCGAGTCGATGATTTAGCTAAACAGCACGTAAAGAGGGCACAGCATAGAATGAAGCAGGTGACAGATTAAAAACTCTGAGACACAGACGCTTTCCCGAGGGGAGGATGTGTTAGTATTGTCACAAGCAATAGGCGATCCCTTCAAAACCAGGTTTAGTGGGACCTATCAGATTGAGAAAAAGTTAAGTCAGGTGATCTATCTAGTAAAGATGGCAGATGGAAGAAAAACTGTACTGGGGATGTCATGTGAACATGTTGGAACCTCATTATGGTCGAGAGAAAGATCAGGAGAAATGGGTGTTAATTACTGCCCCACAGAGCGAGGAATCAAATCCAGATATTGTGAATTTTGATGTGCCTCACAATATGTTAAAAAATGAAGAAATCCTCGAGGAGTTGGACAGGTTAGTGAGCTGTCGGTCGAGGGGCTCAGTTGAAAGGTTTGCTACTGCAGTTTGAAGACATATGTGAGAATCAGATGGAGAGGACTAATACTGTTGTCCATGAACGGGACATAGGGAATACTGTTCTGATAAAACAACTTAATCTTTTCAAAGCCAGACAGGTCCAGATGGAGGTGGAGGCCATGCTTGACAAGGACAGCATTGAACAGAGCCAGAGTGAGTGGAGTTTGCTGATCGTCTCAGTTCCCAGACCAGACCAAACAGGAGTCAATGATTTTTTTGTGTGTTATCAGAAGGTGAATAACATTACAAAATTGGACTCATATCAGACAAGCCAGTTACATCACAAAGTTAAGCTTACTGTGTGGTTACCTTTTTCAGAGACGGTGATAGAAATTTCTGTGTTTGTAACCCCAAATGGGCTACATCAATTCAAGGTGATGCCTTTTGGAATGAATAATGCACCCACCACATTCCAAAGACTCCTGAACAAAGTTGTGGCTGGGTTAACAGACTGTGCAGTCTATGGGGACAATGTAGTGATCTTTAGTAAGTCCTGGAAAAGGCACATGGTACAGTTGGCAGAACTCTGAATGACTACGAGAAGCAAAACTGGAAACAAACTTCAACAAAACTGAATTTGCGAAAGCAGAGGTGACATTCTTGGGATGTAAAATCAGTCATGGAAGGTTGACCCCCATGGAATGCAAAGATGAAGGCCATCAAGGAATTTCCACAACCAACCTCGAACAAAGAGGTGGAACAATTTTCGGGACTAAGCAGTATCTGCTGAAGACTAACACAGCGTTTTGGTGGGCAGAAAAATGCCAGGAGGTATTCGGCCATTTCAAAGCAATATTAACCATCACACCAGTTTTAGCGACACCAAACCTTTCAAAACCTTTCAAAGTTGCCATGGATGCTCGTGACACAGGAGTTGGAGCTGTACTGCTACAGGAAGATAAGGATGGGATTGAACTGCCAGGTGGTTACTTTTCAAAGAAACTCAACACCCACCAGACAAAATACTTTATGTTCAAAAAAGAACTATTGAGTTTGGTACTGGCCTTACAATATTTTAATGTGGATATCACAAACAATGTGTCAGAGACGGTCGTGCACACGGATCACAATCCTCTTTCATTCTTGGAAAGCTTTAAAGACAAGAAAATGAGACTATTTCATGGGAGCCTTATGTAACAGATTTTAATTTTAAAATCGTACATGTTCCGGGTCATAAGAATGTAATCACAGATGCAGTATCGCAGATTTAACTGATAATGTATTGGTATCTATTCAATGTTTTTTATATATAGGGAAGATGTTCATATGAAATTTATTTTATAGTCATATGTATGTCATGGTAATGTGGTTAAGAAATAGAGACAAAAAGAAGCCATTTTTTCTTTATGATGGTTCATTTTCTTCTTAAGGGGGAGGTGTTACAAAGGTGTGGGCGTGTCCTGTACCTTTAAGAGAGAGAGGAAGCTAGAAAGGCCTGACTGAAAGCACAGAGTGTCCTGAATAATTTAAAAATGTAACACTTGGTTGAAATAAGTAGCTGCAGTTGCATTGCCATGGAACAAAAACAAATTCAAATTCAGCCAATCAGTTTAAATTCTGCCCCAGATACCAAAATCCAATCGAATTTGAATTTAGTGTTTTGATAACATCAGACCAATGAAGTGATTCGATGTTTTGGGCGATAAAACCAGACATTTTGAACAGTTAGGGGGAGCACTGTCACGAACCCCAACAAGAATAGACTGCTCATTGAATCGTTCTTTGACAGGTACCTGTCCATAAAAAAAGCTGAGCAGGAGAAGACCGAGGAACAGCCAACCTCGAAAAATATACAGAGGAAAATCTACAAAGGAGAATCGACAAAGCTGACTGGATTTGAAATGTAACTTTTTTTTAAAAACTTCATCGAGTTTTTTTAAATCAGCCCAGTATTGTGGAGTGGGAGGTAAAAGACATGTTTAAGAAAAAGGAGTTGTAAATAGTTGTCTAACATTCTCTGTTGAACTTAAAGAATAAAATAGTGGATTTTTATTTGAAGTAGTGAAAACTGGGATGGTCCTTTGCCTCTTGCAATTTAACAGGTTACAGCAAGAGGTGAACATCTCTGTGTGTTGGGTTTAAATTAACAGAGGGGTTTATCCCGTGTCATAACACCCTGCTGACTCCATCTGTGGGAAGTGCACCCAACTGCAGCTCCTTGAAAAACACTTTAGGGATCTAGAGCTGGAGCTGGAGAAACTTTGAATCATTCTGGAGGCGGGGGAGTTAATGAGAGGAGTTACAGGGAGGTAGTTGCACATCAGGTACAAGAAAAGGGCTGATGGGTTGCAGTCAGGGGATGGAAAGGGAACTAGCAGGCAGTGCAGGGATCCCCTGCGGCCGTTCCCCTCAATAACAAGCAGACCATTTTGGATACTGTTGGGGGCGGAGCAACTAACCAGGGGTAAGTCATGGGGTACAGGTCTCTGACACAGAGTCTGTCCCTGTTGCTCAGAAGGGAGGGGGAAGATGAGCAGAGCATTAGTCACTGGGGACTCCATTGTTAGGGAGAAAAGCAGGAGGTTCTGTGGGAATGGGAGAGACTCACGGTTGGAGTGTTACCTCCCAGGTGCCAAGGTTCACGATGTCTTGATCATGTTTTCAGAATCATCGAATCATAGAATTCTTACAGTGTGGAAACAGGCTCTTCTGTCCAACACGTCCACACCAATTCTCGGAAGAGTAACCCACCCAGACCCATTCCCCTACCCTATTATCCTATATTTACTCCTGACTAATGCACCTAACCTACACATCTCTGAAAACTATGGCCAAATTAGCATGGCCAAGTCACCTAACCTGCACGTTTGGATTGTGGGAGGAAACTGGAGCACCTGGAGGAAACCCATGCAGACACAGAGAGAATGTACAAACTCCACACAGACCGTCGCCAAAGGCTGGAATCGAACCCGGGCCCTGAGTGCTCTGAAGTGACAGTGCTAACCATGTAGTCACTGTGCCACCCATAAGGACCCCCTTGAGGGTGACGGGGGAGCAGCCCCAGGGTGTGGTCCACATAGGCACTAATGACATTGGTAGGGAAAGGGGTGGGGACTTAAGGCAGAAATTCAGGGAGCTATGGTGGAAGTTTGGAGCTCGAACTAACAGAGTTGTTATCTCTGCTTTGTTGCCCGTGCCAAGTGCTGGCGGGGCAAGGTACAGGGAGAGAGAGGAGTTGAACATGTGGCTACAGGGATGATACAGGAGGCAGGGTTTTGGATACCTCAATAATTGGGGTTCATTCTGGGGTAGGTGGGACCTCTACAAACAGGATGATCGACACCTGAACCAGAGGGGCTCCAGTATCCTGGGTGGGGAACTTTGATATTGATCTTCGGGAGAGTTGAAACTAATTCAGCCGGGGACGGGAACCAAAATTGTAGTTACAGTGTCCAGGAGGATGAGAATAGTGAGGTCAGAAATATGGTTTCATGGTCGCAAGAGTCCAAAAAGCCAGCAGGAAAATGATTTCAATGTCAGGAGCATCCAGAATAAGGTGGGTGAACTTGCAGGATGGGTTGGTATCTGGGACTTCGATGTTGTGGCCGTTTCGGAGACATGGATAGAACAGGCACAGGAATGGTTGCTGCAGGTTCTGGGGTTCAGATGTTTCAGTAAAAACAGGGAAGATGGTAAAGGAGGGGGAGGTGTGGCAATGTTAGTCAAGGACAGTATTATGGTGGCAGAAAGGACATTTGAGGACTCACCTACTGGGGTAGAATGGGCTGAGGTTAGAAACAGGAAAGGAGAGGTCACCCTGTTGGGTGTTGTCTATGGGCCTCCGAATGGTTCCAGGGATGTCAAGGAAAGGAAAGGAAAGATGTCGAGGAAAGAAAGCATCCGGTGTGTAAGGTTTTATTGGTAGAGGGATTGGGTTTTGGAGCCACGAGGTCATGTTGCAGCTGTCCAAAACTCTGGTGCAACTGTACTTGGAATGCTGTACAGTTCTGGTCGTCGTATTATAGGAAGGATGTGAAACCTTTGGAAAGGTTTCAGAGAAGATTTACTAGGATTGCCTGCTATGGAGGGAAGGTCTTATGAGGAAAGGCTGGGGGACTTGAGGCTGTTTTCATTAGAGACAAGAAAGTTGAGAGGTGACCTAATTGAGACATATAAGATAATCAGAGGGTTAGATAAGGTAGACAGTGAGAGCCTTTTTCCTCAGATGGCATTGGCTCATACGAGGGGATATAGCTCTAAATTGAGGAGTGATAGATAGAGGACAAATATCCAAGGTAGTTTCTTCACTCAGAGAGTAGGAGGGCTATGGAAAACCCTGTCTGCAACAGTAGTGTACTCACCAACATTGAGGGCTGAAGGACCTGTCCTGTGCTGTATTGTCCTGTGTTCTATGTTTAGTGTGAGGAATTGAATGGAAACAAAGTATGTTATTGTTTAAAATAAATGTGCAATCAAAAGACACAGAGTCCTGACACTATGTTATTTCCTCTTTTAAACTTCTCATGTATTTTGTTAGTTTGCCCAGATGTGTAGCTCAGAGAATTCAGTGAGGACAGGAGCCTGTCGTTGCATTTCCCTCTCTGGCCTGCAGTGAACGATTACATTCCTGCCTCAGGTAACTGTCTGTGTGGGGTTTGCACATTCTCCCTGTGTCTGCGTGGGTTCCATCAGGGTTCTTCAGTTTCCTCCCACAATCCAAAGATGTGCGGGTCAGGTGAATTGGTAATGCTAAATTGCCAATAGTGTAAGGTGCATTAGTCAGCAGTAAATATAGGGGAAATGGGTCTGGGTGGGTTACTCTTCAGGGGGTCAGTGTGGATTTGTTGGGCCAAATGGCCTGCTTCCATACTCTGAGCAATCTAATCTCATCTCATCTAACACTCACCTTCCTCCATATCATTTATTTTTCGACCCACTTCACTCACTGTGAACAGATTACTTGACATGAATGTCGCTTTTGTGCATTGCTAATTCATCTTTTGGTTTTGCTTTTTGTTGTCCCACTTCCTACTAATTGTTGCTGATTACTAACAGCACTTTACACTGGCTTTACACCTCCAGTCTCTTTCATTTTGCCCCTCAGATGGAGTCAGTCCTTGCCCATGAGGAAAGGAGTGTTATCATGTTGCTGCTCCTCCTTCTCCTTTCGGTCCATTCCTCACGAGGACTCCTCGTTCCGTTATCTGCTGCACCTAATGTTGGCTCTGAGTTACTTGGATTGATTCACCAATTGAATTATTGTTCTAACTGGATATGTCACGGCATACTTTAACTGGTCTCTGAAATGTTTCTGTGTCACCACATAAATAAGGGCATTTGTGCAGCAACTTAAGTTCCTCAGCATGTATCCAATCTGAGCAAAGAGACCAAAAGAAACAGAATCCAAGGAATAACCAGCATTAAAGAAAAATAAAATATGCAACAACCAGAGAAGTATGAAGCTGGCAGATATGGCAAAGAGTCTAATCACAGAATTCTTCCTGCTCTCTACCTCTGGATCATTCTCTGTTTTTCTCTGACCTCTCAGTTCCTTCCGCACCTTAATGGCCTCGAAGATATGTCTGACAGTCAGAATGTTGATAAAGAGAATAAAAGTGAATGGGAACAGTGGTGTTAAAAAGGTCTCAAAATATCTAAAACCTATCCACCGAGGGTCACGTTTATAACTGTACGTGATATAACAGAGAAATGGTACATTGTTGATCATTTTTCCAGGTCTATGCACAAAGGCATTTGGAATGTTCTTTAAACAAAAGAAGATGCAGATTGTTGCTAGAACCCTGGTTGCAGTTTTCCCTGTGCAATACTTAGTTTTCATCTCATGTAAACAAATGGCAACAAATCGATCAAAGGAAAAAGCAATGGTGAACCACGCAGAACAATCAATGCTCCAGCGGTTGAGGGCATAGAGAACACCACAAACAGGAGTGATTTGCAGGAAACACAGTGGATAATAATAACGTCGAAATCGGTGAAGGATGATGTAAAAAACAATGAACAATAGATCTGACGTTGTCATGGCCACCAGATAGCGAGTGCTGCACACAGAAAGACCACATTTGCCCCGAGCTAAGATTACAATCACCACTAGACTAACTGTAAGAGAAAGGAAAAAAGGATGTAAAGTTAATAATCAAAGATTGTCTGTGCCTGAGCCCAGACTGTAAGTAATGATACAAAGATAATTGTTGTTCCATGTCACATGAACCACAGCAAGAAACTCTCTCCAAATGAATCATTTGCATTTTTAAAGGACATAGGGAAGAACATGAGCAGCAGATTACTCACAGAAACACAGTCACATCCTCAAGGTGGTTTTGGGTCAGCAGCAGTCGATTTCACCTGCTTTCCAGGTTACTCTAACTGGCTGGCATTTCTCATAAGCCCATAGCATCCACACAAAGACACCTGGGATCAGCAAAACACAGAATAGCAGGCACCTAATGTGGACATTGATCGCAAAATTACTGTATTGGGTTTTGGAGTCTCCACAGTTTAGTTTTCCTCCAGAATTCTATATCCCCACTGTATGAACTACAGGACAGGGTATTTAATCAGTCCACAGTATCCCAGAATGAATGGCCTCTACAATATGGATGAATAAATGATAGCGCATTGAATCCGTCCCTCGTGAACATCCTGACAATCTGAACCATGAAGATATTCAGTAGTAAATCCAATCACCATGTCCCAGGTTGGATACTCACCACAATCAGAAAGCCTTCAACATTTGACCCGACCTCCCTCATCTGTACAGGACGGCACAGCACAGTCCTCAGCAAAAAAATCTGAATCCCCACAACATTGGTCACGGTATCGCTCTGGTTTAGAAAGCAGATGCTTTATCTGGGATGAAGCTAAGCTTCCTGCCTGATGTCCAGGCTCATGCTCCCAAGCTCCTCTCCTCATCCCTCTCCTTGTGAATGGAGATTCCCCCTCCCAGATTGGGAGCACACACTGGGGTGAGAAAACCCCACAGGTTACCCAGCATTCTCCATGGAGATCACTGGAATTGTACCACAGCTTGGCACTGCAGCCTAATAAATATTGATTGAAATTGATAGCCAAAGACAAAATAACAATCCCAAATGAACGCACCTTCATACAGACCATTATTGATGTGGAACATCAAAGGATGACAGCAATGAAGGTCAACGTGGGAAACATCCTGTTGGATGAAGTTGTTTGATCTCTGTGGGAGTGCAGCTGCCTTAATACACCAGATCTTAGTGTTTGTCCTATTAGACACTGTATCACGGCATTGTGCATCATTTTACAAATTACACACTCACACGTCTTTTTGACATTCAGTAACTCAACAATACACATCATAATTGAAACCCTGTTCTCAACACCCCTACCAGTGATCTGTCCTCATAAATATCACGCCTCCACACATCCACTGACTGATGAAAACACACAAGATGGACAAACTCATCCGTGCTCACCATCAGTTATCACTCCGAATGACCTGAGTTAATAGAGTGTGGTGCTAGAAAAAGTACAGCAGGTCAGGCAGCATCCCAGGAGCAAGAGAGTCGATGTTTCGGGCACGACTCTCCCCACCTGCCCACGATGGTATAGCACTGCCTTCACACAAATAAAATCTGAATCTATGCAACATTGGTCATTGCAACTGCTCTGAAGAAGTGTCCTGCCTGAAACCTTGACCATCTTGGTCCTTAGATGTTGCCTGACCTGCTGTGCCTTTTCCAGCACCACGCTCACTCTGCAGTCCCCATAGTCTCCTCGTTCCTAATGACCTGCTGAACCCACCCATTGCCCTGATGTATCTGGGCTCCCATTTGGAGCGAGCTGCCTGAACAAGATCCACCAACACAATCCCTTTCCATCAAGGAATGGGAAACACCAGGTGTCACTGCGAGGTGGGTTGTTACAAAACCCATCTGACCGATAGCAGGCTGTGAACTACCACAGAGAGAGGGTGGTCTTCCGAAACCCTTTCTAGACCAGCCAGGACCGGTGCTCAGCCAAACTCCATCAATGTGGCCTCAGTGTAAACCCATCCTGCACAGTATAGGGAAACACACAATGCTGCACATTATTGAGGAGCCTCCGAACTGACAAACTATTCACTTTAAACTCAGTCAGTGAGGACACTATTGTCTGACAGTGGGATTTGCCTTGCTAAATGGAAATATAATAGTTATCAGTTGTCTATAGAAATGAGGATGGTTCAATGCAGAGGTTTATATAAGTTAAGTTGTTCCAAGACTTACCAGGAACACCAGTGACGGCGAGGATGGTCTCATACACTCTGTCGATCCTTTCCCTGAGAAGATGCATTTTGTTGTTTGTGACACAACCTTTCCCTTCCTGCTGCTGGCTATGTGTCAGAATTGGAGAATTCTCTCGAAGTTGAAGCTGACACAGTTCCAGAGACTTTATTTTATATTGTGTGGTATCTCCACTGGGAAACTGTGATTACATCTTCAACTGTTTTATTATCATTTTGAACAAACAAGTTACGACAACAGGTTTATTTTAATGATGTGATAGCATTGAGATTTATGTCTGTATTTGAATACCCCAAATAATTCATTAATCTGATCCTATTAGATCTCAAACGTTAGTTCCAGTTTGTCTTCAAGTAACAATACTTGCAATATTTCACTCACTATCAATCCCATCAATATCTCAATATCTTTTGATATTCTTTTCAGTGATGACCTTCATTCTGCTGAGGTTATTCAGTCATTCAATATCTCATGTTGGAGAGCTCCTTGAGAGCTGTTCTACTGCACACTGTTAGCCCACTGCTTTCCGTGTTCATTCAGTTATGCGACTGAGTTGGGAAATTCTCTCTGTGAGTGAGCATTCTAATACTGAACCTGAAGCTGATACTGACCACACCTACAGCTGGAACTTCCACGAGGTTACATTTTCTCAAAATAAGCACAAAAATAATCAGAACTTACAATTCAAAATCAGAGAATGATGGCATCATACAGGACAGAGATGGTTCTTCACTCAATCGAGTTGGTATCTCTAAAACCACACTCAAAGCTACACAGGGCTGGAAAATAGAAGCCTTCAACAATGAGATAACGAGAATCCAGAGACAGGATGTTCCTGTTAGGGTGAAAGGCAAGGCTGGGAGGTGTGGGCAAATGCTGGATGACTGGAGAAATTGAGATTTTGGTCAAGAGAAAGAAAGAGGTTTATGTCAGGTTTGGACAGCAGAGATCAAGTGAATCGTGAGAAGGCATATACTTAAGAGGGAAATCAGGAGGGCCGAAAGGGGCCATGAGACAGCATTGGCAAATAAGGTTAAGGAGAATCCAAAGGGATTCTATAAATACATGAAGGACAACAGAGTAAATGGGGGAGAATAGGGCCCCTCAAAGATCAGTAAGGCAGCCTATGTGTGCCCACAGGAGATTGGGGAGATACTAAACAAATATTTTGCATCATTGTTTACTGTGGAGAAGGACATGGAAGATATAGAATGTGGGGAAAGAGATGGTGACATCTTGAAAAATGTTCAGATTACAGAGGAGGAGGTGCTGGACATCTTAAGATGCATAGAGGTGGTTAAATCCCCAGGATGTGATCAGGTGTACCCGAGAACTCTGTGGGAAGCTAGTGAAGTGATTGCTGGGCTCCGTGCTGAGATATTTGTATCATTGATAGTCACAGGTGAGTTACCAGAAAACTGAGGC